>NW_027516694.1:365152-730304 GCF_048772815.1 Callospermophilus lateralis
TCACCAAAAAATTTATTATTTCATGTGTTATTTATTTGCTTTGTAGTATGTTTAAATTTTATTTTTGGAAAGTTTTTAACCTTATTAAATTTGTTTATTTGTTGTGGGGGAAACAATTGTATATAGGTTAAGTATTGTTTATCAAAAATGCTTAGAACAAGAAGCATTTCAGATTTTGGATTTTTTTGGAATTATGGAATATTTATACACACATAATCTTGGGGATAAGACTCAAGTGAAATATGAAATTCATTTATATTTCATACATGCCTTAGACCCATAGCCTGGAGGAAATTTCATACAACATTTTTAGTATACCTGCATTTTGACTGTAACCTGTCAAATGAAGCCAAGTAGGAAACTTTTCACTTGTCACATTCCAGTACTAAAACACGTTAGATTTGGCATTTTGGATTTGGGATTTGGGGATTAGGGGTGCCCAGTTTCCAGAGGGCAAATTCTATTTTTCTACTAAAGTAAACTCATTTATCATAGTAAGTTGTCCTAAGTTAATTATCTTTGTATCCACAAAATTCCTAAAACTTATTGTGGTGCCTATATTTCTCCTTAAAATCATATTTCAAACATTTAATCTTGCTTCATTGAATAAAAACAAATCATATTTTCATCTAATTTTTAGATTCTTTAATTAATTAACACAATTGCTGTCTTATTAAAGGTTCTTTCACTTAAAATACATATTTTACATTGATATTAATAATAGATTTTCTGGAATTATCAATAAAATTTTTATACAATAGCTTTTGCTCCCTGTATTTTCAAACACCACTTAACTTGTGTGTTTGTGTTGCAAACAACTTAGAGCTGATTTTGTATTTTTACTTCAAATGACATTTTCTACACACTTTCATTTATTTTTTATAATTTATTCTTTTTTACTAGTTTTTTTAGTTGTTGATGGATCCTTATTTAATTAATTAATTTATATGCAGTGCTGAGAATACAACCAGTGCCTCACACATGCTAGACAAGTGCTCTACCACTGATCCACAACTCTAGCCCACTCCAGTTTATTCTTAAAATTCACATTTTTTTTTAGTTTATGTATAGGTATTTTTTTATTGGCTCTACACAGCACTGGTATACTATCATATTTCTTTTTTTAATTGGTTCTTTTTATACATAACATTAAGATTATACATAACATTAAGATTCATTTTGGCATAATTATAAAAGCATGAAATATAATTTGCTCTAATTCAGTCCCCAGTACTTCCTCTTTTTCTCCTTTCCTCCCTCTTTCTGTTCCCTTCCCTCCACTCTACTGATCTTTCCGCTATTTACTTTTAGTTTGGGGGGATTGTGCAGGTGTGTGTTGTGTGTATACATAATGGTGAGATCCAATACGTTTTTTCCCTTTCATTTGTTGTTTTATGGTAATACCGTGTGATTATTTTTATAGTGTTTAAGTTCTTTTATGAGGATTTTGGAAAATAAAAGCAATAAATTTGTGTTCTCAGATGGTCATCATGAACCGGAAAAAAAAATAAAATAAAATAAAAAATTTTAAAACATTTTTTAAAAGTTAAAGAACAGCAACAAAAAAATGAAAATAAAAGAAAACAAAAAAAACAAAAACAAAAACAAAAAAAAAAACAAATTAAAATAATAATAATAACAATAAATGCAGTCATAGATTGCAATAAACTTCTTTTCCAGTACGTAGAGCTGTGCCCACTGGGCCAAGCTTCTCCTTTCAATAAGTGGGAACCAATCACTGTGCAGCAGCTCTTCCTCCCAGACTGGGTGGGTGTCCAATCCTGAGTGCCTAGGACCTTCTTTTGTGTTTCCTCAAGCCAGGCCCCACTCACCTGTGACACTCACCACAATACTGGCTACATGCCAGGTCTGCTGCTCCTAGGAGCCCTGCTTTCATGAACGCCTGGGAACACTCTCCCTGTTTGTCTCCCTCAGACCCTAAGTTTGTAGAGCTTAGGCCTGAGAACCCCCAGCGAATTTGCTTGCACTCCGGAAGCCATGCCCCCAGAAGCTGGAGCAAGAGACTTCAGTTTTCAGCACTGGTGGGAGCGGTGGCCTGGAGGTCTGCACCACGAGTCCCGTGCCACTCCTAATTCCCTCGGTCTGGCTATCGCGCTCAAGGGAGAGCTGGGAGGGGCTCTTAAGATTTCCCCACAAGTTCGCAAATTTACAGGAATTTGTTTCACTTTCAATTACTTCCTGCTTCAGGACACATGTATTCTTCCATGTTTCTTGACAGGTCTTTTCATGAGAGTTCTTTCAAGACACATTACTTTCAATTTCCATAATCACTTTTGAAGCAAAACTCACATAAACTTTATGATGAATTATAACTCTGATATTACCATTAGATGTATGACTGGTTGGAATTAATGATTGCATAACGATATAGGATTTCTTATATATTTTCAGATAAAAATTCAATCCATTATTTAAAGTGGAACGAGTTATATTATTTATTCACAGTATGGTCTATTCATGCATTATCTCTATATTCATAGACGCAGTGTACACTTCTTTATACCCCCAATACTAATTTATATGTCTTCAAAATATTGCTCCCTGAAATGTTGGAAGAAATACTCATGTCACCTGATCTACTTATACATTTAATCACAGAAATATTCGGAACACAAAATGCAAAGCTCACACTTATGTTTGTACCAAAGCCTAAAAGGAAAGTAAACATGGATTACTAAAAACATCCATGTCCAGCTTGCCTAATGCTCTCAAATATCAATCCTATTGGTGACTACATATTTGTTTCTTCTTAAGATTATATATTCAAACTCAACCCTACTGAAAATGTCTAATCCTATCCCTCACTTAATACATTGCCTGATTTCATTATGGCTCTATTTCTATCTGTTTCCTACATATTTTCCCCAGTTCATCATTGTGACTGACTCTTCACATGTGCTGAAATTTACATTCACACTCTAATCGATAACCTATTGCTAATAAACGTTTGTTCCTAATCCTATACTCATTCTTTTTCTAAACCTACCGACTATCTTCCTAATCCTACCGACTATCCTTTTTTGACTGGATATTCTCTTCAACATTCAATCAAGCAAGGTACAAGGTCTTATGCCATTGTATATTGATCTATCTGAGACCTCTGTGCAGAATGTAATTTTATTCTAAGTATCACAATCAAGGGTCCAATGCCCTTCTGGGCTTCAAATGTTACCTAGATTTCTAGTTTCACACTTATATTTCACATATATATTCTAGTAAATATCGCAGTTTAAAATACCATTATTCATTCTGCAGGATGATTCCTAAACCAAATCCAACATGTTATTGACCCTAAACATACACTGTTCCCTCAATCTAACTTTACAGAAGAGCAGGGACAGAGTTGGTCTTACAATACAGGAATGTAGGGGATCTTCCACCTGCTGAGAACCTCAAAGGTCCATGCAGACATGATCCCTGGAAAAGAGGTAGGCAGCTATGAAGGACCTGAGAGAGCAAAAGTCATCTTCCATGGCAAACAACCTTGTCAGGATGAAGGGGTGTGTCTGAATCAGCCACTTTCTTCTTAATGTAGAGAAGATGGAAAAAACAAGATCTGTGTGGAGAGCTGTTCCCGTGTGTCTATGGTTGATATACCATTCTAACTTGTGACAGTGTCACAGGAAGTAGGGGCAGCCTCCATCTCATGGGACCCTTGGAAGCAGCTATTAGGACAAAGTGTTTGCCAAGGCATTGACCTCATTCAGTTCCTGAAGGAAGTGACCTACCTTACTTCTTTGGTGATGGAACTCTCTGAACTTGGGATCCAGGAAGCCAGGCATCCAGAGCCAGTCCCAGTCCCAGTACAAGTGGGCTCACTTGTTTTGTTTTACCAATGACAGATTCTGTCTTTCTTGGTACCTACTGATGTGAGGATGGCCAAATATCAGGAGAGCTCTGAAGACGGGCCTTTCCTTAGTAAGTAGGTAGTGACTCACCGCTGGCTCCTAACAACTACACAGAGTTGGCCAAGGAGACCAGATCTGCCACAGTACAGGCCATTTCGGGTGAACATAGTAGGGCCCGCTAGTCAGAGGACACTCTGGATATTCAGAGACTTACTTGGGGGAAGGAGGTGCTTTGTGTTTGTGGGTGTGAGTTTGTGGTTTTGTCTCATTTTCTTAGAATAGGTAGGAAAGCTGGTATGTCTGGTTTGCAGTGGACTGTTTCTAGATAGTCTTTTGACAAGGCAAGTGTTTCTATGTCTGTGTATAACACTGTGTCCGTGGTTGTAGACATTAGAAAAGAGAATGCATCAATGAATGTGTCCTGTCTAGTAGAAAGCTTCCCAGCATTCATCCTGCCCAATTTATGACTGCACTGCAGGTTGCCTTATCGATGGGCAACACCTACTATCTTCCTAAGTTTCAGATTTCTTCCTGAATTCTGACCAATCTGCAGAATAGTCTCATGGTTTTGTGTCCAAGATAGGTACCACCCCAAGCTCTGTCACATGGCCATGTACTGAATAGCTGAAGGTAATGGCGAGCTTCTTAGAAAACTCAGATATCAGTGTGACCAGGTAAGTCTCAGTGGAGAAACCATGCTTTGTGCCTTTTGCTTACCTATTTTTCTGTTTCACTGAATGACAGGAAGGTCTTTGCCTCAGGCCACCCCTTTGATAAGCATGAAAAAAACAGTTTTCATATGGAAATCATTGGGCATCACCCGTGGCTCTTTGCTTAATTGCTTTGAATGGGATGTGTCTGAATCAGCCTCTTGGCCCTGTGTGAGGCTGTGGCTTATATTTTCAGCACCTGATGGATATAAAGAAAGATCCCATGTGTGCATCCAAAACTAAAATGGCAAAATTCAGTCATTGTGGATGATGTCTCTCTCCTTCCTCTATTAGGTTGCAGACAATCATCAAGTGAGTATAGGGATCCTTTGGGTAAAATGAGCTTTTCAAAGCCATGCAGAGGTGCTTGGGTTTTCTCATGATTCCACTTCACATAAAGAATCTAAACCCCACAGTCAGTAGGCCTCAAATTGGAGAAGCAGAGTAGTTGTAATGGCAGGCCTATTTGATCACTCCTGGTTCACAGGAATGGTGTCCAGGCCACCCTGACTTTAGGCAAATGAGGGCCAAGGGAGCTTATTTTGGACACTCTCTTGCGCTGCACCCCTCATGAAAATCTCCAGCCAGAGGTTAAAATGAGGGTCTATGTGGAAGAAGATGAGGGCCATGTGGGAATGTTTTGGTTTTAATTTTGGTAATTTGTGTGGCAGTTGGAAGGGATGACTGGGTCCCCCTCGGCTTGTACTCTGGTGTAATACTCCTTAGAGACTGAGTTGTAGAACTGACCTCAGAGAAGTATTGCCATGAATTGTGTGGGGATGTTAGGAGGCCACGCATGAGAGTCGCCCTTGGAAACTGAGATCTATGCCAAGGGTGGCTTTCCACAGAACACTGAGAATCTCAGCCAGGATATCACATGATTTTATTCTGAAAAACTTGGCAGCCATAGTTGAGAGTCAAAACACACATGGACCTCACATTGTAGACCTCAATGGTCCTGGCTTCATGTGACCTTTTGGCCACTATTTGGGATGCCTTGCCTGTGATTGTTCTCCAGAGCTTTCATTGAAATGAGCTTCCTTAACATTTAATGGTTCCTGAATGAATTGAAACCCACAGTGACTACAACTTCTTCCTTGAATAATGGCTAGATAAATACCATGAAATTTTTGAAATTTCAATGACCAGTTGGCACTGGAAAACCTTTGGATGTCCTGATGCTGATCATGAGTATACCAGACAGTGCCTTGATTGACAGGGTTTCATAAAAATGGTGTAGAACAGAGATGCCAGTTAGTTGGTGCCTGCTGATTAGTGGGCCTAGAGCAGTGGTGAGCAGATGTGTGACAAAACATCTGTGGTGAGGCCACGTGGAACTGCCATTGGCGTCCAAATGGCTTGTGACTGATATGGTTTCAGCCAACAGACCCAGTAGGTAAAGGCATCTTGTTATATGGAGAGGTTTCAGGGAAATGTTCAGAATCAGGTTGCTATGGTCAAGGGGGAAAGCTATGTGGGATAGAAGCCTGGTTATTGCATTCTCCTGCAAACCCTCACCCACCACACGTGACAGAACTCCCTCCAACAATGTGTCCCAATTGACCTCCTTTATTTCGTGAAGCAAATACCAAACTCCCAGTGCAGCAGCAAGAAACACCACTAAAAGTGGAGGATGAACAAATGTCTTCCCAGTTAGCACAGGGAGAAACTTAGCCCCAGTGTCCACAGTTTAGCTACAAAAAAAATAATTCAGCACTGCTGCCACATGTTCAATGAAAAATAAGAAACCATGTCTTACAGGTCACATATATGCAGAACCAGCTTTGATGGTCTCTCTATAAAAGAACTAAATCTCCTGAAAACAACATGTATTTCAAGTGCCCAACCTCAGAGGCAGTTTCTCAAGAATTTTTTATGCCAGCAGAGCTCCATGTTTGAGGAGTGTTTACCTTTTGCCTTACTATTTTGAACTCTGCTACCACCTCCAAGGTTGTGAACTCCTGAGCAAATTCCATTCCAGATATGTATTCACAGATTTTCTAACTCTTCTCCTCTAACTGTATCTTACTTTGGTAAAAGATAATGTCAAGGCATTGTTCTGGATGAGACTGGGAAGATTTTGGGGTAGCACATATTTGCATAGACATTGGATTCATTTTTCAATTTCCCTTTAAAACACTGAATCTCTAACCCTAACCAATTCCAAACTAGACTCTGACTACTAATCCTAATATGATGGAGAAAAATAACAAAAAACAGAAAAGAAGTACAAGCAGTTCAGAGGAGGCAAGGTGTATACTTGGACTTGCCTTTTGCATAATATAGGGTAGGAGTTATAAATCTTGCAAATTTTTTTTGAAATAGTTCTCCATGTGTTTTTAAAGTTAACAAATATGTGAATTCCTTTCTCCCTTTCTCTGTAGCCTATTAAGCACATGTATTTTTATATGCACATATAGAATTCTACCTGGTACCACACGTACATTCTTGTGAGGTGGTTGACTTGGCAGATACAAATTGTGAGAAGAGATCACTCCTCGTAAATGCTATTGGAACTGAAATTTCAAACTATGGGTGAACTTTCTAGTTGAACAACATTATACATCAATCCATGTTCAGTATAATGAATATTTTTGGATCTGTGGATGATATATATTTCATGATGGATTTTGATTGGCATATATATTGTAAGTTTTTAATGTCTCTCTCTCTCTCTCTCTCTCTCTCTCTATATATATATATATATATATATATATATATATATATATATATATACTCTCCAGATATTTCAAAATATGTAATATATGTGACTTATTATACACGCCCTAAATTCATTCATATTCATTTATGTGGATTTATAATCAACTTTTCACAAGATTATTTTCCAAACTATTCATCCACCTGAAATTCATATTTGTTTCCTAGTACTGACAACTAACTTCAGTGAATGGTGTATACAAATCCTAATATTTCTACAGTAACTAACCCAGTTTAACATCAATGCAAGTAGATTCCTATGGGACATGATATGTATTTTGACGTTCATATTTATTCAACAGTGGGACATTATTATTTCTTCAGTTTATGCACATCATAATATATATATTTCATCCAAAAGTTCAAAAATATATAGGAATTTGTTTCACTTTCAATCACTTCCTGCTTCTGAAAACATGTATTCCTCCATGTTTCTTTACTGCTCTTTTCATGAGACTTCTTTCCAAACACATTATTTTCGATTTCCATAATCAATTTTGAAGCAAAACTCACACACTCTTCATGAAAATCCTAATACTAATATTATCATTGATGTATAACTGGTTGTAATGAATGTCTGTATATCAATATTTGATTTCCTGTATTTTTTCAGATATCAATTCAATCCATTATTTATAGTGGAATGAGTATATGTTTTATTCAGAGTATGTTCCATTCATGCATTATCTGTATATTCATAGAAACAGGGTACACCTGTTTGTACCCCCAATACTAATTTATACGTCTTCAAAATATTGCTCCCAGAAATGGTGGAAGATATACTCATGTCACCTGATCTACATATATATTTTATTACAGTAATATTATGGACACAAAATGCAAAGATCACACTTATGATTGTACCAAAGCCTAAATGGAAAGTGAGCATGGATTAGTAATAACATCCATGTCCAGGTTGCCTAATGCTCTCAAATTTCAATCCAATTGGTGACTACATATTTGTTTCTTGCTAAGATTATATATTCAACCTCAACCCTGTTGAAAATGTCTAATCCTATAACTCACATTATACTTTGCCTGATTTCCTTTTGTCTCAATTGATATTTACTTTCCTACATATTTTCCCCAGTTCATCATTGTGAATGACTCTTCACATGTGCTGACATTTACATTCACTCTCTACCCGAAACCCTATTGCTAAAAAAGTTTTCGTCCAAATCCTATACTCACTCTTCTTTCTAAACCTACTGACTATCTTCCTAATCCTATCGACTATCCCTTTTTGACTGCATGTTCTCTTCGACATTCAATCATCCAAGGTAAAGGTCCTATGCCATTGTATAGCGATTAATCAGAGACATCTGTGCAGAACATAATTCAAAGCTAAGTATCCTACCCAAGGGCCCAATACACTTCTGGGCTTCAAAACTTACATAGATTTGGGTTTTCAAACTTATATTTCACCTATATATTCTTTTAAATTTCGCAGGGTCCCAATAACATTATTCATCCCGCAGAATGATTCCCAACCGAATTCGAACCTGTTATTAACCCTAACCATACGCTGTTCCCTCAATCTACCTTTACAGAGGAGCAGGGATAGAGTTGGTCTTACAATACAGGAATGTAGGGGATCTTCCACCTGCTGAGAACCTCAAAGGTCAATGCAGAAATGATCCTTGGAGAAGTTGTAGGCAGCTATGTAGTACCAAAGAGAGCAAAAGTCTTCTGACATGGTAAAGAACCTGGACAGGATGAAAGGATGTGTCTGAATCAGCCTCTCTCTTCTTAATGTAGAGAAGATGGACCAAAGCAGGCCTGTATGGAGAGAAGTTTCCCCGGTGCATATGGTTGATATACCATTCTAACTTGTGACAGTGTCACAGAAAGTAGGAACAGCCTCCATCTCATGAGACCCTTGGCAGCAACTGTTAGGACAAAGTGGTTGCCAAGGCAGTGACCTCATTCATTTCATGAAGAAAGTGACTTCACCTAACTTACTTGGTGATGGAACTCTCTGAACTTGGGATTCAGGAAGCCAGGCATCCAGAGCCAGTCCCAGTAACAGTCCTAGTGGGATCACATGTTTGGTTTTACCAAGGGCAGAGAGAGTCTTTTTTGGTACCTACTGATGTGAGAATGGCCAAATGCCAGGACAGCTCTGAAGAGGGTCCTTTCCTAAGAAAACAGGTAGTTGGTCATCGCTGGCTCCTGACAACTTCACAGATTGGCCACAGAGACCAGATCTGAGACAGGGCAGGCCAGTTCAGGGTAACAATATGGTCCACAGTAAGAGGACACTCCGGATTGTCACAGACATATTGGGGGAAGGAAGTGCCTTTGTGGGTGTGGGTGTGAGTTTGTGGTTTTGTCTCATGTTCTGAGAATAGGTAGGAAAGGCGATTTGTTTGGTTTGGAGTGGACTGCTTCTAAAAAGTCGTTTGACAAGGTGAGTGTTTCTATATCTGTGTATCTCACTGTGTCCGTGGTTGTAGACATAAGAAAAGAGAATGCATCAATGGATATGTCCTGTCTAGAAGAAAGTTTTCCATCATTCATCCTACCCAATTTATGACTGGACTGCAGGTTGCTTTATGGATGGGCAACCCCTACTATCTTCCTAAGTTCCTGTTTTCTTCCTAAATTTTGGCCACTACCCAGAATAGGCTCATGGTTTTGTGTCCAAGATATGTAACACCTCCAAGCTCTGTGACATGGCCATGTACTGGATAGCTGAATGGAATGGCGAGCATCTCAGGAAACTCAGATATCAGTGTGACCAGGAAAGTCTCAGTGGAGAAATACTGTTTTGGGCCTTCTGCTTACCTATTTTTCTGTTGCCCTGAATGTCAGGAAGGTCCTTACCTCAGGCCACTCCTTTTTGAAGCCTGAAGTAAACAGTTTTTAAATGCAAATGAATGGGCATCACCTGTGGTGCTTTGCTTAATTGCTTTCGAAAGGGATGTGTCTGAATCAGCTGCTTGCCTCTGGGTCAGGCTATGGATTAGATTCTCAGCACCTGATGGATATAAAGAAAGTTCCCATGTGTGTATTGAAAACGAAAATGGTAAAAATATCAGTCATTGTGGATGAAGTTTCTTGCCTTCCTCTGTTAGGTTCCTAACCTCCATCAAGTGAGAATAGGATCCTCTGGGTCAAATGAGTTCTTTGAACTCCTGCAGAAGTGCTTGGGTTCTCCCATGATGCCAAATCACATAAAGAATCTATACCTGACAGTCAGTTGGCCTCAAATTGGAGAAGCAGAGCAGTATTAAAGGCAGGCCTATTTGATCACCCCTGGTTCACAGGAAGGGTGTCAAGGCCACCCTCATTTTAGGCAAATGACGGGCAAGGGTGCATATTTTGGACATTGCCTTGGGCTGCGCTCCTCATGGAAACCTCCAGCAAGAGTTTATGATGAGTGTCTATGGAAGAAGATGAGGGTCATGTGGGAATGTTTTGGTTTCAATTGTGGTCATTTGTGTGGCGGTTGGAAGAGATGACTGGGTCCACATGGGCTTGAACTCGGGTGTGATTCTCCTTCGAGACTGAGTTCTGGAACTGACCTCAGAGAAGTATTGCCATTAATTGTGTTGGGATTGTAGGAGGCCACGCATGAGAGTCACCCTTGAAACCTGAGATTGGGCCCTGGGTGGATTTCCACAGAGCACTGAAAATCTCAACCAGGATATCACATGATTTTATTCTGAAAGACTTGGCAGCCATAGTTAAGAGTCAAAACACACATGGACCTCACATTTTAGACCTCAATGGGCCTGTCTGCATATGACATTTTGACCACTCTTTGGAAAGCCTTGCCTGTGAGAGTTCTCCAGAGCTTTCATTGAAATGAGCTTCCTCACCATTTAATAGTTCTTGGATGAATGAAAACCCCAAAGTGCCTCCAACTTCATTCTTGAACAATGGATAGATAAATACCATGAAATTTTTGAAATTCCCAATGACCAGGTGGCACTGGAGAACCATTGGATGTCCTATTGCTGCTCATGAGTGTACCAGACAGTGCCTTGATTGACTGGAGTTCTTGAAAATGGTGTGGAACACAGATGCCAGTAAGTTGGAGCCTGCTGAGTAGTGGGCCTAGAGCAGTGGTGTGCAGTTGTCTGATAATATATTTGCGGTGTGGCCATGTGGGTGTGTCATTGGCTTCCAAATGGCTTGTGACTGACTTGGTGCAGCCAGCAGAAAATTATATGAAAAGGCATCTGGTTATATGGACAGGTTTCAGGGCAATGTTCAGAATCAGGTTGCTATGGTCAAGGGAGCAAGAAATGTGGGATAGAAGCCTGGTTGGTGCATTCTCCTGAAGACCCTGACCCACCACACCTTACAGGACTCCCACCAGCACTGTGACCCATTTGAAATCCTTGTATGTTGTGAAGCAAATACAAAACACCCAGTGCAGCAGCAAGAAACACCACGAAAATTGGAGAATGACCAAATGGCTTCAAAGTCCACACAGGGAGACACTTAGCCCCCAGTGGCCACAGTTTATCTACAAAGAGAGAATTCATCACTGCTTCCTCATGTTCATTAGAAAATAAGAAACCATGTCCTCCAGGTCACATAGATGCAGACCCAGCTTTGATGGTCTCCGTACACAGGGAGCTAAAGCTCCTGACAACAACATATTTTTCAAGTGTCCAACCTCAGAGGCAGTTTCTCAAGAAGTCTTAATGCCAGCATAGCTCCATGTTTGTGGAGTGTTTACACTGTCCCTTACTTTTGGAAACTCCTCTACCACCTCCAAGGTTGTGAACTCCTGAACATTTTCCATTCCAGGTATGTATTCACAGATTTTCTAACTCTTCTTCTCTAATTGTGTCTTACTAGGGGCGAAGAGATTGTCAAGGCATTGTTCTGGATGATAGTGGGAATTTTTTGTAGCACATATTTGCATACACATTGGATTTATTTTCCTATTTTCCATTTGAAATACTGAATAACTGACACTAACCCATACCCTAATAGACTCTTACTACTAATCCTAATATGATGGAGTAAAATAACCCAAACAGAATAGAAATGCAAGCATTTCAGAGGAGGCATGGTGTATAGTTAGACTTGGCTTTTGCATGATAAAGTGTAGGTGTTATAATTCAAGTTAATTTTTAATTGAAATAGTTCCATGGGTACTTAAAGTAAACAAATATGTGAATTCCTCTCTCCCTTTCTCTGTAGCCTATTCAGCACATGTATTTTTATATGCACATATAGAATTCTACCTGGTACCACAGGTACACTCTTGTGAGGTGGCTGACTTGGCAGATAGAAATTGTGAGAATAGATCACTCCGCCTAAACGCTGTTGAAACTGAAATTTCAAACTATGGGTGAGCTTCCTAGTTGAACAACATTATACATAAATCCATGTTCAGTAAAATGAATATTTTTGGATCTGTGGATGATATATATTTCATGGTGAATTTCGATTGGCATATGTATTACTAATTTTTAATGTCTCTGTGTGTGTGTGTGTGTGTGTGTGTGTGTGTGTGTGTATATATATATATATATATATATATATATACACACACACACACACACACACTAAATTTTTTTAAAATATAAAATATATGTGTCTTATTATACACTCCCTAAATTCATTCATATTCATGTATGTGGATTTAGAGTTAACATTTCACAAGATTATTCACGGAAATATTCATCCACCTGAAATACATATTTTTTCCTAGAAATGAAAAATAACTTCAGTGAATGGTGGATACAAATCCTAATATTTCTACAATAATTGATCCAGTTTGTCATCAATGCAAGTAGATTCCTATGGGACATGATGTGTATTTTGATGTTCATTTTTATTCACCACTGGTATGTTACAATTTCTTCAGTTTATGCACATTATAGGATATATATTTCATCCATACGTTAGCAAAATTATAGGCATTTGTTTCACTTTCAATCATTTTCTGCTTTAGAACACATGTAATCCTCCATGTTTCTTGACTGGTTTTTTTCATGAGACTTCATTCCAAACATATTATTTTCGATTTCCATAATCAAATTTGAAGCAAAACTCACACACCCTTCATGATAAAGTATAACCCTAATATTACTATTAGATGTATAACTGGTTGGAATGAATGATTGTATATCAATATAAGATTTCTTATATATTTTCAGATATCAAATCAATCCATTATTTAAAGTGGAACCAGTTATATTATTTATTCACACTATTGTCTATTCATGCATTGTCTCTATATTCATAGACACAGAGTACACCTCTTTGTAAACCCAATACTAATTTATACGTCTTCAAAATTTTGCTCCCAGTAATGGTGGAAGAAATACTCATGTCATCTGATCTACATATACATTTTATCAGAGTAATATTCTGGACACAAAAAGAAATGGTCACACTTATGTTTGCACGAAAGCCTAAATGTAAAGTGAACATGGATTACTAAAACCATCCATATCAAGTTTGGCTAATGCTCTCAAAATTCAATCCTATTTGTGACAACATATTTGTTTCTTGCTAAGATTATATATTCAAACTCAACCCTGTTGAAAATATCTAATCCTATCTCTCACTGTATACTTTTCCTGATTTCATAATGTCTCTATTTATATCAGCTTTCCTACATACTTTCCGCAGTTCATCATTGTGACTGACTCTTCAATTGTGCTGACACTTACATTCACACTCTAATCCAAACCCTATTGCTAAGGAACTTTTGTTCCAAATCCTATACTCACTCTTCTTCTTAAACCTACTGACTATCTTCCTAATCCTACCCATTATCCCTTTTTGACTGGATGTTCTCTTATACATTCAATAATCCAAGGTACAGGGTCTAATGCCATTGTATATCGATCTATCTCAGACATCTGTGCAGAACATAATTCAACGCTAAGTATCACAATCAAGGGCCCATCCCCATTCTGCGCTTCAAATCTTACTTAGATTTCTGTTTTCATACATATATTTCACCTATATATACTTATAAATGTCGCAGGTTCCCAGTACCATTATTCATCCAGCAGAATGATTCCTAATTCAAATTGAACATATTATTAACCCTAACCATACACTGTTCCCTCAATCTAACTTTACAGAAGAGCAGGGACAGAGTTGGTCTTACAATACAGGAATGTAGGGGATCTTCCACCTCCTGAGAACCTCAAGGTCCATGCAGAAATGATCCCTGGAGAAGATGTAGACAACTATGAAGGACCTGAGAGAGCAAAAGTCAGCTTCCATGGAAAACAACCTGGTCAGGATGAAGGGTTGTTTATGAATCAGCCTCTCTCTTCTTAATGTAGAGAAGATGGACCAAACCAGGTTGGTGTGGAGAGCTGTTCCTAGGTGCCTATGGTTGATATACCATTCTACCTTGTGAAAGTGTCACAGAAAGTAGGGGCAGCCTCCATCTCATGGTAGTCTTGGAAGCAACTGTTAGGACAAAGTGGTTACCAAGGCAGTGATCTGATTCAGTTCCTTAAGGAAGTGACCTCACCTCACTTCTTTGTTGATGGAACTCTCTGAACTTGGTATCCAAGAAGCCAGGCACCAAGAGGCAGTCCCAGTCCCAGTGGTCACACTTGTTTGGACTTACCAAGGACAGAGTCAGTCATTCTTGCTACCTACTGATGTGAGGACGGCCAAAACCAGGAAAGCTCTGAAGAGGGGCTTTTCCTGAGAAAGTAGGTAGTGGCTCACTGCTGGCTCCTGACAACTTCACAGAGTTGGCCAAGGAGACCAGATCTGAGACAGGACAGGCCATTTCATTGGAACATAGTATGGCCCACCAGTCAGAGGACACTCCGGATAGTCACAGACCTACATGGGGGAAGGAGGTGTCTTTGTGGGTGTGGGTGTGGGTTTGTGGTTTTGTCTCATATTCTGAGAATAGGTAGGAATGGCGGTTTGTTTGGTTTGGAGGGAACTGTTTCTAGTAAGTCATTTGACAAGGCGAGTGTTTCTATGTCTGTTTATACCACTGTGTCCCTGGTTGTAGACATTAGAAAAGAAAATGCATCAATTGGTGAGTCCTGTCTAGTAGAAAGCTTCTCAGCTTTCATCCTGCACAATTCATGAATGGACTGCGGCATGACTTATCGATGGGGAACACCTGCTAACTTCTTAAGTTCCTGTTTTCTTCCTGAATTGTGTGCACTCTCCAGAATAGGCTCATAGTTTTGTGTCAAATATATGTACCACCTCAAATCTCTGTGACATGGCCATGTACTGGATAGCTGAAGGGAATGGCGAGCATCTCAGAAAGCTCAGATATCAGTGAGACCAGGAATGCCTCATTGGAAAAACCCTGCTTTGGACATTTTGCTTACCGATTCTTCTGTTGCCCTGAAAGTCAGGAAGGTCTTTGCATCAGGTGTGTCATGTGGGAGTGTTTTGGTTTTAATTGTGGTCATTTTTGTGGCCGTTGGAAGACATGGATATGTCCACCTGGGCTTGAACCCTTATGTGATTCCCCTTAGAGACTGAGTTCTGGAACTGACCTCAAAGAAGTATTGCCGTGTATTGTGTTGGGATTTTAGGAGGCCACGCATGAGAGTCGCCCTTGGAAACTGAGATCTAGGCCCAGGGAGGCTTTCCGAAGAGCACTGGAAATCTCAGGTAGGACATCACATGATTTTATTCTTAAAGACTTGGCAGCCATTGTTGCAAGTCAAAACACACATGGACCTCACATTGTAGACCTCAAATGCCTGGCTTAATGTGACCTTTTAGCCTGTCTTTGGGAAGCCTTGCCTGTTAGAATTCTCCAGAGCTTTCATTGAAATGAGCTTCTTCTCCATTTAATGGTTCCTGAATAAATTGAAACCCACAGTGCCTTCAACTTCATCCATGAAAAATGCCTAGATAAATATCATTAAAGTTTGGAAATTCGCATCACCTGGTGGCACTGGAGAACCTTTAGGTGTCCTATTACTGATCATGAATGTACCAGACAGTGCCTTGATTGACTGGGTTTCATGAAAATGGTGTAGAACAGAGATGCCAGTAACTTGGAGCCTGATGAGTAGTCGGCCTAGAGCAGTGGTGTGCAGGTGTGTGTTAAAACATCTGTGGTGGGCTGATGTGGATATGCCATTGGCTTTCAAATGCCTTGTGACTGATATAGTGCAGCCCCCATACCCTTGTATGTAAAGGCATCTTGTTATATGGACAGGTTGAAGGGCAATGTTTAGAATCAGATTGCTGTGGTCAAGGGGGCAAGCTAGGTGGGATATAAGCCAGGTTGGTGCATTCTCCTGCAGACCCTTACCCACCACACATGACAGAACTCCCTCCATCACTGTGTCCCAGTTGAACTTCTCGTATTTTGTGAAGCAAATACCAAACTCCCAGTGCAGCTGCAAGAAACACCACTAAAAGTGGAGGATGACCAAATGGCTTCACAGTCCACACTGCAAGACACTTAGCCCCCAGTGGCAACAGTTTACCTATAAAGAGAGAATTCAGCCCTACTGCTTCATGTTCATAGGAAAAAAAGAAACCATGTCCTCCAGGTCATATAGATGCAGACCCAGCTTTGATGGTCTCACTACAAAGGAAGCTAAAGCTCCTGTCATCAACATATATTTCAGGTGCCCAATCTCAGAGGCAGTTTCTCAAGAAGTCTTTAGGCCAGCAGAGCTCCATGTTTTTGGAGTTTTTACCCTGTCCTTTACTTTTGGAAACTCCTCTACAACCTCGAAGGTTGTGAACTCCTGAGCATTTTCCATTACCGATATGTATTCACAGATTTCTAACTCTTCTCCTCTAATTATGTCTTACTTGGAGTGAAGGAAATGTCAAGGCATTGTTCTGAATGAGACTGGGAAGATTTTTGGGTAGCACATATTTGCCTACACATTGGATTCATTTTCGAATTTTCCATTCGAAATACTGAATCCCTGACTGTCAGGGGTAGAAGGAATTCTTCTTCAATGAACAGCCTGACACTTACAAGAAACAGCCCCCAGGAGACATCCTGTCTGGAAGACATCCTGTAGCCATATATGTCCCTGAGACATCCTGTGGCCATCTTTCTTCCAGAAACATCCTGAAGTTATCTCACCTTGTGAAGACATCCAGGAACTGCTGATAAGAGAGCTTTCCCATATCCAGCATATTAATACCCATGTGTGAACAATAAAATTTTGCAGCTTGATCAGAACTCCTGTGTTGCTCTCATCTCTCATGCCTCTTGTCCCTTCATTCCTCCCCATCTAGGTTCGCTGACCACGTTGATGTGTCCTGCCGGCCGGGACATCTGGCGCCCACCGACTGGGGCTCAAGCCTTTGACTGAGGGGGAACCCCTTCCTCCTGGAAGACTTGGTCAAGAGGAGCTCACGATCGCCTCAGCAGACACCACCCGGAGACATATCCAGGAGGAAGGTGGGGATGATGCACGGTGAGTGACGCACCATGTGACAAGCAGTATCGTCACATGATTTGTTTATTTCAGGCCTCAAGGAGTCCTTCAAGACATGAGATGCACATGTTAAGAAAAAGGACTTAAAATTTTTCTTTTCATACATAGGAGAATTGTGTCCATGGTTTCCTCTTGAAGGGACCATTGATGGCAAAAATGGCTTAGAGTAGGAGACTGTTTAAAAGATTATTATGAATCCTTTGGCCCAGAAAAAATGCCAGTTCCCACCTTTTCTTACTGGAACTTAATTAATGAAATTCTTAAAAGTTTTCGCTTTGACAATGGTACCTTACAACTTGTCAGGATTGGGGAAGAGATTATGCAAAAGACCTCTCGTCCCCCCTCTGCATGCCCATCATTAGTATAGACATAGAACCTTCTCAGTCTTCCCAGGACCCTGAGAACCTTCCTGGTCCCCCTCAAAATACGACCCTAATTAATAAGGCTCCAATGATTAAAAACCACCTTTATCCAGTTTTAAATCCCAGAGACACATTGACCCCTGGGGAGGACGCTATCTTGGAGAAGGAAGCAGCTCTCTACCATTCAGAACACCCGCGACCTTTCAGGACCGTGCCACAGCCTATAGGATTTACCAAGCGAAGGTGAAAGCACCTATGTAAAACATCTTGCCTTTGAAAATGCTAACCCAGCATGTCAGAATGTTCTTCAACCACATAAGGATAAAGGAAAACTTTCTGAAGTTATTATACTCTGTGCAGACGTGGGTGCAGCCCATGCCATGGGTCTGGCTTTAGGGACCGCCTTTACCAAGGCCTTTCACAGTCCTGGCTCACGTACTTGCTTTACTTGTAAACAACCTGGCCATTTTGCATGTGAGTGTCCCACAGGCAAACAAAGCCTAGGAATAGCGTCTCCTCAAACTGGGGCTTAACCGCCCCCAGCTACCCTTTTCCATAGAAGTGGTAAAGGTCATCACTGGGCCAGTGAGTGTAGATCTAAGACAAATGCCCTCACACAGCCTATTTCTTCCTACTTCTCGGGAAACTCCCTGCGGGGCCAGCCCCCGGCCACAACATCCCCCACGACAAACACAGGAGCAATAAAGTTTGTTCCCTCCTAAACTCCCAACCTACCACAAAATCCTTCTCCACAATTGCCTCCCTCCAACTAGCCACCCCAGGCAGCACAAAATTGGACCTCTGTGCTGCCACAAATACAATATTAGACCCAATGCAAGGGCCCCAGATAATACCCAATGAAATTATGGGTCCCCCTCCATCTCATACATGTGCCCTTAATCTTGGAAGAACCTCCACTACCATACAAGGTGTTCAGGTCTTCGTTGGCATTAATGATAATGATTTCACTGGAGAAATAAAAATACTGGCCACTGCTATTAATGGAGTTACCGCCATCCCAGCAGGAACAAGACTTGCACAATTAATTCTCCTTCCCTTGGATTCAGGAGGCATTTCCAAAACCCAAACCTACCTCGGGGGACTGCCTTCTTGGGCTTCTCTGATGTGTATTGGGTTCAGCCCATTTCTCACAATAGACCCACCCTTACCTTACTTACTGAAGGAAAGTAATTCCAAGGAGTTCTAGATATTGGAGCTGATGCCACAATTATTTCTCAAAAATACAAGCCATCAGGTTAGCCCCTCACTCCATCCTTGACTGACCTTAAAGGGATAGGAAAATAAAAAAATCCTCTGGTCAGCTCTAGGTCTATTAGCTGCACTGATAAAGATGGTAATAAGTCAACTGTCACTCCTTTCGTTGATTCTGACCTCCCTGTTAACGTATAGGGAGGAGATATTTTGAGTTATTGGAAGTTATTCTCGCCAGTCCCAATTCCATGGTGACTCATCAAATGCTTCCTATGAATTTTGTTCCTGGTACAGGCCTGGGGATACTGAAACAAGGACTGGTGGAGGCTATACAACCCATACAAAAACAAATACATGTGGACTTGTGTATTCAGATTTTTAGTGTCAGTCCCTGACCCTCCTGTACCCCATGCAGATAAAATTATTTGGGAGACTCAGACTCCTGTGTTGGTGGATCAGTGGCCCCTTACCCAAGAAAAATTGGAGGCTGCCTCCACGTTAGTGCAGGAACAGCTTGCAGCCGGCCATGTAAAGCCCTCAACCTCATCATGAATTACTCCTATTTTTATTATCAAGAAAAAATCAGGCAAGTGGTGCCTTTTACAATATTTGTGTGCCATTAATAAAGTTATGCACCCGATGGGAGCACTACAGCCAGGCATTCCCACACCAGTGGTGATTCCAAAAAACTATTGTAAAATGGTTATTGACTTAAAAGATTGCTTTTTTACCATCTTTTTACATCCTGAGGATAGACCCTATTTTGCCTTTAGTCTCCCTCACATTAATTTTCAGGGCCCTATGCAGAGATTTCAATGGAAGGTTCTTCCCCAAGGTATGGCCAACAGCTCTAGTCTTTGCCAAAAACACGTTGCTCAAGCAGTAGACCCTGTGAGAGAGCGATGAGCACAAAATTATATTTTACATTATATGGATGATTTGTTAATTGCTGCACCTAATACCCATGACCTTAATAATTGTTACTTGGACTTTTACAAAACCTCACTACCTTGGGACTACAGATAGCTCCAGATAAGTTTCAAACACAGGACCCTTATACCTATTTGGGCCTTAAACTTCAAGATAATCAGATCCAAATTCCTAAAATACAACTATGTGTTTACCATCTTCACACACTTAATGATTTTCAAATATTACTGGGGGATATTCAATTGCTAGGAACATATTTAAAATTACCCACTTGTGTACTTTTGCCCCTTAATGATATTTTGATAGGTGATTCCCACCCCTCCTCCCCTCAAAAGCTTACTCCCGAGGCATGACATGCATTAAACCAAGCCACAGAAGCCATTGCCCAAAAGTTTGTTACACAAATTTCTTATAACCTTCCTCTGGTTCTGGTTATTTTCCACACTCCTCATACACCCACAGGAATATTTTGGCAGCGAGATCCACATTTTAAAAATAAAGGCTGCCCCTTGCTTTTGGTCCTTGTATCCACCACATCCTCCAAGGTTATTACTGTTTATCTTGCTCAGGTAGCTTCTCTTATTTTTAAAGGTCGTTTGCTTTCTCGACAACAATTTGGCAAAGACCCTGATAATATTTTAATTCCATATACTAAGGACCAAACCCTTACTACAATTTTTACTAGAGACATGGATCAATGGGGTATTGCCCTATCAGGCTTTTTGGGAACAATTCATAACCACATCCCCAATGACCCCGTTTTAAATTTTGTCCAGTTACATTCATTTATTTTTCCCAAAATTACTCAAAAGGCTCCCATTCCTCAAGAACTTACTGTCTTTACAGATGGTTCCAGTAATGGCCGTGCAGTCTTTGTTGTCAATAACAAGCCTACCACCTTTGATACTGTCTATCAGTCAGCTCAGTTTGTGGAATTGTTCACCATAACACAAGTTTTCATAAAGTTTTTTTGATAATCTTGTTAATATTTATACAGACAGTGCCTACATTGCTCTTTCTGTGCCCCTGCTGGAGATTTCACCCACCATTATGGCTTCTTCCAATTCCCCCTTTCTGTTTCACCAGCTTCAGCAGCTAATTCAGGCCAGAAAACATGCATTTTCCTTAGGACACATCATGACACACTCTGACCTTCTGAGCCCTCTAACACAGGTAATGCCCAAGCTGATGCAGCAACACGTTCCATCTTTCCAATTTTTGTTGGCTCCATTCAAAAGGCCATGGAGTTACAAAATCTTCACCATCTAAATTCCCAGAGCCATCGATTACTTTGGAAAATTACCAGGCAACATGCATGAGAAATAGTAAAAGCATGCCCTGGTTGCACTGTCTCCCTCCCCATTCAACACTTGGGAGTTAACCCCCGAGGATTACAGCCCAATCAGGTTTAGCAAATGGATGTTATTCATTTTCCTGAATTTTGAAAAACCAAATATATATACGTTTCTATAGATACTTTCAGCGGCTTTAGTTTTGCATCACCACATTCTGGAGAGGCTACCAAAGTTGTCCTTTCTCATCTTGTTTCAGCCTTTTTCGTAATGGGTAAACCAATACATATTAAAACAGATAAATGTCCTGCATATACCAGTGCCAAGTTTAAACAGTTTTGTGCTACCTTGCAATTTTGTCATACTACTGAAATTCCATACAACTCTCAGGGCCAAGGCATGTGGAACTTGCCCAGCTTAGCTTAAAGACTTGGCTATCCCGTCTTAAGGCTTCCGCCCTTGTATTTACCACTCCCAGGGATCGCCTTAACCATGCATTATTTGCCCTTATTTTTCTTACCTTAGACAGTGAAGGCCATTTGGCCACAGACAGACACTGGCATCCTTCGTCCAATTCTGTTCGCTCGCCTGTTATGTGGTGCAATCCCATTACAAATAAATGAAAACGCCCAGATCCTATCCTCATCAGGGGATGAGGCTCAGCTTGTGTTTTGGACCAAGAGCAAGCATCCCCAAGATGGTTACCAGAATGCCTGGTTAAACAGGTAAATTACTTACCTCAACCCAGGGACGGAGGCCCTCCCCCTGAGGACAAATTTTCCTCCATTTCAGATACAGCCAAGAATCTGTGCGAGGATCCTGCTTAAGGCACTTCTGCTGAACAGGTTTGAACACGGAGACCTTGGACCTCCAATTTCCAACATCATGGAGTACCTTTTTGCTCCCCCCCGTGAATGCAAAGGAGGATTTTGGACTGAGGCTCCCACTAGTTGGACCCAGACTGCTGACTGCATGACTAAGGTGACTTACCTCCGTGCCAAGGTTGACCATAATCTCGGAGGAGTTCATCAGCCTAAATGGGTATGTGTTAACAAGCCAAAGATTATTCCCCCTAGTACAAGTAAAGCTCTCCAAAATTGTTCTGCAACTTGTACGCATACCCAGGCGATGCATGTCTCTTGTAATGTGTCGGCTTCACTTTGTGTTAATAAACAGGGAGAACAATTTTTTGAAGCCTCCCTAACTAAAACTCATGCAGCAGGGGGACCACTATTCATTATACCCCCATTCTCTTTGACCATGGAGGAGATGGCAAATACACCAAGCTACAGTCAGCTGGGTGCCAAGGCACTGTCGGAAAAGGTTCCTACTGGCCCATTAAGGCCCCTACAGGGGTCTCTGATGGTGGAGGACCCACTTATTCTGTCAAGCATCCTCAGATAATCAAACTTTTGAAACCCCAAATCCCTGAGCTCACATATCATCCCTTAATGTAGCCTAAATCCCAGTTCCCAGGTTTAGATACCAATACATTAGATATTTTGCAAACTACATTCTCCTAGCTTAATAATTCGAACCCCACCCTTGCTGGTGATTGCTGGCTCTGCATGACAGCAGGGGCAATCATGCCTATGGCAGTTCCTATTAATTCTATCATGGACAATGATAATACATGCCAACCCGGATTTCCCTTTAAAGTACAGCCTATAGGCACTTTTACATTATTTCTTTTAGGCGCGATGCAGAATAATACCTATGATACTGATGTTCGACTTACTTCCTTTGGAAATTGCTCAACAGTATAAAATTATTCCTCACCCACCCCATCTCTTTGTTCCTCCAATGGCACAGTTTTTATGTGTGGAGGAAACTCGGCCTTCCCACGCTTCCAGCGAATTGGACCATTGGTTGTGTTCTTGCTTTATTACTCCCTGATATAACTATTGTCCCAGGAGATGAACCTCTACCAATTTCTAGCCTAGACACTTTAGTCAAAAGACATAGGTGGGCAATACAGGCTTTACCACTCATTGCCAGCCTTGGAATAACAGCTGCTGTGGGCACAGGTACAGTGGCTTAGGCACGGCTATTCACTCTTACCATCGCCTGTCTCAACAACTTATAAATTATGTACAAACTTTATCAGGAACCTTTAAAGATTTGCAGGACCAAATAAATTCCCTGGCAGAAGTGTTCCTTCAAAACAGACGGGGCTTAGATTTGCTGACAGCTAACCAGGGTGGTATTTGCTTAGCCTTAGGGGAACGATGCTGCGTTTATGCCAATAAATCAGGCATAGTACGCATTAAAATTAAGCAGCTTCAAGAAGATCCAGAAAAGAGACAAAGGGAACTATTTGAAAATCCCCTCTGGATTGGGCATAATGGATTTCTACCCTACCTTCTTCCCCTATTAGTCCCTTTGTTGGGTTTACTTTTAATGGTGTCCATAGGCCCCTGCATTATAAAGAGGCTGGTACAATTTATTAAAGAACAGATTAATATTTTGGTTTCTAAGCCCATACAGGTCCACTATCATGGTCTGGAGATGGAAGACAGCACTGCCAACATTTAAAAGAATGTTCAACCCTTCTCACAGGCTTATTAAGTTTACATCCCCACCGATCTCTCTTTCTTACAGAAAACTATAAGTAACAGCTCTGAGCAGCCATCTTCTACCCTTGCAATAAGGGTTCATTCTCCATGGGCCCCTCCGCTTGGGGGAGGACACACCCTTGGAATGAGCACGTTAGGCCATAATAACGGAGTGTCCAGGAAGGACTGCAGGAGGATGGATCCACGGATCCCCAAACACAAGACCTCTGAATGACACGCTCTGGTGCATGGCGGTTGGCATGCTATCCCCTCAAAGACGTCTCCTCCAAAAACATGCCAAAGCCAACACGAAATCTCCTAGGAAAGATGCTCGCTCAAATCAGGAGATATTCTAAGGCATCCTAGAGAAACAGAGCCACTATCACCCCCTAAATCCATGGCCTGTAAGGTATGGTCGAATATTTTATATAACAAAAGGGGAGATGTCAGGGGCTAGAAGGAAGTTCTCCTTCAAAAAATAGACTGACACAAGAAACATCCCCCTGGGACACAACCTGCCTGGGAGACATCCCACAGCCATCTATCTCCTTTTGACATCCGGCTACCATCTGTCTACCTGAAACATCCTGAGGTTATCTCACCCTGTGAAGACATCCAGCAACTGCCAATAAGAGAGCTTTCCCATCCGCAGCATATAAATACCCTCTGAGAATAATAAAAGTTTGCAGCATGATCAGAACTCCTGTCTTGCTGTCATCTCTCGTGTCTCTTGTCCCTTCATTCCTCCCCAACTAGGATCGACACCCAAGTTGATGTGTCCTGCCAGCCGGGCCATCTGACACTAACCCATACCCTCCTAGACTCTGATGACAAATCCTAATATGATGGAGAAAAATAACCCAAACAGAATAGAAATACAAGCAGTTCAGAGGAGGCATGGTGTATAGTTGCACTTGCCTTTTGCATGATATAGGGTAGGTGTTATAAATCTAGTTAATTTTTAATTGAAATAGTTCTCCATGTGTTTTTAAAGTTAACAAATATGTGAATTCCTGTCTCCCTTTCTCTGTAGCCGATTCAGCACATGTATTTTTATATGCACATATAGAATCCTACCTGGTATCAGATGTACATTCTTGTGAGGTGGCTGACTTGGAAGATACAAATTGTGAGAAGAGATCACTCCTCCTAAACGCTGTTGGAACAGAAAATTCAACCTATGGGTGAGCCTCCTAGTAGAACAACATTATACATAAATCCATGTTCAGTAAATTAAATATTTTTGCATCTGTGGATGATATATACTTCATGATGAATTTCGATTGGCATATATATTGCTACATTTTATTGCCTGGGTGTGTGTGTTGTGTGTGTGTGTGTGTGGGTGTATATATATATATATATATATATATATATATATATATATATATACTCTCCAAATATTTCAAAATATGAAATATATGTGTCTTACATATACTACCTAAATTCATTCATGTTCATGTATGTGGATTTATAATCAACTTTTCACAATATTATTCTCAGAAATATTCATCCACCTGAATTACATATTTGTTTTATAGTACTGAAAACTAACTTCAGTGAGTGGTGCATACAATCCTAATATTTCTACAGTAACTGACCCAGTTTAACATCAATGCAACTAGATTCCTCTTGGATATGATGTCTATGTTGAAGTTCATTTTATTCAACACTGGTACATTACTATTTGTTCAGTTTATACACATCATAGGATATATATTTCATCAACAACTTCAATAATTTATAGGATTTTGATTCACTTTCAATCATTTCCTGATTCAGAACACATGTATTCCTCCAGGTTACTTGATTGTTTTTTCATGAGACTTCTTTCCAAACGCTTTTTTTTTTTTATTTCCATAATCATTTTGAAGAAAAACTGACACACTCTTCATGATAAACCATAACCCTAATATTACCATTAGATGTATTTCTCGTTGGAATGAATGATTGCATATAAATATATGATTTTCTGTTTATTTTCAGATATCAATTCAATCGAATATTTAAAGTTGGAACAAGTTATAATATTTAATCACAGTATCGTCTATTCATAAATTATCTCTATGTTCATAGACACAGAGTAAATCTATTTGTAACCCCAATACTAATTTTTTCATCTTCAAAATGTTGCTCCCAGAAATGGTGGAAGAAATACTCATGTCACCTAATCTACATATACATTTTATCACAGTAATATTCTGGACACAAAAAGAAGAGGTCACACTTATGATTGTATCAAAGCCTAAATGAAAAGTGAGCATAGATTACTGAAAACATTCATGTCCAGTGTGCCTAATGCTCTCAAATGTCAATCCTATTGGTGACTACATATTTGTTTCTTCTTAAGACTATATTTTGAACCTCAACCCTGTTGCAAATGTCTAATCCTATCACTCAATTTATACTTTGCCTGATTTCCTAATGTCTCTATTGATGTCTGCTTACCTAAATATTTTCCCCAGTTCACCATTGTGACTGACCCTTCACGTGTGCTGACATTTACATTCACTCTCTACCCGATACACTATTGCTAAAGAACTTTTGGTCCAAATTCTGTACTCAGTCTTCTTCTGAAACTTATCGAATATCTTCCTAATCCTACCGACTATCCCTGTTCTAGTGGATGTTCACTTCTACATTCAATCATCCAAGGTACAAGGTCCTATGCCATTGATTATCGATTTATCTGAAACACCTGTGCAGAACGTATATCAAAGCTAAGTATCCCAATCAATAGCGCAATGCCCTTCTGGGCTTCAAATCTTACCTAGATTTTTGTTTTCATACTTATATTTCACCTATATATTCTTATAAATATCACAGGTTCCCAATACCATTATTCATCAATTAGAATAATTCCTAACCCAAATCAAACCTGTTATTAACCCTAACCATACACTGTTCCCTCAATCTAACTTTACAGAAGAGCAGGGACCAAGTTGGTCTTACAATACAGGAATGTAGAGAATCTTCCACCTGTTGTAAAACTCAAAGGTCCATGAAGAAGTGATCCCTGGAGAAGATGTAGGCAGCCATGAAGGACCTGAGAGAGCAAACGTCATCTTCCATTGCAAACAACCTGGTCAGGATGAAGGGTTGTGTCTGAATCAGCCTCTCTGTTCATAATGTAGAGAAGATGGACACAAACAGTCCTTTTTGCAGACCTGTTCCTGGGTGCCTATGGTTCATATACCATTCTAACTTGTGAAAGTGTCACAGGAAGTAGGAGAAGCCTCGATCTCATGGGACCCTTGGAAGCAACTGTTAGGACAAAGTGGTTGCCAAAGCAGTGACCTCATTCAGTTCCTGAAGGAAGTGACCTCACCTCACTTCCTTGGTCATGGAACTCTCGGTACTTGGGATCCAGGAAGCAAGGTACCAAGAGCCTGTCCCAGTCCCAGTCCCAGTGGGCTCACTTGTTTGGATTTACCAAGGACAGAGTCAGTCTTTCATGGTACCTACAGATATGAGGATGGCCAACTGCCAGGAAAACTCAGAAGAGGGGCCTTTCCTGAGAAAGCAGATAGTGGCTCACCGCTGGCTCCTGACAAGTTCACAGAGTTGGTGTTTTCCGGGGAACATAAGTTGGCCCACCAGTCAGAAGACACTCTGGATAGTCACAGACATACTTTGTAGAAGGTGGTGCCTCTGTGGTTGTCGGTGTGGGTTTGTGGTTTTGTCTCATGTTCTGAGAATAGGTAGGAAAGGTGGTTTGTTTGGTTTGGAGTGAACTGTTTATAGTAAGTCGTTTGGCAAGCAAGTGTTTCTATGTCTGTGTATCCCACTATGTGCATGGTTTTAGATATTAGAAAACTGAATGCATCAATTGTTGTCTCCTGTCTAGCAGAAAGCTTCCCAGCATTCATCCTGCCGAATTTATGAATGGATTTCAGCTTGCCTGATCGATGGGCAACATGTGGTATCTTCCAAAATTCCTGCATTCTTCATGAATTCTGGCTACTCTCCAGAATAGGCTCATGGTTTTGTGTCCAAGATATGTAGCAGTTCCAAGCCCTGTGACATGGCCATGTACTGGATAGCTAAAGGGAATGTCGAGCATCTCAGAAAACTCAGATATAAGTGTGACCATGATAGTCTCAGTGGAGAAACCCTGCTTTGGGCCTTTTGCTTACCTATTGTTCTGTTGCCCTGAATGTCAGGAAGGTCTTTGCCTCAAGACATCCGTTTGTGAAGCCTGAAGAAAACAGTTCAAATGGAAATGAATGGACATCACCTGTGGATATTTGCTTAATTCCTTTGAAAATGGAAGTGTCTGAATCAGCCTCTTGGCCCTGTGTGAGGCCGTGGCTTAGATTCTCAACCCCTGAAGAATCTAAAGAAACATCACATGTGTGCATCCAAAACAAAAATGGCCAAAAGTGCAGTTATTGTGGATGAAGTCTCTCCCCATTCTCTGTAAGGTTCCTGACCTCCATCAAGTTAGAATAGGGATCCATTGGGCCAAATCATTTCTTCAAATCCCTAAATTGCTTGAGTTTTCCCGTGACTACAATTCACATAAAGAATCCAAACTGCACAGTCAATACGCCTCAAATTGGAGAAGCAGACAAGTATTAACAGCAGGCCTATTTGAACACTCCTGGTTCACAGGAATGGTGTCCAGGCCACCCTGAATTTAGGCAAATTAGGGGCAAGAGAGATTATTTAGGAGACTGTCTTGGGCTTTGCCCCTCGTGGAAATTTCCAGCGATAGGTTATGATGAGTGTCTATATAAAAGAACATGAGGGCCATGTGGGATTGTTTTGGTTTTAATTGTGGTTGTTAGTGTGGTGATTGGAAGAGATGACTGGGTCCACCTTGACATGAACTCTGGTGTTTTTCCCCTTAGAGACTGAGTTCTGGAACTGACCTCAGAAAAGTATTGCCATTAATTGTGTTGGGATTTTAGAAGGCCATGCATGAGAGTCGCCCTTGGAAACTGAGATCAAGGCCCAGGGTGGCTTTCAACAGAGCACTGGGAATCACAGCCAAGATATCACATTAATTTCTTCTGAAAGACTTGGCAGCCGTAGTTGAGAGTCAAAAGTCACATGGACCTCACATTGTAGAACTCAATGGGCCTGGCTTCATTTGACCTTTTGGCCATTCTTTGGGAAGCATTGCCTGTGAGATTTCTCCAGAGCTTTCATTGAAATGAGCTTCGTCAACATTAATGGTTCTGGAATGAACTGAAACTCACAGTGCCTCCACCTTCATTGTTGAAATATGGCTAGAAAAATACCATGAAATTTTTGAAATTTCCATGACCAGCTGGCACAGGAGAACCTTTGGATTTCCTGTTGCTGATCATGAGTATAACAGACACTGCCTTGATTGACTGGTTTTAATGAAAATTGTGTAAAACAGAGATGCCAATAAGTTGGAGCCTGATTATTAGTGGGCCTAGAGCAGTGGTAGGCAGGTGAGTGATAAAACATCTCTGGTGGGGCCATGTGGATCTGCCATTGGCTTCCAAATGGCTTGTGACTGACATGATGCAGCCAGCAGTCCCTTCTAAGTAAAGGCATCTTGTTATTTGGAGAGGTTTCAGGGCAATGTTCAGAATCGATTTGCTATCGTCAATGGGGCAAGCTATGTGATATAGAAGCATGGTTGGTGCATTCTCCTGCAGAAATTGAAATACCACACGTGACAGAACTCCCTCCTGCACTGTGTCCCAGTTGAACTCCGTGTATTTCATGAAGCAAATACCAAACTCCCATTGTAGCAGCAAGAAACACCATGAAAATTGGAGGATGAACAAATGGCTTCACAGTCCACACAGGGAGACACTTAGAACCCAGTGGCCACAGTATACCTACAAAGATCAAATTCAGGACTGCTGCCTCATGTTCATTGGAAAATAAGAAACTATGTTTTACAGGTCACATAGGTGCAGACCCAGGTTTGATGATCTCACTACAAAGGAAGCTAAAGCTCCTGATAACAACATATGTTTCAAGTGACCAAACTCAGAGGCAAATTCTCAAGAAGTCTTTAGGCCAGCAGAGCTCCATGTTTGTGGAGTGTTCACCCTGTCCCTTACTTTTGGAAACTCCTCTACCACCTCCAAGGTAGTGAACTCCTTAGCATATTCCATTCCAGATAAGTATTCACTGATTTTCTAACTCTTCTCCTCTAATTATGTCTTACTTGGGGCGAAGATAATGTCAAGCCATTGTTCTGGAGGAGTGGGAAGATTTTGTGTAGCACATATTTGCATACACATTGGATTCATTTTCCAATTTTCCATTCGAAATACTGAATCCCTGACTCTAACCCCTACCCTACTAGACTCTGACTACTAATCGTAATATGATAGAGAATAAAAACTCAAACAGAATAGAAATACAAGCAGTTCAGAGGAGGCATGGTGTATAGTTGGAATTGCCTTTTGCATTATATAGGTTAGAAGTTATAAATCTAGTCAATTTTTTGTTGAAATAGTTCTCCGTGTGTTTTGAAAGTTAACAAATATGTAAATTCCTGTCTCCCTTTCTCTGTAGCCTATTCAGCACATGTAATTTTATATGCACATATAGAATCGTACCTGGTATCACACGTACATTTTTGTGAGGTGACTGACTTGGCAAATACAAATTTTGAGAAGAGATCACTCCTCCTAAATGCTGTTGGAACTGAAAATTCAACCTATGGGTAAGCCTCCTAGTTGAACAACATTATACATAAATCCATGTTAAGTATATGAATATTTTTGGGTCTGTGGATGATATGTATTTCATGATGAATTTCAATTGACATATATATTGCTAGTTTTTAATGTCTGTGTGTGTGTGTGTGTATATGTATATATATATATATATATATATATATATATATATATATATATATATATACTCTCCGGATTTTTCAAAATATGAAATATTTGTGTCTTATTATGCACTCCCTAAATTCATTCATATTCATGTATGTGGATTTATAATCCACTTTTTAAAAAATTAATCTCAGAAATATTCATCCACCTGAAATACATATTTTTTCCTAGTACTGAAACAGTTTTCAGTAAATGGTGCATCCATATCCTAATATTTCGGCATTGCAAGATGACTGTGAAGACAGTGTATCACACCCAGTGTACCCTGCCACTGCGCAGGTGAATAACGAGTTAGAACGATGAAAAACTATCTTGTTAGGATCTTACAGGAAAATGGGTGTTTACCGAAATCTAGAAGAATGATTTCCACCACCGAGGTCCGGTAATTGAGTCTCAAACACAAGCCACTTGTGCAACCGGAGATCCATTCTGATTTATCCGCATGACCTGCCCCGTGTCTACAAATGGTGAGGCACCACCGAGAAGCGACCAGCAAGCAGGGAGAAACGTTGCTGCAGATTCTGTGGAATCCTGCTGGCTGAGCATCCACTGAGCCCCCAGCTGAATTTGGGATTTCAGACGGGAAAGTTAGCAGTACATTTCTATCCCCCAAAGTGGAAACTCCACAAAGGAAACCAGCAGCCACCATCTTGGAGAGCTGAAGTAACCACCACCACTCCCAGACAGATTGCAACAATAAAACAGGTGTGTGTTTCTCAGCTCATCTCACATACAGAGGAAAATTCGCATAAAATCTCTCCTAGGCTTTTGGGGGAGGGATAATCAGAGCAAGTCTGCATAAAGACTGGGGGAAAACTAGAGGCACCTGACCTTCATCTCCCCTTCCCATCAGCGGCAAAAATGAAACTTGTCTAGCCAGTGCGGGGCGAGGGGCAAGCGGAAAATATTAAAACAATAGAGTTCCAGGGTTCACAATAGACACCCTCCCCACCCAACAAACGGCAGACCCGGAGAACAGTTTGAGCTGCCGAGAAGCATCACTCAGGAGAAATCTGGTCTAGCAGGAGAAATCAGGACTAGCAGGATAAACCAGGGGACTAGAGGCCAGGCCCTCCTGACTGGGTGGCTGGAGAACGCCAGACCGCTGCCAGTGTGACTGGGCAACTGGAGACCACCTTCCTGCCGGTGCCAGCCCACCTGCTGACGGCATGTCTTGATGGCTGGAGAACGCTCGCCTGCCGACGACCGAACGCGCAACTGTGTGGCTAGAGATCACCCACCCGCCGGCGACAGCCCATCCGCTGCCCGCGCTACTGGGTGGCTAGAGACTGCCGGCATGCCAGCGACCGGGAGCTGAAATCAACAAGAGACAATCCAGTCCAGCCCCCCAATTCGGACACTCCGGCAAGGAGCCTGGGGCCCACCACAGCAGAGAGGTGACATCACTGGAGCTCGGCTGTCAGAATTCCTTAACAGCGAAATCCACTTAAGCAGGCATAGTCTAGCAACACAAAGGAGAGAAAACAGAGATATATAAACCCATAACAAATCTATAGAAGAGAGCAGAAACACAGCAATCAAATAGAGCCAGAAAATAACATGAACATCATGAAAAAACAAGGGGAAAAAAAGGTGTAGAAACAATGAAGGACAACTTAATACTACAGGAGAACCTAGAAGCATCAGAAACAGGGATAGGGAAAAAACTTAAGTCATACCTAACTCAGATGGAAAGGAATAATAGAGAAGACATGAGGCAGCAAGTCCAAGAAATAAAAGTATATTTTGAAAATGAATTAAACAACCAAATTCAAATGGCAAAGAACAAGGTTTACCAGGAGATAGAGATCTTTTAAAAAATCATACAGTAATTCTAGAAATGCAGGAAACTATAAACCAAATTAAAAACTCAAACAAGAATATTTCAAATAGACTAGATCAAGTAGAAGTCAGAACATCAGATAATGAAGACAAAGTTTGTCAACTTGAAAAGAATATAGTCAACACAGAAAACATGCTTAAATCCCATGAGCAACTATTCAAGAGATATGGGATGTCATAAAAAAACCAAAATTGGGAGTCATCGGGATAGAAGAAGGCATAGAGATTCAAACCAAAGGAATGGACAACATATTAAATGAAATAATTCTAGAAAACATCCCAGAGATGAAAGATGGAATGGATTGCCATATCCTGGAAGCCTACAGGACCTCAAACATTCAAAACCATAATAGACAAACTCCAAGACATATAATTATGAAGATAGCCAACATACAGAACAAGGAGAGAATATTAAAAGCTACGAGAGAAAGTAGGCAGATAACATTCAGGGGTAAACCAATTAGGTTAACAATTGATTTTTCATCACAGACTTTGAAAGCGAGAAGATCTTTGAACAATGTATTTCAAACACTGAAAAATAATGGATTCCAACCAAGAATACTGTATCCAACAAAATTAAGCTTCAGATTTGACAATGAAATTAAGTCTTTCTTGATAAACAAAAGCTAAAAGAATTCGCAGACAGAACACCAGCACTGCAAAGCATTTTGAGCAAAATACTACAAGAAGAGGAATTGAAAAATAGTGCCCAAAACTAACAGTGGGAGGTATCTCAGTAAAGGGGTAAGAAAATAACCAAAAAGTAAAAACTACCCAAATTAAAATAAATAAATAAATAAACATGACTGGAAGTATAAATCATATTTCAATTGTAACCTTAAATGTTAAAAATCTAAACTCACCAATCAAGAGACATAGGCTAGTAACCTGGATCAAAAAAATAAATCCAACAAAATGCTGCCTTCAGGAGACTCTTTTGATAGGTAAAGACATACACAGGCTGAAAGTGAAAGGTTGGGAAAAATCTTACCACTCACATGGCCCTCGGAAGCAAGCAGGAGTGGCCATACTCATATCATATAAAATCAACTTCAAACCTACGTTAATCAAAAGGGATAAAGTAGGACACTATATATTGTTAAAAGGAACCATCCACCAACAAGACATAACAATTATCAATTGGTATGCACCAAACAATTGAGCTGCAACGCTTATAAAACAAACTCGCCTCAAGTTCAAGAGTCAAATAGACTACAACACAATAATTATGGGTGACTTCAACACACCGCTCTCGCCATTAGACAGATCCTCTATAAAAAACTGAATAAAGAAACTATAGAATTCAACAGCACAATCAATAACCTTGACTTAACCGACATATATAGAATATATCAACCATCATCAAGTGGATACACTTTATTCTCAGCAGCACATGGATCCTACTCCAAGTTAGACCATATATTATGCCATTGGGCAACTCTTAGTAAATATAAAGGCGTGGAGATAATACCATGCACCATATCTGATCATAATGGAATGAAACTGGAAATCAATGAGAATAGAAGGAAGGAAAAATCCTACATCACATGTAAAATGAACAATATTCTAGTGAATGATCAATGGGTTACAGAAGACATAAAGGAGGAGATAAAAAAATTCTTAGAATCAAATGACAATACAGACACAACATACTGGAATCTATGGGACACAAAGAAGGCAGTTTTAAGAGGGAAATTCATTTCTTGGAGTTCTTTCCTCAAAAAAAGAATAAAACAACAAATAAATAAACTCACAGTACACATCAAAAACCTAGAAAAGGAAGAGCAAAACAACAGCAAATGTAGTAGAAGACAAGAAATAATTAAAATTGGAGCAGAAATCAACGAAACTGAAACAAACAAACAAAAAAAAAACATTGAAAAAATTGATAAAACTAAAAGTTGATTCTTTGAAAAAATAAATAAGATTTACAGGCCCTTAGCCATGCTAAGGATGAGAAGAAGAGAGGGAACTCAAATTACTAACATACGGAATGAAAAAGGCAATATCACAACAGACAGTACACAAATACAGAAGATAATTAGAAAGTATTTTGAAATCCTATATTCCAATAAAATAGAAGATAGTTATAATATTGATAAATTTCTTAAGTCATACGATCTGCCCATATTCAGTCAAGAAGACACACACAATTTTAACAGACCAAAAACAAAGAAAGAAATGGAAGAAGCCATCAAAAGACTACCAATCAAAAAAAGCCCTGTACCTGATGGGTATACAGCAGAGTTCAACAAAACCTTCGAAGAAGAATTAATACCAATACTATTCAAGCTATATCAAGAAATGGAATAATAAGGAGCTCTTCCAAATTCATTCTCGGAGTCCAAAATCACCCTGATCCCAAAACCAGACAAAGACACTTCAAAAAAGAAAACTACAGACCAATATCTCTAATGAAGTTGGATGCAAAAATTCTCAATAAAATCCGTGTGAATTGAATACAAAAACATATCAAAATAGTTGTGCACCATGATCAAGTAGGATTCATCCCTGGAATGCAAGGCTGGTTCAATATACGGAAATCAATAAATGCTATTCACCACATCAATAGACTTAAGGACAAGAACCATATGATCATCTCGATAGATGTAGTAAAACATTCAACAAAGTTCAGCATCCCTTTATGTTCGAAACACTAGAAAAACTAGGGATAACAGGAACTTACCTCAACATTGTAAAAGCTATATATGCTAAACCTCAGGCTAGGATCATCCTAAATGGAGAAAACTGAAGGCATTCCCTCTGAAATCTGGAACAAGACAGGGATGCCCTCTATCACCACTTCTATTCAATTTAGTTCTTGAAATACTAGCCAGAGCAATTAGACAGACAAAAGAAATTAAAGGCATAAAAATAGGAAAAGAAGAACTTGAATTATCGCTATTTGTGGATGACATGGTAATATATTTAACAGACCCAAAAGGGTCTACAAAGAAACTGCTAGAGTTAATAAATGAAGGATATAAAACCAACACGCATAAATCAAAGGCATTTCTATATATCAGCAACAAAACTTCTGAAATGGAAATGAGGAAAACCACTCCATTCAAAATATCCTCAAAGAAAATAAGATACTTGGAAATCAACCTAACAAAAGAGGTGAAAACCACAGAACCCTAAAGAGAGAGATAGAAAAAGATCTTAGAAGATGGAAAAATGTACCCTGTTCATGGATAGGCAGAACTAAATTCATCAAAATGGCGAAATTACCCAAAGTTCTCTACAGGTTTAAAGCAATGCCAATCAAAATCCCAACGGCATTTCTTGTAGAAATGATAAAGCAATCATGAAATTCATATGGAAAAACAAAAGACACAGAATAGCAAAAGGAATTCTAAGCAGGAAGTGTGAATCGGGAGGTATAGCGATACTAGAGTTCAAACTTTACTACAAAGCAAGAGTAACAAAAACAGTGTGGTACTGGTACCAAAACAGGCAGGTGGACCAATGGTATAGAATGGAGGACAGAGAAACCAATCCACAAAATTACAACTTTCTTATATTTGATAAAGTGGCTATAAACATGCAATGGATGAAGGATAGCATCTTCAACAAATGGTGCAGGGAAAATTAGAAATCCATGTGCAACAAAATGAAACTGAATCCCGTTCTCTCACCATGCACAAAAGTTAACTCAAAATAGATCAAGGAGCTAGATATCAAATCAGAGACACTGCGTCTCATAGAAGAAAAAGTTGGCTATGATCTATATACTGTGGGGTCGGGCTCCAAATTCTTTAATAAGACATCAATAGCCCAAGAGTTAATAACAAGAATAAACAAATGGGACTTACTTAAACTAAAAAGTTTTTTCTCAAGAAGAGAAACAATAAGAGAGGTAAATAGAGAGCCTACATCCTGGGAACAAATTTTTACCCCTCACACTTCAGATAGAGCCCTAATATCCAAAATATACAAAGAACTCAAAATATTAAACAATAAGATAACAAATAACCCAATCAACAAATGGGCCAAGGACCTAAACAGACACTTCACAGAGGAGGACATACAATCAATCAACAAGTACATGAAAAAATGCTCACCATCTCTAGCAGTCTGAGAAATGCAAATCAAAACCACCCTAAGATACCATCTGACTCCAGTAAGATCAGCAGCCATTATGAAGTTAAACAACAATAAGTGTTGGCGAGGATTTGGGGAAAAGGATACACTTGTACACTGCTGGTGGGACTGCAAATTGGTGAGGCCAATTTTGAAAGAAGTATGGATATTCCTGGAAAAGCTGGAAATGGATCCACCATTTGACCCAGCTATCACCCTTCTTGGAATGTTCTCTCAGGATCTTAAAATAGCGTACTATAGGGATACTGCCACATCAATGATCATAGCAGCACAATTCACAATAGCTAGACTGTGGAACCAACTTAGATGCCCTTCAATAGATTAATAGATAAAAAAATGTTGCATCTATACACAATGGAGTATTACACAGCACAAAAAATGACAAAATCATAGAATTTGCAGGGAAATGGATGGCATTAGAGCATATTATGCTAAGCGAAGCTAACCAATCCTTAAAAAACAAATGCCAAATGTCTTCTCTGTTATAAAGAGAGCAAATAAGAACAGAACAGGGAGGAAGAGCATGAGGAAAAGATTAACATTAAACAAAGACGAAAGGGGGGAGAGAAAGGGAGAGAGAAGGGAAAGCTTATGAAAATTGTAGGAAACTCTCAATGTTACACAAAATTGCATATAAGATGTTGTGAGGGGAAGTGAGGGAGAAACAATGGAGAGAATTGAACAATAGCAGATGAGGTAGAGAGGGAAGATGGGAGGGGAGGAGAGGGTGGATAGTAGGGGATAGGAAAGGTAGCAGAATACAACAGTCACTAATATGCCATTATGTAAAAATGTGAATGTGTAACCGATGTGATTCTACAATTCGTATTTGGGGAAAAAATGGAGTTCATAACCCAATTGAGTCAAATGTATGAAAGATGATATATCTTGAGCTTTGTAATGTTTTGAACAACCAATAAAAATAAATAAATAAATAAAGGTTTAAAATTTAGTGGGAAGAAATCAGCTAAAAATGGGTTCAGATGTATTCATTTTGCTATACAGAAACTTTGTTTTGTGAATATCACAAATTTATTTTACCAGAAAATGCACATAAATTGAGATTAAAGGATAATTCACCTAACTTCATGAAAAATTCATAGCATTTTCTACACTTTTCATATTTCATTTTTTTCGTGAATATTTTGTCATGGACAAGGTCTAGTCTTAGGCTATTCTTCCAGAATACTACCTCATCTGACAAGTTCGTACAATGTGTTGGATTGTTCTTTTCATCTTTTATTTAATAGTTTCTAGCTGATAATGTGTATTTTTTCTTATCTTTATTTGGACATACAAACCTAACTATATCTTTGCATTTTATGTTTTACTGGGGAAGAGACTCATCAAAAGCTCTTTGTTATATGTATCAACAATCAAACATCTAGAGCATACAATTATTCTTAATTTTGCATGAAAATAAATTTGTACCATTTTTCTTATAAAGATGTAGTATTATTAATAATGTCCCTACTGTAATAAGTAACTACTTACAAGAAGAATTAAACAATTGACTTTATATCAATTTTGAACATGAAAAGTACTAAAATAAGTATTTGGCAATTAATACACAATTGATAGAAATTGAAATCACAAGAAAGCCATTTAAAATGTCAGTGCATATGGTCCTTAAATAATAGGTTGTTCAAATAAAATTTCTCTAATTCATAAGAGTTAATATGCCACATTACAGCTTAATGTGATATAAAACTTTAAATTATCAGTATTGATAAATAAGAATGATACCTGTTTACTTAAATATGTTTATTTGATTTTCACTGTAAGATGTTAATTATGGAAGAATTGAGAATTAAGAAAGACTTGGTCTATATTATTTCTAACAGGAAAATCAAAGTACTTTTATATATATATATATATATATAATATATATGTAATGCATATGCATGAATATAGATACATATGTATAATAAATGTATTGTAATATATCTATCAGGTGATTATAATTTTTAAATTTTCTCAAGAAAAAGAATGACTATAAAAAACAGTCTTAAATTTAAATTTCATAGCATACTACTGTTTGTAATGACATGAGAGAAAAATAGATATGGAGGGGAAACCAAAAAGGAAGGGAGAGAAGGGGGAAAATGAGGAAGAAAGTGAGTAAAGAAGAGGGACATGAGTGTATGATGTTAAGATAGAAGTGGAGGGGCTGTGTTTGTGGCTCAGAGGTAACATGCTTATCTAGCATGTGTGAGGCACATGGTTCTATTCTCAGCACCACATACAAATAAACAAAATGAAGGTCAATCAACAACTGAAAAAATAAAAAAAGAAAAAAGAAGAAATATTACGAAAATTTTAAGCTTTGATGAATGTTAAATAAAAAAAAATATGTTACATAGCCTTATGTAATTTCTAGACTATCCAAAATAGTCACTAAATGTTAGATTATTAGTGCTATAACTAAAAATCCATTGATCTTTCCTCTACATTCTGTGGCATGCTAGTGCTAAAATAAATTGTATTATTAATTCCCCCCCAAATCCTAATATTTCTACAGTAACTGACCCAGTTGAACATCAATGCAAGTAGACTCTATGAGACATGATGTGTATTTTGACGTTCATTTTTATTCAACACTGGTACATTACTATCTTCAGTTTATGCACATCATAGCATATATGTTTCATCAAAATTTCTCAAATTTATAGGCATTTGTTTCACTTTCAATCACTTCCTGCTTGAGAACACATGTATTCCTCCATGTTTCATAACTGCTCTTTTCATGAGACTTCTTCCCAAAAACATTATTTTCGATTTCCATTATCACATTTGAAGCAAAACGCACAAACCCGTCACAATAAACCATAACACTAATATTACCATTAGATGTATAACTGGTTGGAATGAATGGTTGTATATCGATATAAGATTTCTTACTTAGTTTCAGATATCAATTCAATCCATTATTTAAAGTGGAACCAGTTATATTATTTATTCACAGTACAGTCTATTCACGAATTATCTCTATATTCATAGACACAGGTACACCTCTTTGTACCCCCAATACTAATTTATACGTCCTCAATATATAGCTCCCAGAAATGGTGGAAGAAATACCCATGTCACCTGATCTCCATATACATTTTATCACAGTAATATTCTGGACATAAAAAGCAAAGGTCACACTTATGATTGTACAAAACCTAAATGGAAAGTGAACATGGATTACTAAAAACATCCATGTCCAGGTTGCCTAATGCTCTCAAATGAAAATCCTATTGGTGACTACATATTTGTTTCTTCCAAAGATTATATATTCAAACTCAAACATGTTGAAAATGTCTAATCCTGTCACTCACTTTATACTTTGCCTGATTTTGTAATGTCTCTATTGATATCTGCTTTCCTACATATTTTCCCCAGTTAATCATTGTGACTTCCTCATCACATGTGCTGATATTTACATTCACTCTCTTAGCGATACCCTAGTTCTAAAGAACTTTTGTTCCAAATCCTACACTCATTCTTCTTCCTAAACCTACCGACTATCTTCCTAATCCTACCGACTATCACTTTTTGACTGGATGTTCTCTTCTACATTCAATCATCCAAGGTGAAAGGTCCTATGCCATTGTATATCGATTTATCTGAAACATCTGTGCAGAATGTAATTCAACGCTAAGTATCCCAATCAAGGGACAAATGAAGTTCTGGGCTTCAAATCTTACTTAGATTTCTGTTTTCGTACATATATTTCACCTCTATATTCTTATAAATATCACAGGTTCCCAATACCATTATTCATCCAGCAGAATGGTTCCTAACCCATATCGAACATGTTAATAACACTAATCATACACTGTTCCCTCAATCTAACTTTACTGAGGAGCAGCGACAGTGTTGGTCTTACAATACAGGAATGTATGGGATCTTCCACCTGCTGAGAACATCAAAGGTACATGCAGAAATGATCTCTGGAGAAGATGTAGGCAGCTATGAAGGACCTGAGAGAGCAAAAGACATCTCCATGGCAAAGAACCTGGTAGGATGAAGGAATGTGTCTGAATCAGCCTCACTCTTCTTAATGTAGAGTAGACCAAACCAGGCCTGTGTGGAAAGCTCATCCCAGGTGCGTATGGTTGATATACCATTCTAACATATGAAAGTGTCACAGGAAGTAGGGGCAGCCTCCATCTCATGGGACCCTTGGAAGCAACTGTTAGGACAAAGTGGTTGCCAAGGCAGTTACCTCATTCAGTTCCTGAAAGAAGTGACCACACCTCACTTCCTTGATGATGAAAGTCTCTGAACTTGGGATCCAGGAAGCCAGGCACCCAGAGCCATTACCAATCCCAGTCCCAGTGGTCTCACTTGTTTGAATTTACCAAAGACAGAGTCAGTCTTTCTTCTTACCTGTTAAGGTCTGTAAACAAGTCAGATTGGCACCTGTTATTTTGCCAGAGAAATGTTAGAGTCTGTAAAAAAAGTCTGAATGGCACCTGGCAAAATGCCAGAGGGAGTGGTTTGTGAAGTAACAAAAGTGAGCCATTAAGTGTGGAGATCCCTTATTGTTTGACTGCTGTATCTATTTCATGCTAATTAGATAGGCTGTGTAAAATGTATAAATACCGCTCTTATTCAACAATAATTGGCTTCCACTCCTGCTGCATCAGTCTACCCAAGTTGTTCGTCACCCCCCCGGTTATTTTGCCCAGCCAGCCGGGCTGCGGCACTTACCTACAGATGTGAGGATGGCCAAATGCCAGGGAAGCTCTGAAGATAATTCTTTTCTGATAAAGCAGGTATTGGCTCACCGCTGACTCCTGACTACTTCACAGAGTTAGCAAAGGAAAGCAGATTTGAGACAGGACAAGCAATTTTGGGGAACATAGTATGGCCCACCAGTCAGAGGACACTCTGGATAGTCACAGACCAACTTGGAGGAAAGAGTTGCCTTTGTGGGTGTGGTTGTGGGTTTGTGTATTCCACTGTGTCTGTGGTTATAGACATTAGAAAAGAGAATGCATCAATGGAATTGTTCTGTCTAGTAGAAAGCTTCTCAGCATTCATCCTGCCAAATTTATGAATGGACTACGGCTTTCCTTATGAATGGGCAACACCTGCTATCTTCCTAAGTTCCTGTTTTCTTCCTGAATTCTGGCCACTCTCAAGAATAGGCTCATGGTTTTGTGTAAAAGATATGTACCACCTCCAAACTCTATAACATGGCCTTGTACTGGATAGCTGAAGGGAATGGAGAGGAACTCAGAAAACTCAGATATCAGTGTGACCAGTAAAGTGTCAGTGGAGAAACACTGATTTGGGCCTTTTGTTTACCTATTGTTCCGTTGCCCTGAATGTCTGGAAGGTCTTTGCCTCAGTCCACCCCTTTGTGAAACCTGAAGAAAACAGTTGTCTAATGGAAAATAATGAGCATCACCTGTGGCTCTTTGCTTAATTGCCGTGGAAAGGGATGTGTCTGAATCAGCCTCTTGGCCCTGTGTGAGGCTGTGACTTAGATTCTCACCACCTGATGAATCTAAGGAAAGATCTCATGTGTGCATCCAAAACCAAAATGGAAAAAGAGCAGTCTTGTGGATGAAGTCTCTCGCCTTCCTCTGTAAGGTTCCTGACTTCTATCAAGTGAGAATAGGTATCTTTGGTTCAAAAAGTTTTTCAAAGCCCTGCAGAGGCAAGCCCATAGGTGCTTGGATTTTCTCATAACTCCAATTCACATAAAGAATCTAAACCCCACAGACATAAGGCTCAAATTGGAGAAGCAGAGCAGTATTAATGGCAGGCCTAATTGATCACTCCTTGTTCACAGATAGGTTGTCAAGCCACCCTGACATTAGACAAATGAGGGTAGGGAGCATATTTTGGATACTGTCTTCAGCTGCACCCCTCATGGAAACTTCCAGCCAGAGGTTATGATGAGTGTCTATGTGGAAGTAGTTGAGAGCCATGTGGGAGTGTTTTGGTTTTAATTGTGGTCATTTGTTTGGCTGATGGAAGAGATGACTGGGTCCACCTTGGCTTGAACTCTGGTGTGAGTCTTCTTAGAGACTGAGTTCTGGAAATGACTGCAGAGATGTATTGCCATGAATTGTGTTGGGATTTTTGGAGGCCACACATGGTAGTGGCCTTTGGAAACTGAGATCTAGGCCCGGGGGGCTTCCCACAGAGCACTGGGAATCTGAGCCAGAATATCACATGATTTTATTCTGAAAGACTTGACAGCCATAGTTGAGAGTAAAAACACACATGGACCTCACATTGTAGACCTCAATGGGCCTGGCTTCATTTGATCTTTTGGCCACTCTTTGGGAAGTCTTGCCTGTGAGAGTTCTCCAGATCTTTCATTGAAATGGGCTTTCTCACCTTTTAATGTTTCCAGAATGAATTAAATCCCACAGTGCCTCCAACCTCATCCTTGAAAAATGGCTAGATAAACATCATAAAAGTTTGAAATTCCCATCACCAGGTGACACTGGATACACTTTGGATTTCCTGTTGCTCATCATGAGTGTACCAGACAGTGCCTTGATTGACTGGGTTTCATGAAAATGGTGTAGAACAATGATGCAAATAAGTTAAAGTCTGCTGAGTAGTGGGCCTAGAGCAGTGTTTTGCAGGTCTGTGATAAAACTTCTGTGGTGGGGTCATGTGGATCTGCCAAAAGGCTTGTAACTGACATGGTGCAGCCAGCAGACCCTTGTATGTAAAGGCATCTTGTTGAATGGAGAGGTTTCAGGGCAATGTTCAGAATCAGGTTGCTACGGTCAAGGGGGCAAGCTATGTGGGATAGAAGCCTGGTTGGTGCATTCTCCTGCAGACCCTGACACACAACACGTGACAGATCTCCCTCCAGCACTGTGACCCATTTGAATTCCTTGTATTTCCTGAAGCCAATACCAAACTCCCAGTGCAGCAGCAAGGACACCATGAAAAGTGGAGGATGACCAAATGGCTTCACAGTCCACACGGGGCCACACTTAGCCTTCAGTGGCAAGAGTTTACTTACAAAGAGAGAATTTAGCCTTGCTGCCTCACGTTCTTTGGAAAATAAGAAACCATGTTCTGCAGGTCACATAGATGGAGACCCAGCTTTGGTGGTCTCACTAGAAAGGAAGCCATAGGCCCTGACTACAACATATACTTCAAGTGGCCAACCTCAGAGGCAGGTTCTCCAGAAGTCTTTAGGCTGGCAGATCTCCATATTTGTGCAGTATTTACCCTGTCCCTTACTTTTGGAAACTCCTCTACCACCTCCAATATTGTGAACTCTTAACCATGTTCCATTCCTGATATGTATTCACAGATTTTCTAAATCTTCTTCTTTTATTTTGTCTTACTTGGGGCAAAGATAGTGTCAAGGTATTGTTGTGAATGAGAGTAGGCAGATTTTGTGTAGCACATATTTGCATACACATTTGATTCATTTTCCTATTTTACATTCAAAATACTGAATCCCTGACACTAACCCATACCCTACTAGACTCTGACTACTAACCCTAATATGGTGGAGAGAAATAATGCAAACAGAAGTGAAATACAAACAGTTCAGAGGAGGCATGGTGTATAGTTGGATTTGCCTTTTGCATGATAAAGTGTAGGTGTTATAAATCTAGTCAATTTTTAATTAAAATAGTTCACCATGGGTTTTTGTAGTTAACAAATACGTGAATTCCTGTCTCCCTTTCTCTGTAGCCTATTCAGCACATGTATTTTTATATGCCCTTTCTCTGTAGCCTATTCAGCACATGTATTTTTATATGCACATATAGAATCCTACCTGGTATCACACGTACATTTTTGTGACTTGGCTGACTTGGAGATACAAATTGTGAGAAAAGATCACTCCTCCTAAAAGCAGTTGGAACTGAAAATTCAACCTATGTGTGAGCTTCCTAGGAGAACAACATTGTACATAAATCCATGCTCAGTAAAATAAATTATTTTGCATTAGTGGATGTTATATATTTCATGATGAATATTGATTGGCTTATATATTGGTACTTTTTAATATCTCTGTGTGGGTTTTGGGTGTGTGTTTATATATATATATATATATATATATATATATATATATATATATATATATATACACACTCTCAAGATTTTTCAAAATATGAAATATATGTGTCTTATATACACTACCGAAATTCATTCATGTTCATGTATGTGGATTTATAATAAAAATTTCACAAGATTATTCTCAGAAGTATTCATTTACCTGAACTACATATTTGTTTTCTAGTACTTAAAACTAACTTCAGTGAATGTGCATACAAATACTAATATTTCTACAGTAATTGACCCAGTTTAACATCAATGCAATTAGATTCCTATGGGACATGGTGTGTATTTTGATGTTCATTTTTATTCAACATTGGTTCGTTAATATTTCTTCAGTTCATGCACATCATAGGATATATATTTCATCCACAAATTCACAAATTTATAGGCATTTGTTTCTCTTTCAATCACTTACTGCTTCAGAACACATGTATTCCTCCAGGTTTCTTGACTGGTCTTTTAATGAGACTTCTTTCCAAACACATTATTTTCGATTTCTATAATCACTTTTGAAGCAAATCTCACACAATCTTTATAATAAAACATAACGCAATTATATAATTGGATGTGTAACTGGTTGGAATGAATGATTGTATATCAATATAAGTTTTTGTGTATATTTTCACATATCAATTCAATCCATTATTTAAAGTGGAAACAGTTATATTATTTATTCACAGTATTGTCAATTCATGCATTAATTCTATATTCATAGACACAGAGTACAAATCTTTGTACCGCCAATAATAATTTATACATCTTCAAAATATTGCTCTCAGAAATGGTATAAGAAATACTTATGTCACCCAATCTACATATACATTTTATCACAGTAATATTCTGGACCCAAAATGCAAAGGTCAAACATATGATTGTACCAAAGCCTAAATTGAAAGTGAGCATGGATTACTAAAAACATCCATGTACATGTTGCCTAATGTTCTCAAATGTCAATCCTATTTGGGACAACATATTTTTTTCTTCCTTAGATTATATATTCAAACTCAACCCTGTTGAAAATATCTAATCCTATCACTCACTTTATACTTTTCCTGATTTCTTAATGTCTCTATTGATATCTGCTTACCGACATATTTTCCCCAGTTCATCATTGTGACTGACTCTTCACATGTGCTCACATTTAAATTCACTCTCTATCCGAAACCCTATTGCTGGAGAACTTTTGTCCAAAACCTATACTCACTCTTCTTTCTGAAACTGAATATCTTTCTAATAATTTCAACTATCCCTTTTTGACTAGAAGTTCTCTTCAACATTCCATCATCCAACGTACAAGGTCCTATGCCATTGTACTGAATTTATCTGAGACATCTCTGCAGAAAATAATTCAAATCTAAGTATCCCAATCAAGGGCCCAATGCCCTTCTGGGCTTCAAATCTTACCTACATTTCTGTTTTCATACTAATATTTCACCTATATTTTCTTGTAAATATTGCAGCTTCCCAATCATTCCTGCAGAATTATTCCTAATTCATATCGAACATGTTATTAATCCTAACCATACACTGTTCCCTCAATCTAACTTTACAGAAGATTAGAGACAGAGTTGGTCTTTCAATATAGGAATGTAGCAGATCTTCCACATGCTAAGATCCTCAAAGGTCCATACAGAAATGATCCCTGGAGAAGATGTATGCAGCTATGAAGGACCTGAGAGAGAAAAAGTCATCTCCATGTAATGGCTCACCGCTGGCTCCTAATAACCTCACAGAGTTGGCCAAGGAGACCAGATCTGAGACAGGACAGGCCATTTCTGGGAACATAGTATGGCCCACCAGTAAGAGGACACTCCGGATAGTCACAGACCTACTTGGGGGAAGGAGGTGCCTTTGTGGGTTGGGTGTGAGTTTGTGGTCTTGTCTCATTTTCTGAGAATAGGTAGGAAAGGCAGTATGTTCATTTTGGAGTGGATGGTTTCTAGAAAGTCGTTTGACAAGGAGTGTGTTTCTATGTCTGGGTATCCCACTGTGTTCGTGGATGAAGACATTAGAAAGAGCATGCATCAATGGATGTGTTCTGTCTAGTAGAAAGCTTCCCAGCATTCATCCTTCCCAATTTATAGATGGACTTGGCTTGCCTTCTGGATGGGCAACACCTACTGTCTTCCTAAGTTCCTGTTTTCTGCCTGAATTCTGGCCACAAACCATAATAGGCTCATGGTTATGTGTCCAAGATATGTACCACCTCCAAGCTCTGGGACATGGCCATGTACAGGATAGCTGAAGGGAATTGGAGCATCTCAGAAAACTCAGATATCAATGTGACCAGTAAAGTCTCTGTGGAGAAACCCTGCTTTGGGCCTTTTGCATACCTATTCTTCTGTTGCACTGAATAACAGGAAGGTCTTTGATTAGGCCACGCCTTTGTGAAGCCTGAAGAAAACAGTTTTCAAATGGAAATGAATGGGCATCACCTGGGGCTCTTTGCTTAATTGTTTGGAAAGGGATGTGTCTGAATTGGCCACTTCTCCCTGTGTGAGGCTGTGGCTTAGATACTCAGCACCTAATGGACCTAAAGAAAGATCCCATGTGTGCACCCAAATCCAAAATGTCCAAAAAGCATTTATTGTGGACTACGTCTCTCGCCTTCCTCTGTAAGGTTCCTGATCTCCATCAAGTGAGAATAGGGATCCTTTGCATCAAATGAGTACTTCAAAGCCTTGCAGAGTCTAGCCCACTGGTGCTTGTGATTACTCATGACTCCAGTTCACATAAAGAATCTAAATCCCACAGTCAGTAAGCCTCAAATTGGAATTGTGGAGCAGTATTAAAGGCAGGGCTCTATGATCATTCCGTGTTCAAAGGAAGGGTGTCCAGGCAACCCTGACTTGTGACAAATGAGGTGCGAGGGTGCTTATTTTGAACACTGTGTTGGTCTGTGCCCCTCATGAAAAACTCAAGCCAGAGGTTATTATTAGTGTCTATATGGAAGAAGATGAGTGCCATGTGGGAGTCTTTTGTTTTTAATTGTGGTCATTTGTGTGGCGGTTGGAAGAGATGTCTGGTTCCACCTGGGCTTGAACTCTGGTGTGATTCCCCTTAGAATCTGAGTTGTGGAACTGTCCTCAGAGAAGTATTGCCATGAATTGTGTTGAGATTTTAGGAGGCCACACACGAGATTCGCCCTTGGAAACTGAGATCTAGGCCCAGGGTGGCTTTCCACAGAGCATAAGTAATCTCAGCCAGGATATCACACGATTTTATTGTCAAAGACTTGGCAGCCATAGTTGAGAGTCATAACACACATGGAGCTCACATTGTAGACCTCAATGAGCCTGGCTTCATGTGACCTTTTGGCCACACTTTGGGAAGCTTTGCCTGTGATAGTTCTCCATTTCTTTCGTTCAAATGAGTTTCCTCGCCATTTAATGGTTCCTGAATGATTGGAAACCCACAGTGCCTCCAACTTCATCCTTAAAAAATAGCTAGATAAATACCACCAAATTTTTGAAATTCCCTTGACCAAATGGCACTGGAGAAACTTTGGATTCCTGTTGCTGATTATGAGTATACCAGACAGTGCCTTGATTGACTTGGTTTCACGAAAATGCTGTAGAACAGAGATGCCAGTAATTTGGAGCCTGCTGAGTAGTTGGCCTAGAGCAGTGGTGGGGAGGTGTCTGAAATAACATCTGTGGTGAGGCCATGTTTATCTGCCATTGGCTTCCAAATGGCTTGTGACTGACATTTTGCATCCAGCAGACCCTTGTATGTAAAAGCATCTTGTTATATGGAGAGGTTTCAGGACAATATTCAGAATCAGGTTGCTATGGTCAATGGGGCAAGCTCTGTGGGAAAGAAGCTTGCTTGGTGCATTCTCCTGCAGACCCTGACCCACCACATGTGACAGAATTCCCTCCAGCACTTTGTCCCAGTGGAACTCCTTGTATTTCAAGAAACAGATACCAAACTCCCAGTGCAGCAGCAAGAAACACCACAAAAAGTGGAGGATGAAAAAATGGCTTTACAGTAAAGACGAGGAGACACTTAGCGCGCAGTGGCTACAGTTTACCTACAAAGAAAAAATTCAGCACTGCTGCCTCATGTTCATTGGGAAATAAGAAACAATGTCCTCCAGGTCACATAGATGCAGACCCAGTTATGATGGTCTAACTAGAACGGAAGCTAAACCTCCTGACAGCAACATATATTTCAAGTGCCCAAACTCAGAGGCAGTTTCTCAAAAGTCTTTAGGCCAGCAGAGCTCCATGTTTGTGGAGTGTTTACCCTGTCCCTTACTTTTGGAAACTCCTATACCACCTCCAAGTATATGAACTCCTGAGCATATTCTATTCCAGATATGTATTCACAGATTTTTGTAAATCATGTCCTCTAATTGTGTCTTACTTTAAGCGAAGATGATGTCAAGGCATTGTTCTGGATGAGAGTGGGAACATTTTTTTGTATCACATATTTGCATAAATATTGAATTTATTTTCCTATTTTCAATTCGAAATACTGAATCCCTGACACTAACCCAAAACCTACTAGACTCTGACTACTAATCCTAATATGATGGAGTAAAATAACCCACACAGAATAGAAATACAACCAGTTCAGAGGAGGCATGGTGTATAGTTGTACTTTCCTTTTGCATGATAAAGGGTTGGTGTTATAAATCTTGTCAATTTGTAGTTAAAATAGTTCTCTATGTGTTTTTAAAGTTAACAAATATGTGAATTCCTGTCTCCCTTTCTCTGTAGTTGATTCAGCACATGCATTTTTATATGCACATATAGAATACTACATGGTATCACACGTACATATTTGTGAGGTAACTGACTTTGCAAATACAAATTGTTAGAAGAAAACACTTCTTCTAAATGCTGTTGGAACTGAAAATTCAACCTATGGGTGAGCTTCCTAGTTGAACAACATAAATCCATATTTAGTAAAATCAATATTTTTGGATCTGTGGATGATATATATTTCATGGTGAATTTCGATTGCCATACATAATGCTACTTTGTAATGTCTGTATTTAGGTGTGTGTGTGTGTGTGTGTGTGTGTGTGTGTATTCACTCTGCTGATTATTCAAAATATAAAATATATGTGTCTTATTATACACTAACTAAATTCATTCATATTCATGTATTTGGATTTATAATCAACGTTTGAGAAGATTATTCTCAGGAGTATTTTTCCACCTGAAATACATGTTTGTTTCCTAGTACTGAAAACTAACTTCAGGGGATCATATTATGGCAGCGATGGGAGTTCATTACCCACCTGTACCGCGTCACTTTGCAGGAGAAGGACGAGTTAGAACGGCTAAAATCTATCTTATTAGAAATTTCCAGGAAAATTGGTGTGCTCCAAAACCTACAGGAAGGATTTCCATTGCACAAGGACCAGCTACGGGGACTCAAACACCAGCAATTTGTCCTCACGGAGGGTCACGCTGCTTATTTAGCAAATCGCCCCACGGCTAGTGTCTGCAATGCGCGCTGGGAAACGACGAGAGAGCAACACAAAGATACAGTCTGTGGATTATGCGGGCTCCTGCCATCTGGGCAATCACTGTGCTCAGTGCTGAATTCTGGGTTTGAAATGGGGGAAGGAAGCGGTCCAATTCGGTTTTCCACACCGGTGAGACCACAGAGGAAGATAGCGGTCACCATCTTGGAGAGCTGATGTCACCATCCCTGTTTTCGACTGATCACAGCTCATTCAGATACAGAATAGGTAATTTCAGGCTGCCATTCGCCTTCATCTTGCAGACAAATTACTCAGGGTCAGTGCTAAAGAACCCATGAAAATTGCTTCTTGGATCGTTCTCCTATCAGAACATACACCGAGCCCGGAGCGGCTGAATTCCGGGTCCCGGAACTGCTCTGGCCCAGGGCTAAAGAACCTGCGGAAACTGTTTCTTGGTCTGGGTCCTGCTGAATACTGTAGAGGTAAATGCCAACTGAGCCTTCATAGACAGTGGCAACAGGATTGAGACGGGGCTTGTGAGGGCCGGTCAGGACTCACCCGTTGCTTTGGTCACCCGACAAAGGGAATGAAATGCTGCCATTTACATGGGATACCAACATGGCAGACATCTGATGTGATCACAAAGCAGTGGAGGAGATAACTTCATCGATACCAGCGGCGAGAGAAATAGTTGGTCTCCTGGTAAAGAAAGTGAGTCACAAACATCTGAGTCTCTCTCATTTTGTCATCAAGCCAGAGGTGCAGAGCAGAGCTGCCACCTGTGCCTGGAACAGGCCCAGCGACCCACCGGCGTGGTAGTCACGTCAGCCCAATTGGAGTAGGGGCAGAGCAGAGCCGACACCCATGCCTGCAAGGTAGGCAGACGTACGACCGACCGGCAGAACAGGCCTAGCGGCCGGTCAGCATGGTAGACAGATCACCCCAATTGGAGGAGCAGCACAGCCGCCAACCACACCTGCAATGGAGACTTTTCCACAATACAAGAGCAATATAAATATACAGGGGGAAAATTACAAAAACACAACAGTTTCACCGAGCAGAAAGAAACGCAAGCTGTATGAAAAGACAAGGAAAGAAAGGACCACAAGCAATGCAGGTCAACTCAACTTTAGAAGAGGTAATAGATGCAGCATATGGAATGTCAGATAAAGAATTCAGGATATACATGCTTCAGGTGATCTGGAATCTCAAGGAAGACATTAGACAGCAAAAATCAGTCAATGAAAGATCACTTCGACAATGAATTACATAAAAAAATCCAAGTAGCAAAGATCAACTATACAGGGAGATAGAGGTTATAAAAAACAAACGAACTGAAATCTTAGAAACGCAGGAAGTAATGAACCATCTTAAAAACTCAATTGAGAATACTACCATCAGAGCAGAATACTTAGAAGATAGAACATCAGACAATGAAGACAAAGTATTTCAACTCAAAAAGAACATATACAGCTCAGCAAGACTGTTAAGAAACCATGAGCAAAACTGCAAGAAATATGGGATAACATAAAGAGAATAAACATAAGAGTCATTGGGATACAGGAAAGTATAGAGGTCCAAACCAAAGGAGTGAGCAATCTATTCAATGAAATAATAGGAGAAAAATTCCTAGACTTGAAGAATGAGACAAAATCCCAAATCCTAAAAGTCTACAGGATGCCGAACGTGCAAAATCATAAGAGATCCACACCTAGACACATTGTAATGAAGATACCCTACATACAGAATAAGGAGAGAATTTTAAAAGCTACAAGAGAAAGGAAGCAGATTATAGTTAGTGGTAAACCAACCAGGATAACAGCTGATCTTTCAACACAGACTCTGAAAGCTAGAAGATCCTTTAATAACATATTTCAAACACTGAAAGAAAATTGGTTCCAGCCAATTATCATGTATCCAGCGAAATTAAGCTTCAGATGGAAGATGAAATTAAAACCTTCCACGATAAACAAAAGTGAAAAGAATTTGCAGCTAGAAAACCATCTCTTCAAAACATCCTCGGCAAAACATTACAGGAAGTGGAAATGGAAAATACCAATGAAAACCAACAGTGGGAGGTAGGACATTAAAGGGGGGAAAATAATCAAAGAGGAAAACAAACTATGTTTAGTAACATAAATAAACAAATATGGCTGGAAGAACAACCCATATCTCAATAATAACCAAAAATCTTAATGGCTTAAACTCACCAATTAAGAGACACAGGCTAGTAGAATGGATCACAAAACAAGAACCAACAAAATGCTGCCTACAGGAGACGCATTTTATAGGAAAAGACATACATAGACTGAGGGTGATACTTGGAAAAATCGTATCACTCTTATGAACTTCGGAAACAAGCAGGAGTGTCCATACTCATATCAAATAAAATAGATTTCAAGCCAAAGTTAATCAAAAGGGATAAAGAAGGACACTACATACTACTCAAGGGAACCATACGCCAACAAGACATAACAATCATAAATATATATGCCACAAACAATGGTGCAGCTTTGTTCATCAAACAAACTCTTCTCAATTTCAAGAGTCTAATAGACCACAATACAGTAATCATGGGAGACATGAACACACCTCTCTCACCACTGGACAGATCTTCCAAACAAAAGTTGAATAAGGAAACTATAGAACTCAATAACACAATTAATAACCTAGACTTAATTGACATATATACAATATACAACCCATCATCAAGAAGTTACACTTTTTTCTCAGCAGAACATGGATCCTTCTCAAAAATACATCATATATTATGTCACAGGGCAATTCTTAGACAATAAAAAGGAGTAGAGATAATACCATGCATTTTATCTGATCATAATGGAATGAAATTAAAAATCAACGATAAAAAAAGGAAGGAAAAATCATTCATCACTTGGAGAATGAACAATAGGTTTCTGAATGATCAATGGGTTATAGAAGACATCAAGGAAGAAATTAAAAAATTCTTAGAGATAAATGAAAACACAGACACAATATATCGGAATCTATGGGACACATTGAAAGCAGTTCCAAGAGGAAAATTCATTGCTTGAGTTCATTCCTTAGAAAAAGAAAAAACCAACAAATAAATGATCTCATACTTCATCTCAAAATCTTAGACAAACAAGAGCAAACAACAGCAAAAGAAGTAGAAGGCAACAAATAATTAAAATCAGAGAAGAAATTAATGAAATCGAAACAAAAGAAACAATTAAAAAAATTGACAAAACAATACATTGGTTTTTTGAAAAAAATAAATATAATCAACAGACCCTTAGCCATGCTAACAAAGAGAAGAAGAAAGAGAACTCAAATTACTAGCATATGAAATGAAAAAGGAAATATAACAAGAGACACTTCAGAAATACAGAAGAAAATCAGAAATTATTTTGAATTAATATACTCCAATAAAATAGAATATAGTGAAGGCATTGATAAATTTCTTAAGTCATATGATGTGCCCAGATTGAGTCAGGAGGATATAGACAACTTAAACATTCCAATATCAATTGAGGAAATAGAAGAAACCATCAAAATACTACCAACTAAGAAAAGCCCAGGACCGTATGGGTATAGAGCAGAATTATACAAAACCTTTAAAGAAGAACAAAAACCAATACTTTTCAAGGTATTTCAGGAAAAATGCAAAAATCCTCAAAAAAATTCTGGCGAATCAGACACAAAAACATATATATAAAAAAAATGTGCACCATAATCAAGTAGGATTCATTCCTGGGATGCAAGGCTGGTACAATATACGGAAATCAATAAATGTTATTCATCACATCAATAGACTTAAAAATAAGAACCATATGATCATCTCGAGAGATGCAGAAAAAGCATTTGACAAGGTACAGCATCACTTTACGTTCAAAACTCTAGAAAAACTAGGGATAACAGAATCATACCTCAATATTGTAAAAGCAATCTTTGCTAAGCCTCAGGCTAGCATCATTCTGAATGGAGAACAATTGAAGGCATTCCCCCTAAAATCTGGAGCAAGACAATGATGCCCTCTCTCACCCCTTCTGTTCAACATAGTTATTGAAACACTGGCCAGAGCAATTAGAAAGACTAAAGAAATTAAAGGCATTAAAATAGGAAAAGAAGAACTCCAATTATCGCTATTTGCAAAAGACATGATTCTATACCTAGCAGACCCAAAAGGGTCTACAAAGAAACTATTAGAGGTAATAAATGAATTCAGCAAAGTGGCAGGATATTAAATCACCACGCATAAATCAAAGGCATTTTTGTATATCAGCGACAAATCCTCTGAAATGGAAATGAGGACAATCAGTCCATTCACAATATCATCAAAAAAATAAATAAAATACTTGGGAATCAACCTAACAAAAGAGGTGAAAGACATATACAATGAAAACTACAGAACCCTAAAGAGAGAAATAGAAGAAAATCTTAGAAAATGGAAAAATATACCCTGTTCATGGATAAGCATAACTAACATCATCAAAATGACGATATTACCAAAAGTTCTCTATAGGTTTAATGCAATGCCAATCAAAATCTCAAGGTAATTTCTTGTAGAAATAGATAAAACAATTATGAAATTCATATGGAAAAATTAAAGACCCAGAATAGCAAAAACAGCTCTAAGCAGGAAGTGTGAATCAGGCAGTATACCGATACCAGACCTCAAACTATACTACAGATCAATAGTAACAAAAATAGCATGGTACTGGTGACAAAACAGGCGGGTGGACCAGTGATACAGAATAGAGGACACAGAAACCAATCCACAAAACTACAGCTATCTTATATTTGATAAAGGGACTAAAAGCATGCAATGGAGGAAGGATAGCATCTTCAACAAATAGTGCTGGGAAAACTGGAATTCCATATGTAACAAAATGAAACTGAATCCCCTCCTCTCACCATGCACAAGAGTTAACTCAAAATAGATCTAGGAGGTTGATATCAAATCAGAGACACTGCATCTGGTGGAAGAAAACTTTTGCCACCATCTACATACTGTGGTGTCGGGCTCCAAATTTCTCAATAGGACACCCATAGCACCAGAGTTAATCCCTAGAATCAACAAATGGGACTTACTCAAACTAAATACATTTTTCTCAGCAAAAGAAACAATAAGAGAGGTAAATAGGGAGCCTACATCCTTGGAACAAATCTTTACTCCTCACACTTCAGATAGAGCCCTAATATCCAGAGTATACAAAGAACTCAAAAAAATTAAACAATAAGAAAATGAATAACCCAATCAACAAATGGGCCAATGACCTGAACAGACACTTCTCAGAGGAGGACATACAATCAATCAATAAGTACATGAAAAAATGCTCACCATCTCTAGCAGTCAGAGAAAAGCAAAACAAACCCACCCTAAGATACCATCTCACTGCAGTAAGATCGGCAGCCATTATGAAGTCAAACGCCATCATGTGCTGTCGAGGATGTGGGGAAAAGGGCACACCTGTACATTGCTGGTGGGACTGCAAATTGGTGCAGCCAATTTGGAAAGCAGTATGGAGATTTCTTGGAAAGCTGGGAATGGAACCACCATTTGACCTATTCCCCTTCTCGGTCTACTCCCTAAAGAACTAAAAAGAGCATGCTACAGAGATACTGATAAATCGATGTTCATAGCAGCACAATTCACAATTGCAAGACTGTGGAACCAACCTAGATTCCCTTCATTAGATGAATGGATTAAAAATGTGGCATTTATATAGAATGGCTTGTGACTCACAAGGTGCAGCCAGCAGACCCTTATATGTAAAGGCAAATTGTTATATGGTTTGGTTTCAGGTAAATGTTCAGAATCAGGTTGCTATGGACACGGGGGCAAACAATGAGAGATAGAATATTGGATGGTGCATTCTCCTGCAGAACCTGACCATACACACGTGACAGAACTCCCTCCAGCACTGTGTCCCAGTTGAACTCCTTGTATTTCGTGATGCAAATACCAAACTCCCAGTGCAGCAGCAAGAAACACCACGAAAAGTGGAGGATGACCAAATGGCTTCACAGTTCACACGGGGAGACACTTAGGTTCCAGTGTCCACAGTTTACTTAGGAAGAGAGAATTCAGCACTACGGTCTCATGTTCATTGGAAAATAAGAAACCATGTCCTCCAGGTCACATAGATGCAGACCCATCTTTGATGGTCTCACTACAAAGGAAGCTAAAGCTCCATACAACAAAATATATTTCAAGTGCCCAACCTCAGAGGGACTTTCTCAAGAAGTCTTTAGGCCAGCACAGCTCCATGTGTGTGGACTGTTTAAACTTTCCCTTACTTTTGGAAACTCCTTTACCACCTCCAATTTTTTGAACTACTGAGTATATTTTATTCCACATATGAATTCACAGATTTTCTAACTCTTCTCCTCTAATTGTGTTTTACTAGGGTCGAAGGTAATGACAAGGCTTTGTTCTTGATGAGAGTTGGAAGATTTTTGTGTAGCATATGTTTGCGTACACATTGGATTCATTTTCCTATTTTCCATCCAAAATACTGAATCTCTGACACTATCCCATACCCTACTAGACTTTGACGATTAATCCTAATATGGTGAAGAAAAATAACCCAAAGAGAATAGAAATACAAGCAGTTCAGAGGAGGCATGGTGTATACTAGGTCTTGCCTTTTGCATGATAAAGGGTAGGTATTATAAAAATTGTCAATTTTTAATTGAAATAGTTCTACATGTGTTTTTAAAGGTAACGAATATGTGACTTCCTGTTTCCTTTTCTCTGTAGCCTATTCAGCACATGTGTTTTTATACGCACATATAGAATCCTACCTGGTATCACACATAATTTCTTTTGAGGCTACTGACTTGGAAGATAAAAATTGTGAGTAGAGATCATTCCTCCTAAACGCTGTTGAAACTGAAAATTCAACCTATGTCAGCTTCCTAGTAGAACAACATTATACATGAATCCATGTTAAGCAAAATGAATATTTTTCGATATGTGGATTATATATATTTCATGATGAAATGCGATTGGCATATATATTGCTACTTTTAATGTCTGTGCATGTGTCTGTGTGTGTGTGTGTGTGTGTGTGTGACTCTCCAAGTTTTCTAAAATATGAAATATATGTGTATTATATAAACTCCCTAAATTCATTCATGTTCATGTATGTGGATTTATAATCAACTTTTCAGAAGATTATTCTCAGAAATATTCATCCACCTTGAATACATATTTGTTTCCCATTACTGAAATCTGACTTCAGTTAATGGTTCATACAAATCCTAACATTTCTACATTAACTGACCCAGTTTAACATCAATGCAAGTAGATTCCTATGGGACATGATGTCTATTTTGAACTTCATTTCTATTCAACACTGCTACATTACTATTTCTTCACGTTTAGCCCATCATAGCATATATATTTCATCCACAAGTTCACAAATTTAGAGGCATTTGGTTCACTTTAAATCCCTTCCTGCTTTAGAACACATGTATTCCTCCAGGTTTCTTGACTGGATTTTTTGAGACTTCTTTCCAAACACATTATTTTCGATTTCCATAATCCTTTTGAAGAAAATCAGACACACCCTTCATGATAAACCATAACCTAATATTACCATTAGATGTATAACTGGTTGGAATGAATGATTTTATATCAATATTAGATTTCCTGTATATTTTCAGATATCAATTAAATGAATTATTTAAAGTGGAACCAGTTATATTATTTATTCACAGTATGGTCTATTCATGCATTATCTCTATATTCACAGACACAGCGTACACCTCTTTGTACCCCCAATACTAATTTATACGTCTTCTCAATATTGCTCCCGGAAATGGTGGAAGAAATACTCATGTCACCTGATCTACATATACATTTTATCACAGTAATATTCTTGACAAAACTGCAAAGGTCACACTTATGATTTTACAAAGCCTAAATGGAAAGTGAACATGGATTACTAAAAACATCCATGTCCAGGTTGCCTAATGCTCTCAAATGTCATTCTTTGGTGACTACATATTTGTTTCTTCCTAAGATTATATATTCAAACTCAATCCTGTTGAAAATGTCTAATCCTAACAATCACTTTGTACTTTGCCTAATTTCCTATTGTCTTCCTTGATATTTGCTTTCCTACATTTTTTCCCTAGTTCATCATTGTGAATGACTCTTCACATGTGCTGACATTGGCATTCACTCTCTAATCGAAACCCTGTTGCTAAAGAATTTTTTTTTCCAAATTCTATACTCACACTTCTTCCGAAAACTACCGACTGTCTTTCTAATCTTACCGACTATCCCTTTTGGAGTTGATGTTCCCTTCTAAATTCAATCATCCAAGGTACAAAGTCTTATGCCATTGTATATTGATTTATCCAAGAAATCTCTGCTGAAGGTAATTCAATGCTAAGTATCCCAATCAAGGGCCCAATTCCCTTCTGGGCTTCAAATCTTACCTAGATTTCTGTTTTCATACATATATTTCACCTCTATGTTCTTATAAATATAGCAGATTCCCAATATCATTATTCATCCCTCAGAATAATTCCTAACCCAAATTGATCAAGTTATTAATGCTAACCATACACTGTTCCCTCAATCTAACTTTACAGAAGAGCGGGACAGAGTTGGTCTTACAATACAGGAATATAGGGGATCTTCCACCTGCTGAGAACCTCAAATGTCCATGCAGATATGACCCCTGGAGAAGATGTAGGCAGATATGAAGGACCAAACATGGCCTGTGTGGAGAGCTGTTCCCGGGTGCCTATGGTTGATATACCATTCCAACTTGTGAAAGTGTCACATGAAGTAGGGGTAGCCACCAGCACTTGTCCCCGTTGAACTCCTTGTATTTAGTTAAGCAAATACCAAACTCCCAGTGCAGCAGCAAGAAACACCACGAAAATGGAGAATGAACAAATGGCTTCACAGTCCACATGGGGAGACACTTAGCCCCCAGTGGCCACAGTTTACCTACAAAGAGGGAATTCAGTACTGCTGCCATATGTTCATTATAAAATAAGATACCATGTCCTCCAGGTCACATAGATGCACACCCAGCTTTGATGGTCTCACTACAAAAGAAGCTATAGCTCCAGACAACAATATAAATTTAAGTGCCCAACCTCTTAGCCAGTTTCTCAAGAAGTCTTTAGGCCAGCAGAGCTCCATGTTTGTGTTGTGTTTACAATGTCCCTTACTTTGAGAAACTCCTCCACCATATCCAAGGTTGTGAACTCCTGAGAATTTCCCATTCCAGATTGGATTTATTTTGCAATTTTCCATTCTACAGTAACTGACCTAGGTTTACATCAATGCAAGTAGATTCCTTATGGAACATGATGTGTATTTTGAAGTTCATTTTTATTCAACACTGTTACATTACTATTTCTTCAGTTTATGCACATAATAGGATACATATTTATTCCACAAGTTAGGAAGTTTATAGGCATTTGGTTCACTTTCAATCATTTTCTGCTTCAGAACACATGTATTCCTCCATGTTTCTTGACTGGTCTTCTCATGAGACTTCTTTCCAAACACATTATTTTCTATTTCCGTAATCACTTTTGAAACAAAACTCACACACCCTTCATTATAAACCATAACTCTAAGATTACCATTAGATGTATAACTCTTTGGAATGAATGATTGTATATCAATATAAGATTTCCTATATATTTTCAGATATCAATTCAATCCATTATTTAATTGGAACCAGTTATATTTTTTCCCAATATGATCTATGTATGCATAATCTCTATATTCATAGACACAGCATACGCCTCTTTGTACCCCCAATACTAATTTATTCGTCTTCACAATATTGCTCCCGGAAATGGTGGAAGAAATACGCATGCCACCTGATCTACATATACATTTTATTACAGTAATATTCTGGACACCAAATGCAAAGGTCACACTTATTATTGTACCAAAGCCTAAATGGAAAGTCAGCATGGATTACTAAAAACATCCATGTCCACATTGCCTAATTCTCTCAAATGTCAATCCTATTCGTGACTACATATGTGTTTCTTCCTAAGATTATATATTCAACCTGAACCCTTTGAAAAAGTCTAATCCTATCACTTTATAGTTTGCCTGATTTTGTAATGTCTCTATTGATATCTGCTTTCCTACATATTTCCCAAGTTCATCATTGTGATTGACTCTTCACATGTGCTGACAAATATTCACTCTCTAACCAAAACCCTATTGCTAAAGAACTTTTGTTTCAAATACTATACTCACTCTTCTTCCTATACCTACCGACTATCTTCCTAATCCTACCGACTGTCCCTGTTTGACTCGATGTTCTCTTGTACATTCAATCATCCAAGGTAGAAGATCCTATGCCATTGATTATAGATTCATCTTAGACATCTGTGCATAACATAATTCAATGCTAATTATCCCAGTCAAGGTCCCAATGCCATTCTGGGCTTCAAATCTAAACTAGATTTCTGTTTTCATAATTATATTTCACCTCTATATTCTTTTAAATATTTTAGGTTCCAAATACCATCATTCATCCAGCAGAATGATTTCTAACCCAAATCAAACATGTTGTTAACCTTAACCATTCACTGTTCCATCAATCTAACTTTACAGAAGAGCAGGGATAGAGTTGTATGAGATCTTTCACCTGATGAAAACCTCAAAGGTACATGCATAAATGATCTCTGAAGAACATGAAGGCAGCTATAAAAGACCTGAGAGAGCAAAAGTCATCTTCAATGGCAAACAACCTGGTCAGGATGAAGGGTTCTGACTGAATCAGCCTCTCTCTTCTTAATGTAGAGAAAATGGACCAAACCCAGCCTGTGTGGGTAGCTGTCCCAGGGCGCCTATGATTGATATACCGTTCTATCTTGTGAAAGTGTAACAGGAAGTAGGGGCAGCCTCCTTCTCATGTGACACTTGGAAGCCACTGGTAGGACAAAGTGGTTGCCAAGGCAGTAACCTCATTCAGTTCCTGAAGGAAGTGACCTCACCTCACTTCCTTGGTGATTAAAATCTCTGAACTTGGGATTCATGAAGCCAGTCACCCATAGCCAGTCCCAGTCTCAGTCCCAGTGGTCACACTTGTTTGGATTTACCAAAGACAGAGTCAGTCTTTCTTGGTAACTACTGATGTGAGGATGGCCAAATGCCAGGAAAGCTTTAGAGAGGAGCCGTTTCTGAGAAAGCAGGTAGTGGCTCACCTCTGGCTCCTGACACCTTCACAGAGTTAGCCAAGGAGACCAGATCTGACACAGGTCAGGCCATTTCAGGGGAACATAGTATGGTCCACCAGTCAGAGGACACTCTGGATATTCACAGACCTACTTGAGTTAAGGAGGTGCCTTTGTCGGTGTGGGTGTGAGTTTGTGGTTTTGTCTCATGTTCTGAGAATAGGTAGGAAAGGCAGTTTGTTTGGATTGGAGTGGACTGTTTCTAGTAAGTCGTTAGACAAGGCGAGTGCTTCTATGTCTGTGTTTCCCACTCTGTCCGTGGTTGTAGACATTAGAAAAGAGAATGCATCAAGGATGTGTCCTGTCTAGTAGAATGCTTCCCAGCATTCTTCCTGCCCGATTTAGGAATGGACTGTGGTTCGTCTTATGCATAAGAAACACCTACTAACTTTCTAAGTTCCTGTTTTCTTCCTGAATTCCGGCAAACCTCAAGAATAGGCCCATGGTTTTGAGTCCAAGATGTGTACCACCTCCAAGCTCTGTGACATGGCCATGTGCTTGATAGCTGTAGGGAATGGGAACATCTTAGAAAACTCAAATATCTGTGTGACCAGTAAACTCTCAGTGGAGAAACCCTGCTTTGGTTCATTTGCATACTTATGGTTATGTTGCCCTGAATGTCAAGAAGGTCTTTGCCTCAGGCCACCCCTTTGTGAAGCCTGAAGAAAACTGTTTTCAAATGGAAATAAATGGGCATAACATGTGGCTCTTTGCTTAATTGCTTTGAAAAGGGACGTATCCGAATCAGCCTTTTGGGCCTGTGTGAGGTTGTGGCTTAGATTCTCAGCACATGGTAGATCTAAAGATAGATTCCATTTGTGCAATCAAAACCAAAATGGCAAAAAATCACTCATTGTGGATGAGTCTCTTGCCTTCCTCTGTTAGGTTCTTTACCTCCATCAAGTGTGAATAGGAGTCCTTTAGGTCAAATGAGTTCTTCAAATCCCTGCAGAGGTGCTTGTGTTTTCTCAAGATTCCATATCACATAAAGAATCTATACCTGAGAGTCAGTAGGCCTCAAATTGGAGAAGGAGAGCAGTATTAATGGTAGGCCTATTTGATCACTCCTGGTTCACAGGAAGGGTGTCCATGTCACCCTCACTTTAGGCAAATGAGGGGCAAGCGACATTATTTTGGACACTCTCTTGGGATGCATCCTGCATGGTAACCTCCAGCCAGAGGTTAAGATGAATGTCTATATTTAAGAAGATGAGGGCCATTTGGGTGTCTTTTGGTTTTAATTGTGGTCATTCTTGTGGCAGTTGGAAGAGATGACTGGATCCACCTGGGCTTGAACTCTGGTGTCATTCCCCTTAGAGCCTGAGTTCTGGAACACATATCAAAGAAGAATTGCCATAAATTGTGTGGGGATTTTAAGAGGCCGCGCATGAGAGTCGCCCTTGGAAACTGAGATCTATGCCCACGGTGGCTTTCCACAGAGCACTGGGAATCTCAGACAGGATATCACATGATTTAATTCTGAAAGACTTGGCAGCCATATTTGATAGTCAAAAAACACATGGACCTCAATTTTAGACCTCAATGGGCGTGGCTTCATGTGACCTTTTGGCCACTCTTTGGGAAGCCTTGCCTGTGAGAGTTCTCCAGAGCTTTCATTGAAATGATCTTCCTCAACATTGAATGATTCCTGAATGAATTGAAATAAACAGTGCCTCCAACTTCATCCTTGAAAATTGGCTAGATAAATACCATGAAATATTTAAAATTCCAATGACCAGGTGGCACTGAAGAACCTTTGGATGTCCTGTTGCTGATCATGAGTGTACCAGACAGTGCCTTGATTAACAGGCTTTCATGAATATGGTGTAGAACAGAGATGCCAGTAATTTGGAGCCTGCAGAATAGTGGGCCTAGAGCAGAGGTGATTAAGTGTGTGATAAAACATCTGTGGTGGGGTCATGTGGATCTGCCATTGTCTTCCAAATGGCTTGTGACTGACATGGTGCAGCCAGCAGAACATTGTATGTAAACACATCATGTTATATGGAGAGGTTTAAGGGCAATGTTCAGAATCAGGTTGCTATGGTCACGGAGGCAACCTATGTGGTATACAAGTCCTGTTGGTGCATTCTCCTGCAGTCCCTGACCCACCATATGTGACAGAACTCCCTCCAGGACTGTGGTCAAGTTTAACTCCTTGTATTTCATGAAGCAAATACAAAACTCTCAGTGCAGCAGGAGACACTATAAAAAGTGGAGGATGATGAAATGGCTTCACAGTCCACATGGGGAGACACATAGCCCCCAGTGGCCATAGTTCACCTACAAAGAGAGAATTCAGCACTACTGCTTCATGTCCATTGGAAAATTATAAACCATGTCCTCCAGGTCACAGAGATGCATAAAGACGTTTGATGGTCTTACTAGAAAAAAAGCTAAAGTTCCTGAAAACTACATATATTTCAACTGTCCATCTTAGAGGCAGTTTCTCCAGACGTCTTTAGGCTGGCAAATCTTCATGTTTGTGGAGTTTTTACATTGTCCCTTACTTTTGGAAACTCCTCTACCATCTCCAAGGTTGTGAAATCCGGAGCAGTTTTCATTTCAGGTATGAATTCAAAGATTTTCTAACTCTTTTTCTCTAATTGTGTCTTACTTGGGGTGAAGGCAATGTCAAGTTATTATTCTAAATAAGAGTGGGAAAATTTTTGTGTAACACTAATTTGCATACACATTGATCCATTTCCAATTTTCCATTCGAAATACTGAATCCCTGACAGTAACTCATACCCTACTATACTCTGACTACTAATCCTAATATGATGAAGAATAATACCCAAATAGAATAAAAATACGAGCAGTTCAGAGGAGGCATGCTGTACAGTTGGACTTCCCTTTTGCATGATTAAGGGTAGGTGTTATAAATCTACTCAATTTTTAATTGAAATAGTCCTCCATGTGTTTATAAAGTTCACAAATATGTGAATTCCTGTCTCCCTTTCTCTGTAGCCTACTCAGCACATGTATTTTTATATGCACATACAGAATCCTACCTGCTATCACACGTACATTTTCATGAGTTGGCTGAATTGGCAGATACAAATTGTGAGAAGAGATCAGTCCTCCTAAACGCTGTGGGAACTGAAAATTCAAACTATGTGTAAGCTTCCCAGTAGAACAATATTATACATAAATCCATGTTCAGTATAATAAATATTTTGCATCTTTGAATGATGTATATTACATGATGAATTACGATTAGCATATATATTGATACTTTTTAATGTATATTTGTGTTTATTTAAATATATATATATATATATATATATATATATATATATATATATACACTCCAGATTTCTCAAAATATGAAAGGTATGTGACTTATACACACTCTGTAAATTCATTCATGTTCATGTATATAAATTTATAATCAACTTTTCAGAAGATAATTCTCAGAAATATTCATCCACCTGAAATACATATTTATTTCCCAGTACTGAAAACTAATTTCAATCAATGGTGTTTACAAATCCTAATATTTCTACAGTAACTGACCCAGTTTAACATCAATGCCAGTAGATTCCTATGGGACATGATGTCTATATTGACCTTCATTTTAATCCAACACTGGTACATTACTATTTCTTCAGTTTTTGCACATCATAGGATATGTATTTCTTCCACAAGTTTACAAATATATAGGAATTTGTTTCACTTTCAAACACTTCTTGCTTCAGAATACATGTATTCCTCCATGTTACTTGACTGGTCTTTTCATGAGACTTCTTTCCAAATACATTATTTTCAATATCCATAATCAATTTCGAAGCTAAACTCACACACTCTTCATGATGAACCATAACATTAATATTAACATTAGATGTATAACTGGTTGGAATGAATAATTGTATATCAATATAAGATTTCCTCTATATGTTCACGATTCAATTCAATCCATTATTTAAAGTTGGAACCAGTTATGCTTTTTATTCACAGTATTGTCTATTAATGCATTATCTCTATATTAATAGATACAGTGTACTCTTCTTTGTCCCTTCAATACTAATTTATACGTCTTCAAAATATTGCTCCCAGAAATGGTGGAAGAAATACTCATGTCACCTTATCTATATATAGATTTTATCACAGGAATATTCTGGACACAAAAAACGAAGGTCACACTCATGATTGTATCAAAGCCTAAATGCCAAGGGAGCGTGGATTACTAAAAAGAACCATGTCCAGGTTGCCTAATGCTCTCAAATGTAAATCAAATTGGTGACTACATATTTGTTTCTTCCTAAGATTATATATTCAACCTCAACCATGTTGAAAATGTCTAATCCTATCACTCACTTCATACTTTGCCTGATTTGGTAATATCTTTATTGATACCTGCTTTCATACATATTTCCCCCAGTTCATCATTGTGACTGACACTTCACATATGCTGACATTTACATTCACTCTCTACCCGAAACCCTATTGCTAAAGAACTTTTGGTCCAAATCCTATACTCACTCTTCTTTCTAAACCTACTGACTATCTTCCTAATGCTACTGACTATAGTTTTTTGACTCGATGTTCTCTTCGACAATCAATTATCCAAGGTATAAGGTCCTATGCCATTGTATATCAATTTATCTGAGACACATGTGCAGAACATAATTCAAACCTAAGTATCCCACTCAAGGGCCCAGTTCCCTTCTGGCTTCCAATCTTACCTAGATTTCTGTTTTTATACTTATATTTTACCTATATATTTTTGTAAATATCACAGGCTCCAAATACCATTATTCATCCGGCAGAAAGATTCCTAACGCAAATCAAACATGTTATTAACCCTAAACATACACTTTTCCCTCAATCTAACTTTACAGAAGAGGAGGGACAGAGTTGGTCTTACAATACAGGAATGTAGGGGATCTTCCACCTGCTGAGAACATCAAAGGTATATGCAGAAATGATCCCCTGAGATGATGAAGGAAGCTATGAAGGACCTGAGAGAGCAAAAGACATCTTCCATGGTAAACTATCTGGTCAGGATGAAGGGATGTGTCTGAATCAGCCTCTACCTTCTTAATGTAGAGAAGATGGACCAAACCAGGCCTGTGTGGAGAGCTGTTCTAAGGTACCTATGGTTGGTATACCATTCTAACTGTGAAAGTGTGACAGGAAGTAGGGACAGCCTCCATCTCATGGGACCCTTAGAAGTAACTGTTAGGACAAAGTGGTTGCCAAGTCAGTGACCTCTTTCAGTTCCTGAAGGAAATGACCTCACCTCACTGCCTTGGTGATGGAACTCTCTGGACGTTTGATCCTGGAAGACAGGCACCAAGAGCCAGTCACAGTCCCAGTCCCAGTGGTCTCACTTGTTTTGATTTACCAAGAACAGAGTCAGTCTTTCTTAGTACCTACTGATGTGATGATGGCCAAATGACAGGAAAGCTCTGAAGAGGAGCTTTTCCTGGGAAAGCAGGTAGTGGCTCACCCATGGCTCCTAACAACTTCAAAGTGTTGGCCAAGGAGACCAGATCTGATACAGGACAGGCCATTTTGGGGGAACATACAATGGCCCACCATTCTGAGGACACTATGGATAGTCACAGACTTACTTGAGCAAAGGAGGTGCCTTTGAGTGTGTGTGTGTGGGTTTGTGGTTTTGTCTCATGTTCTGAGAATAGGTAGGAAAGGCTCTTTGTTTGGATTGGTGTGGACTGTTTCCAGTAAGTCGTTTGACAAGGCGAGTGCTTCTATGTCTGTGTATCCCACTCTGTCCGTGATTGTAGACATTAGAAAAGAGAATGCATCAATGGATGTGTCCTGTCTAGTAGAAAGCTTCCAAGCATTCATCCTGCCCAATTTACAAATGGACTGCAGCTTGTCTTATTGAAGGGCAACATCTGCTCTCAGTAGTTTCTGTTTTCTTCCTGAATTCTGGAAACTCTCCAGAATAGCCTCATGGTTTTGTGTCCAAGATATGTACCACCTCCAAGCTCTGTGAAATGGTGATGTACTGGATAGCTGAAGGGAATGGCGAGAATCTAAGAAAACTCAGATATCAGTGGGACCAGGAAAGTCTCAGTGGAGAAACCCTTCTTTGGGCCTTTTGCTTACCTATTGTTCTGTTGCCCTGAATTTCAGGAAGGTCTTTACCTCAGGACACTAATTTGTGAAGCCTGAAGAAAACTGTTTTCAAATGGAAATTAATGGGCATCACCTGTGGCTCTTTGCTTAATTGCTTTGGAAATGGATGTTTCTGAAACAGCCTCTTGGCCCTGTGTGAGGCTGTGGTTAGATACTCAGCACCTTATACATCCCACGTGTTCATCCAAAACCAAAATGGCCAAAAGAGCAGTTTTTGTGGATGAAGTCTCTCCCTACCTCTGTAAGGTTCCTGACCTCTATCAAGTGAGAATAGGGTGCCTTTGGGTCAAATGAGTTCTTCAAAGCCCTTCAGAGGCTAGCCCATAGGTGATTCCAATGATTCCAATTCACATGAAGAATCTAAACCCCACAGTCAGTAGTCCTCAAATTGGAGAAGCAGAGCAGTATTAACGGCAGGCCTATTTGATAAGTCATGGTTCACAGGAAGGTGTTCAGGCCACCCCAACGTTAAGCAAATGAGGGGCAAGGGAGCTTATTTTGGACACTGTCTTGGGCTGTGCCCCTCATGGAAACCTCCAGCCAGAGGTTAAAATGAGTATCTATATGGAAGAAGATGACGGCCATGTGGAAGTGTTCTGGTTTTAATTGTGGTTATTAGTGTGGTTGTTGAAAAATATGACTGGCTCCACCTGGTCTTGAATTCTAGTGTGATTCCCCTTAGAGACTGAGTTCTGGAACTGATCTCAGAGAGGTATTGCCATGAGTTTTGTTGGGATTTTAGGAGGCCATGCATGAGAGTCACCCTTGGAAACTGAGATCTGTGCCCAGGAAGGCTTTCCACAGAGCACAGGGAATCTCAGCCAGGTTATCACATAATTTTTTTCTGAAAGAATTAGCACCCATAGTTGAGAGTCAAAACACGCAAGGATTTTACATTGTAGACCTCAATATGCCTGGCTTTATGTGACCATTTGGCAACTCTTTGGGAAGCCTTGCCTGTGAGAGTCTTCCAGAGCTTTCATTGAAATGGGCTTCCTCACCATTTAATGGTTACTGAATTAAATGAAACCCTCAGTGCCTCCAACTTCAACCTTAAAAAATGGGCTCGATAAATACCATGAAATTTTTGAAATTCCCATTACCAGGTGGCACTGGAAAACCATTGGAGATCCTGTTGCTGATCATGAGTGTACGAGAAAGTGCCTTGATTGACTGGGTTTCACAAAAATGGTGTAGAACAGAGATGCCAGTAAGTTGGAACCTGCTGAGTAGTGGGCCTACAGCAAAGGTGGGTAGGTGTGAGATAAACCATCTCTGGTGGTTTCATGTGGATTGGCCATTGGCTTTCAAATGGCTTGTGACTGACATGATGCAGCCAGCAGACCCTTATATGTAAAGGCATCTTGTTATATGGATAGGTTTCTGGGCAATGTTCAGAATCAGGTTGATATGGTCAAGGGGGCAAGCTATGTTGGACATAAGCCTGGTTGGTGCATTCTCCTGGAGACCCTGTCCCACCACACGTGACAGAACTCCCTCCAGCACTGTGTCCCAGTTAAACTCCTTGTATTTCATTAAGCCAATACCAAACTCCCAGTGCAGCAGCAAGAATCACCACGAAAAGTAGAGTATGACCAAATGGCTTCACAGTCCACACGGAGAGACACTTATCCCCCAGTTGCCACAGTTTACCCACAAAGTGAGAATTCAGCACTGCTGCCTCATTTTAATTGGAAAATAAGATACCATGTCCTCCAGGTCACATAGATGTTGACCCAGTTTTGATGGTCTCACTACATAGGATGCTAAAGCTACCGACAACAACATACATTTTAAGTGTCCCAACTCAGAGGCAGTATCTCAAGAAGTCTTTAGGCCTGCAGAGCTCCATGTTGTGGAGTGTTTACCTTGTCTTTTACTTTTGGAAACTCATCTACCACCTCCAAGGTTGTGAACTCCTCAGCATATTCTATTCCGGGTATGTATTCACAGATTTTCTAACTCTTATCCTCTAATTGTGTATTTCTTCCAGTGAGGGTAATATCAAGGGATTGTTTTTAATGTGAGTGGGAAGATTTTTGTGTAGCACATATTTGCAAACACATTGGGTTTACTTTCCTATTTTCCATTTGAAATACTGAATCTCTGACACTAACCCATACCCTACTAGACTTTGACTACTAATCCTTATATGATGGAGAATAGTAACCCAAAAAGAATACAAATACCAGCAATTCAGAGAAGGCATGGTATGTAGTTGGACATCCCTTAATGTTTATTGACATAGTTCTCCATGTGTTTTTAAAATTAACAAATATGTGAATTCCTCTCTCCCTTTTTCTGTAGCCTATTAAGCACATGTATTTTAATATGCACAAATAGAATCCTACCTGGTATCACATGTACATTCTTCTGAGGTGGCTGACATGGCAGATAAAAATTGTGAGAAGAGATCACTCCTCCTAACCTCTGTTGGAACAGAAAATTCAACCTATGGGTGAGCTTCCTAGTTGACCAACATTATGCATAAATCCATTTTCAGTAAAATGTATATTTTTCGATAAGTGGATGTTATATATTTAATGATGAATTTCTATTGGCATATATATTGCTACTTTTTAATGTCTCGGTGTGTGTGTTTGTGTGTGTGTGTGTATATATATATATATATATATATATATATATATATATATATACTCTCCCGATTTTTCAAAATATGAAATATATGTGTCTTATTATACACTTCCTAAAATTATTCATATTCATGTATGAGGATTTATAATGAACTTTTCACAAGATTATTCTCAGAAATATTCATCCACCTGAAATACATATTTGTTTCCTAATACTGAAAACTAACTTTAGTGAATGGTGCATACAAATCATAATATTTTGACATTGCAAGATGGCCGCGAATAGAGAGCATCATACCCAGTGTACCGCGCCACTGCGCAGGTGACTAACGACTAAGAACGACAAAAAACTATCTTGTTAGGAACTTACAGCAAAATGGGGGTGCACTGAAACCTAGAAGAAGGATTTCTAGCACTGAGGTCCGGTAAATGAGTCTCAAACATGAGCCAACTCTGCGACCGGAGATCCTGTCTGACTGATCCGCGCTACCAGTCCAGTGGCTACAGAAAGCAGGGCACCACCGAGATGCGATCAATAATCACGGAGAAACGTTGATGCAGATTCTGTGGAATTCTGCCAGTAGAGTCCCCACTGAGCCCTGGGCTGAGTTCAGGGTTTCAGATGGGGAAGGAAGTGGTACAGTTCTAACCCCCACAATAGAAACTCCACGAAGGAAACCAACGGCCACCATCTTGGTGAGCTGAAGTAACGACAGCCACTCCCCTACAGAATGCAACAATAAAATGTTGTTATTCTGTTACTGTTACTCAGCTCCTCTCCCATACTTCGGGGAATTTGCATCAAATCTCTCCTAGGCTTTCTGGGGGAGAGATTATCAGAGGGAGCCTGCATAAAGATAGGGGAAAACTAGAGGCACCTGACTTTCAACTCCCCCTCCCATCAGTGGTGAAAAAAACCTGTCTAGCCAGCGCTGAGAGAGGGGCAAGCGGAAAAAAAAAATCAAAACAATAGAGTGCCGGGGTTCCCAATAGCCAACTGTGCAATCAGAGATCCGGGCTGATTGAATCATGCAGCCAGGCCTGCTGTTTCAGATGGCGGGGCACCACCGAGAAGTGACCTGAAGCAGGGAGAAATGTTGCTGCGGATTCTGTGGAATCCTGCCGGCTGAGTTCCCACTGATCCCCGGGCTGAGTTTGGGAATTCAGACAGGGAAGAAAGTGGTATAGTTCTATCCCCCACAAAAGAAACTCCACCAAGGAAACAAGCGGCCACCATCTTTGAGATCTGAAGTAACCACCGCCCCTCTCCAATAGACTGCAACAATAAAACAGATGTGTGTTACTCAGCTCATCTCTCATACAGCGGGGAATTCGCATAAAATGTCTCCTAGGCTTTCCGGGGGAGGGTTAATCAGAGCAAGCCTGCATAAAGACGCAAGAAAAACTAGAGACACCTGACTTTCGACTCCCCCTACCATCAGTGGCCATAACGAAACGTGTATAGCCAGTGCTGGGGGAGGGGTAAGTGGAAAAAATCAAAACAATAGAGTGTCTGGGTTCCCAAAAGACACCCTCCACACCCAACAAACGGCAGGCACAGAGTACAGTTTGAACTGCCGAGAGGCATCACTCAGGGGAAATCTGGTCTAGAAAAAGAAACCAGGACAAGCAGGAGAAACCAAAGGACTAGAAGGCAGGCCCTTGTGACTGGGCGGCTGGAGACCGCAGGCCTGCACATGACATTCCACCCACTGCCTGAGTGACTGGGGGGCTGAGGAATGCCCGCCCGCCGGCAACCGAGCGTGAGACTGCGTGGCTAGAGATTGACAACCCAACGGCGACAGCCCACCTGCTGCCCGCGTGACTGGGCGGCTGGAGACCGCCTGCCCGCTGGCGACCAACCGCACAATTGGGCGGCTGGAGACCGCCCGCCTGCCAGTGACCCAGAGCTGAAACAAACCAGAGACAGTCAAGTCCCACCCCCCAATTCGGACACCTCGGCAAGGAGCCTGGGGCCGGCCAAAGCAGAGAGGTGACATCACTGGAGCTCGGCCTTCAGAATAACTTCCAAGTGGAATCCACTTTAGCAGGCATAGTTTACCAACACAAAGGAGAGACAACAGAGATATACAACACCAAAACAAATCTAAAGAATAAAGCAGAAACACAGCAATCAAATAGAGCTGGAAAGTAACGTGAACATCATGAAAAAACAAGGGCAAAAAAGGAGTACAAACAATGCAGGACAACTTAAATCTACAGGAGGACCTTGAAGCATCAGAAACAGGGATAGGGAAAGAACTCAAGGCATACCGAACTCAGATGGAAAGGAATATTAGAGAAGACATGAGGCAGCAAGTCCAAGCAATAAAAGTATATTTTGAAAATGAATTAAGCAAACAAATTCAAATGGCAAAGAATGAGCATTACCAGGAGATAGAGATCTTAAAAAAAATATTAAACAGTAATCCTAGAAATGCAGGAAAATATAAACCAAATTAAAAACTCAAACGAGAATATTACAAATAGACTAGATCAAGTAGAAGTCAGAACATCAGATAATGAAGACAAAGTTTATCAACTTGAAAAGAATTGAGTAAACACAGAAAAGATGCTTAAATCCCACCAGGAATTTATTCAAAAGATATGGGATGTCATAAAAAAACAAAAAACAAATTTAAGAGTCATCAGGATAGAAGAAGGCATAGAGATTCAAACCAAAGGAATGGACAACATATTAAATGAAATAATTCTATAAAACTTCCCAGAGATGAATGATGGATTGGATTGCCAATTCCTGGAAGCCTACAGGACCCCAAACATTCAAAACCAAAATAGACCAACTCCAAGACATATAATTATGAAGATAGCCAACATACAGAACAAGGAGAGAATATTAAAAGCTATAAGAGAAAGGAGGCAGATTACATTCAGGGGTAAACCAATTAGGTTAACAACTGATTTTTCATCACATTCTTTGAAAGTGAGAAGATCCTGGAACAGTGTAATTCAAATGTTGAAAAAAAAAAAGAATTCCAACCAAGAATACCATATAAAGAAAAGTTAAGCTTCAGATTTGACAATGAAATTAAAGTCTTTCACTTTAAACAAAAGCTAAAACAATTCTCAGCCAGAAAACCAGCACTGCGAAGCATTTTGTGCAAAATACTACAAGAAGAAGAGTTAAAAAATAGTGCCCAAAACTAACAGTGGGAAGTATCTCAGTAAAGCGGGAGGAAAGTAACCAAAAAAGTAAAAACTATCCAAACTAAAATATAATAAATAAATAAACATGACTGGAAGTACAAATCATATTTCAATTGTAACCTTAAATGTTAATGGCCTAAATTCACTAATCAAGAGACATGTGCTAGTAACCTGGATCAAAAAAACAAATCCAACAATATTCTGCCTTCAGGAGACTCATATGATAGGAAAAGACATACACAGGCTGAAGGTAAAAGGTTGGGAAAAATCATAACACTCACATGGCCCTCGGAAGCAAGAAGGATTTGCCATACTCATATGGAATAATATCAACTTCAAACCTAAGTTAATCAAAAGGGATAAAGAATGACACTATATTCTGTTAAAAGGAATCATCCACCAACAAGAAAAAAACAATTATCAATTTGTATGCACCAAGCAATGGAGGTGCAACGTTCATAAAACAAACTCTCCTCAAGTTCAAGAGTCAAATAGACTACAACACAATAATTATGGGTGACTTCAACACACCACTCTCAGCATTAGAGAGATCCTCTAGACAAAAACTGAATAAAGAAACTATAGAACTCAACAGCACAATCAATAACCTAGACTTAACCGACATATATAGAATATATCAACCATCATCAAGTGGATACATGTTCTTCTCAGCAGCACATGGATCCTACTCAAAGATACACCATATATTATGCCATAGGGCAATTCTTAGTAAATATAAAGGCATGGAGATTATACCGTGCACCATATCTGATCATAATGGAATGAAACTGGATATCAATGAGAAAAGAAGGAAGGAAAAATCCTACATCACATGGAAAATGAACAACATGCTACTGAATGACCAATGGGTTACAGAAGACATAAAGAAGGAGATAAAAAATTCTTAGAGACAAATGACAATACAGACACAACATACCGGAATCTATGGGACACAATGAAAGCAGTTTTAAGAGGGAAATTCATTTCTTGGAGTTCTTTCCTCAAAAAAAGAAAAAAAAAAAACAACAAATAAATGAACTTAAACTACACCACAAAAACCTGGAAAAGGAAGAGCAAAACAACAGCAAATGTAGTAGAAGACAAGAAATAATTAAATTTACAGCAGAAATCAATGAAATTGAAACAAAAAAAAAGTTGAAAAAATTGATAAAATTAAAAGTTGGTTCTTTGAAAAAATAAATAAGATCAACAGGCCCTTAGCCACGCTAAGGAAGAGAAGAAGAAAGAGAATTCAAATTACTAACATGTGGGATAAAAAAGGCAATATCACAACAGACACTACAGAAATATAGAAGATAATTAGAAAGTATTTTGAAACACTATATTCCAATAAAATAGAATATTGTGAAGATATTGATAAATTTCTTAAGTCATACAATCTGCCCAGATTGAGTCAGGAAGACACAAACAATTTAAACTGGCCAATAACAAAGGAAGACATAGAAGAAGCAATCAAAAGACTGCCAACCCAAAAAAAGCCCTGGACCGGATGGGAATACAGCGGATTTCTACAAAACCTTCAAAGAAGAATTAAAATCAATATTTTTCAAGCTTTTTCAAGAAATAGAAAAAGAAGGAGCTCTTCCAAATTCATTCTATGAGGCCAACATCACCCTGATCCCGAAACCAGACAAAGACACTTCAAAAAAAGAATACTACAGACCAATTTCTCTAATGAACTTGGATGCAAAAATTCTCAATAAAATTCTGACAAATCGAGTACAAAAGCATATCAAAATAATTGTGCAACATCATCAAGGAGGATTCATCCCTGTGATGCAAGGATGGTTCAATATACGAAAATCAATAAATGCCATTCACCACATCAATAGACTTAAAGACAAGAACTATATGATCATCTCGATAGATGCAGAAAAGCATTTGACAAAGTTCTGCATCCATTTATGTTCAAAACTCTATAAAAACTAGGGATAACAGGAACTTACCTCAACATTGTAAAAGCTATATATGCTAAACCTCAGGCTAGCATCATCCTAAATGGAGAAAAAACTGAAGGCATTCCTTCTAAAATCTGGAACAAGACAGGGATGCCCTCTATCACCACTTCTATTCAATTTAGTTCTTGAAATACTAGCCAGAGCAATTAAACAGACAAAAGAAATTAAAGGCATAAAAATAGGAAAAGAAGAATTTAAAGTATCACTATTTGCAGATGACATGATAATATATTTAACAGACACAAAAATGTCTACAAAGAAATGGCTAAAGTTAATAAATGAATTCAGAAAAGTGGCAGGATATATAATTAACACGCATAAATCAAATGCATTCCTGTATAACAGAAAAAAAACTTCTGAAATGGAAATGAGGAAAACCACTCTATTCACAACATCCTCAAATAAAATAAGATACTTGGGAATCAACCTAACAAAAGAGGTGAAAGATTTATATAATGAAAACTACAGAAATCTAAAGAGAGAAATAGAAGAAGATGTCAGAAGATGGAAACATGTGCCCTGTTCATGAATAGGCAGAACTAACATCATAAAAATGGCAATATTACGCAAAGTTCTCTACAGGTTTAATGCAATGCCAATCAAAATTCCAACGGCATTTCTTGTAGAAATAGATAAATCAATCATGAAATTCATATCGAAAAATAAAAGACGCAGAATAGCAAAAGCAACTCTAAGCAGGAAGTGTGAATCTGGAGGTATAGCGATACCAGAGTTCAAACTGTACTACAAAGCAATAGTAACAAAAACAGCATGGAACTGGTACCGAAAAATGCAGGTGGACCAGTGGTACAGAAGAGAGGACACAGAAACCAATCCACAAAATTACAACTTTATTATATTTGATAAAGGGGCTAAAAGCATGCAGTGGAGGAAGGATAGCATCTTCAACATTGGTGCTGGGAAAATTGGAAATCCATATGCAACAAAATGAAACTGAATCCCGTTCTCTCGCCATGCACAAAATTTAACTCAAAATGGATCAAGGATCTAGATATAAAATCAGAGACACTGCGTTTCATAGAAGAAAAAGTTGGCTACGATCTACATACTGTGGGGTCTGGCTCCAAATTTCTTAATAGGACGCTCATAGCCCAAGAGTTCTTAACAAGAATAAAAAAAATGAGACTTACTTATACTAAAAAGTTTTTTTTTCTCTGCAAGAGAAACAAAAAGGGAAGTAAATAGATAGCCTACATCCCGGGAACAAATTTTTATCCCTCACACTTCAGATAGAGCCCTAATATCCAGAATATACAAAGAATTCAAAAAAATTATCAATAAGATAACAAATAACCTAATCAACAAATGGGCCAAGGACCTGAAAAGACACTTCACCGAGGAGGACATACAATCAATCAACAAGTACATGAAAAAATGCTCACCATATCTAGCAGTCAGAGAAATGCAAATCAAACCCACCCTAAGATACCATCTCACTCCAGTATGATTGGCAGCCATTATGAAGTCAAACAACAACAAGTGTTTACGAGGATATGGGGAAAAGGGGACACTTGTACACCGCTGGTGGGACTGCAAATTGGTGAGGCCAACATGGAAAGCAGTATGGGGATTCCTGGGAAAGCTAGGAATGGATCCACCATTTGAACCAGCTATCGCCCTTCTCGGACTATTCCCTGAGGATCTTAAAAGAGTGTACTAAAGGGATACTGCCACATCAATGATCATAGTGGCACAATTCACAATACCTAGACTGTGTAACCAACCTAGATGCAATTTAATAGATGAATGGATAAAAAAAAATGTGGCATCTATACACGATGGATGCAGCACTAAAAAATGACAAAATCATAGAATTTGCAGGGAAATGGATGGCATTAGAGCAGATTATGCTAAGAGAAGCTAGCCAATCCTTAAAAAAACAAATGCCAAATGTCTGCTTTGATAAAAATAGGGTAACTAAGAATAGAACAGGGAGGAAGAGCATGAGGAAAAGATTAATATTAAACAAAGACAAGTGGGAGAGAGAAAGGGAGAGAGAAGGGAAAGCATATGGAAATGGTAGGAGACCCTCATTGTTACACAAAATTACATATAAGACGTTGTGAGGGGAAAGGCGGGATCAAGAGAGAGAAGTGAAAAAGCAGATGAGGAAGAGAGGGAAGATAGGATGAAAGGGGAGGGGGGATAGTAGGGGATAATAAAGGTAGCAGAGGACAACAGTCACTAATGTGACATTATGTAAAAATGTGAATGTGTAACTGATATGATTCTGCAATTCGTATTTGGGGAAAATTGGGAGTTCATAACCCATTTCAGTCAAATGTATGAAAGATGATATATCATGAGCTTTGTAATGTTTTGAAAAACCAATAAAAATAAATAAACAAAGGTTTAAAATTGAGTGGGAAGAAATCAGCTAAAAAGGAGTTGAGATGCATTCATTTTGATAAGCAGAAAGTTTGTTTTGTGTAGTTGTAAATATCACAAATTTATTTTACCAGAAAACTGGCTTTTGAAATGAACATATATTGAGATTAAAGGATAATCCACCTACCTTCATGAAAAATTCATATCATTTCCTATATTTTTCATATTTCATTTTTTTTCGTGAATATTTTGTCATGGACCAGGTCTAGTCTTAGGCTACCTCATCTGACAAGTTCGTACAATGTGTTGGATTGTTCTTTTCATCTTTTATTTGATAGTTTGTAGCTGATAATGTGTATTTTTCCTTATCTTTATTTGGACATACATACCCAACTATATCTTTGCATTTTATGTTTTACTGGGGAAGAGACTCATCAAAAGCTCTTTATTATATGTATCAACAATGAAACATTTAGAGCATGCAATTATTCTTAATTTTGCATGAAAATATCTTTGTACCATTTTTCTTATAAAGATGTAGAATTATTACTGTAATAAGTAACTACTTACAAGAAGAATTAAACAATTGACTTTATATCAATCATGAATATGAAAATTAATAAAATAAGTATTTGGCAATAAATATGCAATTGATAGAAATTAAAATCACAAGAAAGCCATTTAAAATGTCAGTGCATATGGTCCTTAAATAAAAGGTTGTTCAAATAAAATTTCACTAATTCATAAGAGTTAATATGCCATATCACAGCTTAATGTAATATAAAAACTTAAATGATAAGTATTGATAAATAAGAATGATACCTGTTTACTTAAATATGTTTATTTGATTTTCACTGTAAGCTGTTAATTCTAGAAGACTTGAAAATTAAGAAAGACTTGGTCTATATTATTTCTAACAGGCTAATCAAAGTACTTTTAAATATATATGTATATATATCATATGTAATACATATGCATGAATATAGATACATATGTATAATAAATGTATTGTAATATATCTATAGGTTATTATAATTATTAAATTTTCTCAAGAAAAAAGAATGACTATAAAAAAATTCTTAAATGTAAATTTCATAGCATATTACTGTTTGTAATGACATGAGAGAAAAACTCCTATGGAGGGAAAATGAAAAAGGAAGAGAGAGAAGGGGGAAAATGAGGAAGAAAGTGAGTAAAGAAGAGGGAGAGGAGTGTTTGATTATAAGATAAATGTGGAGGGTCTGGGTGTCTGGCTCAGTGGTAACATGCTTGGCTAGCATGTGTGAGGCACTGGGTTATATTCTCAGCACCACATATAAATAAATAAAATGAGGTCGATCAACAACTGAAAAAATAAAAAAAAATAAAAAAGTAGAAATATTACCAAAATTCTGAGTTTTTATGAATGCTAAATAAAAAAAAAATGTTACATAGCCTTATGTAATTTCTAGACTCCCCAAAATAGTCATTTAATGATAGATTACTAGTGCGATAACTAAAAATCCATTGCTCTTTCCTCGACATTCTGTGGCATGCTAGTGCTAAAATAAATTGTATTATAACACCAAAAAAAATTCTAATATTTCTACAGTAACTGACCCAGTTTAACATAAATGCAAGAAGATTCCTATGGAATATAATTGTATTTTGACGTTCATTTTTATTCAACACTGGTACATTACTATTTGTCCAGTTTATGCACATCATAGTATGTATATTTCATTCACAATTTAGCAAATTTATACGCATTTGTTTTACTTTCAATCACTTCCTGCTTCAGAACACATGTATTCCTCCACGTTTCTTGACTGCTCCTTTCATGAGACTTTTTTCCAAAGACATTATTTTTGATTCCCATTATCATTTTTGAAGCAAAACTCACACACCCGTCATGATAAACCGTAAACCTAATATTACCATTAGATGTAAAACTGGTGGGAATGAATGATTGTATATCAATATAAGATTTCTTGTATACTTTCAAATATCAATTCAATCCATTGTTTAATTTGGAACCAGTTATATTATTTATTCACAGTATGGTCTATTCATGCATTGTCTCTATATTGATAGACACAGGGTACACCTCTGTGTACCCTCGATAATAATTTGTATATCTTCAAAATTTTGCTCACAGAAATGGTGGAAGAAAGACTCATGTCAACTGATCTACATATACATTTTATCACAGTAATATTCTGGACACAAAATGCAAAGGTCACACTTAGGATTGTCCCGAAGCCTAAATGGAAAGTGAACATGGATTACTAAAAACATCCATGTCTTGGATGCCTAATTCTCTCAAATGTCAATCCTATTGGTGAGTACATATTTGTTTCTTCCCAAGATTATATATTCAACCTCAACCATGTTGAAAATGTCTAATCCTATCACTCACTTTATATTTTGTCTGATTTCCTAATGTCTCTATTGATATCTCTTTTCCTACATATTTTCCCCAGTTCATCATAGTGACTGATTCTTCACATGTGCTGACATTTACATTCACTCTTTATCCGAAACCCTATTGCTAAAGAACTTTTTGTCCAAATACTATACTCACTCTTTTTTCTAAACCTACCGACTATCTACCTAATCCTACCGACTATCCCTTTTTGACTGGATGAACTCTTCAACAATCAATTATCCAAGGTACAAGGTCCTATGCCATTGTATATTGATTTATCTGAGACATCTGTGCAGAACATAATTCAAAGATAAGTATCCCAATCATGGGCCCAATGCCTTTCTGGTATTCAAATCTTACCTAGATTTCAGTTTTCATAATTACATTTCACCTGTATATTCTTATAAATATTGCAGGTTCCCAATACCATTATTCATCCAACAGAATGATTCCTACCACAAATCGAACATGTTATTAATCCTAACTATACACTTTTCCCTCAATCCAACTTTACAGAAGAGCAGGGACAGAGTTGGTCTTACAATACAGGGGTGTAGGGAACCTTCCACCTGTTGACAACCTCAAAGGTCCATGCAGATATGATCCCTGGAGAAGATGCAGGCAGCTATGAAAGGCCTGAGAGAGCAAACGTCATCTTCCATGGCAAACAACCCGGTCAGGTTAAAAGCATGTGTCTGAATCATCCTCTCTCTTCTTAATGTAGGGAAGATTGACCAAACTAGACCTGTGTGGAGAGCTGTTCCCAGGTGCCTATTGTTTCTATACCATTCGAACTTGTGAAAGTGTCACAGGAAGTAGGCGCATCCTCCATATTATGAGACCCTAGGAAGCAAATGTTAGGACAAAGTGGTTGGAAATGCAGTGACCACATTCAGTTGCTGAAGGAAGTGACCTCACCTCACATCCTTGTTGATGGAACTCTCCGAATTTGGGTTCCAGGAAGCCAGGCATCCAGACGCAGTCCAAGCTCCAGTCACAGTGGTCTCACTTGTTTGGATTTACCAAGGACAGAGTCTGTCTTTTGTGGTACCTAGTGATGTGAGGATGGCCAAATGCCAGGAAAGTTCTGAAGAGGGGCCCTTCCAGAGAAAGAAGTTAGAGGCTCACTGCTGTCTCCTGACAACTTCACAGAGTTGACCCAGGAGACCAGATCTGAGACAGGACAGGCCATTTCTGGGGAACATAGTATTGCCCTCCAGTCAGAGGACACTCTGGATAGTTTCAGACCTACTTGGGGGAAGGAGGTGACTTCGTGGGTGTTTGAGTGGGTTTGTGGTTTTTTCTCATGTTCTGAGAATAGTTAGGAAAGGGGGTTTGTTTGGTTTGGAGTGAACTGTTTCTAGTTAGTCCTTTGACAAGGCGAGTGTTTCTATGTCTGTGTATCCCACTGTGTCCATGGTTGTAGACATTAGAAAAGAGAATGCCTCAATGGGTGTGTCCTGTCAAAGAGAAAACTTCCAAGCATTCATCCTGCCCATTTTATAAATGGACTGTGGCTTGCCTTATCATTGGGCAACACCTATTATTTTCTTATGTTCCTGTATCCTTCCTGAATTCTGGCCACTCTCCAAAATAGGCTCATGGTTTTATGTACAAGATATGTACCACTTCCAAGCTCTGTGACATGGCCATGTACTGGATAGCTGAAGGGAATGCATCTCAGAAAACTCTGATATCAGTGTGACCAGTAAAGTCTAAGTGGAGAAACCCTGCTTTGGGCTTTTTGATTACCTATTGTTATGTTGCCCTGAATATCAGGAACATCTTTTCCTCAGGCTACTCCTTCCTGAAGCCTGAAGAAAACAGTTTTCACATGGAAATGAATGGGCATTTTACCTTTGTGTTTTACAATAAAACCTTCACAGAGATTAGGCTCTCATTAACTTAAAAATACTTTTAAATTTTATCTAAGGGTAAAAAGTAACATGTAACTGTACATATCTTTTTGATAACAAGTCCAATTATACAACACAAATGACACACATAAATCTCCAACATGTTTTTATTTTAAGCCTAGAATTACCATACAACCTTAGAACATTTCTGTTTTCATACTTATATTTCACTTCTATAGTCTTATAAATATTGCAGGTTCCCAATAACATTATTCATACAGCAGAACAATTCCTAACCCAAATCGAACATGTTATTAACCCTAACCATACACTGTTCCCTCAATCTAACTTTACAGAAGAGCAGGGAAAGAGTTGGTCTTACAATACAGGAATTTAGGGGATCTTCCACCCGCTGAGAACCTCAAACGTCCATGCAGAAATGATCCCTGTAGAAGATGTAGGCAGCTATGAAGGACCTGAGAGAGTAAGAGTCACCTTCCATGGCCAACAACCTGGTCAGGATGAAGGGTTGTGTCTGAATCTGCCTCTCTCTTCTTAATGTAGAGAAGATGCACCAAAACAGGCCAGTGTGGAGAGCTGCTCTGGAGTGCCTATGGATGATATACCATTCTAACTTGTGAAAGTGTCACAGGAAGTAGGGGCAGCCTCCATCTCATGGGGCCTTGGAAGCAACAATTAGGACAATGTGTTTGCCAAGGCAGTGACCTCATTCAGTTCCTGAAGGAAGTGACCTCACCTCACTTCCTTGGTGTTCGAAATCTCTGAACATGTGGTCCAGGAAGCCAGGCACCCACAGCCAGTCCCAGTCCCAGTCCCAGTGATCTCACTTGTTTGGATTTACCAAGGACAGAGTCAGTCTTTCTTGGTACCTACTGATGTGAGGATGGCCAAATGCCAGTAAAGCTCTGAAGAGGGCCCTTTCCTGAGAAACCAGGTTGTGGCTCACCGCTGGCTCCTGTCAACTTCACAGAGTTGGACAAGGAGAACAGATCTGAGACAGAACAGGCCATTTCATGGAAACATAGTATGGCCCACCACTCAGAGGACACTGCGGATAGTCACAGACCTACTTGGTGGAAGGAGGTGCATTTGTGGGTGTGGGTGTGTGTTTGTGGTTTTGTCTCATGTTCTGAGAATAGGTAAGAAAGGCAGTTTGTTTTGTTTGGAGTTAATTGATTCTAGTAAGTCGTTTGAAAAGGCGAGTGTTTCTAGGTCTGTGTATCCCACTGTGTCAGGGGTTGTAGACATTAGAAAAGAGAATGCTTCAATGGATGTGTCCTGTCTAGTAGAAAGCTCCCCCGGATTCATACTTCCCATTTATGAATGGACTGTGGCTTGCATTATTGATGGGCAACCCCCGATATCTTCCTAAGTTCCTGTTTTCTTTCTGAATTCTGGCCACTTTCCAGAATAGGCTCATGGTTTTGTGTCCAAGATGTATACCACCACCAAGCTCTGTGACATGGCTATGTACTGGATAGCTGAAGGGAATGGCGAGCAACTCAGAAAACTCAGATATCAGTGTAATCAGGAAAGTTTCAGTGGAGAAATACTGCTTTGGTTACCTATTGTTCTGTTGCCCTCAATGTCAGGAAGGTCTTTGCCTCTGGCCACCCCTTTGGGAAGCCTAAAGAAAACAGTTTTCAAATGGAAATCAATGGGCATCACCTGTGACTCTTTGCTTAATTGCATTGGAAAGGGATATGTCTGAATCAGGCTCTAGGTCCTGTGTTAGGCTTTGGCTTAGATTCTCAGCACATGATGGATGTAAAGAAAATCCCATGTTTGCATCCAAAACTAAATTGGCCAAAAGAGCAGTCATTATGGAAGAAGTCTCTCGCCTTCCCCTGTAAGGTTCCTCACCTCCATCAAGTGAGAATAGGAACCTTTGGATCAAATGAGTTCTTCAAAGCCCTTTAGAGGCTATCCCATAGGTGCTTGGGTTTTCTCCAGAATCCAAATCACATAAAGAATCTATACCTGACAGTCAGTAGGCCTCAAATTGGAGGAGCAAAGCAATATTAATAGCAGGCCTATTTGATCACTCCTGGTTCCCCGGACGAGTGTCCAGGACACCCTGACTTTAGGCAAATGAGGGGCAATGGAGGTTATTTTGGACACTGTCTTGGGCTGTGCCCCTCATGGAAACCTCAAGCCAGAGGTAATGATGAGTGTCCATATGGAAGAAGATGAGGGCCATGTGGGAGTGTTTTGGTTTTAATTGTGGTCATGTGTGGCCGTTGGAATAGATGACTGGGTCCACCTTGGCTTTAACTCTGTTGTGATTCCCCTTAGAGACTGAGTTGTGGACCTCACCTCAGAGACGTATTGCCATGAATTGTGTTGGGATTTTAGGAGGATTCACATGAGAGTCATCCTTGTAAAATGAGATCTAGGCCCAGGGTGGCTGTTCACTGAGCACTGGGAATCTCAGCCAGGTTACCACATGATTTTATTCTGAAAGACTTGGCAGCCATATATGAGAGTCAAAACACACGGATGTCACAATGTAGATCCCAATGGGCCTGGATTCATGTGATCATTTGGCCACTGTTTGGGAAGCCTTGCCTGTGAGACTTCTGCAGAGATTTCATTGAAATGAGCTTCCTAACCATTTAATAGTTCCAGAATGAAATGAAACACACAGTGCCTCCAACTTCAACCTTGAAAAATGGGTAGATAAATACCAAGAAATTTTTAAACTTCCCATGACCAGGTGGCACTGGAGAATCTTTGGATATCCTGTGGCTGATCATGAGATTACAAGACAGTGCTTTGATTGACTGGTTTTCATAAAAATGGTTCAGAACAGAGATACCAGGAAGTTGGAGCCTGCTGAGAGGTGGGCCTACAGCAGTGCTGGGCAGGTGTGCAATAAAACAACTGTGGTGGGGCCATGTGGATCTTCCATTGGCTTCCAAATGACTTGTGACTGACATGGTGCAGCCAGCAGACCCTTGTATGTAAAGGCATCTTGTTATATGGACAGGATTCAGGGCAATGTTTAGAATCAGATTGCTATGGTCAAGGGGGAAAGTCATGTGGGATATAAGCCTGGTTGGTGCATTCTCCTGCAGACCCTGACCTACCAAAAGTGACAGAACTCACTCACGCACCGGGTAACAGTTGAATTCTTTGTATATCATGAAGCAAATACCAAAATCCCAGTGCAGCAGCAAGAAACACGATGAAAAGTGGAGGATGACCAAATGGCCTCACAGTCCACATGTGAATACACTTATCCCCCAGTTGCCACAGTTTACCTACTAAAGAAAATTCAGCACTGCTGCCACATATTCAGTGGAAAATAAGAAACCATGTCCTTGAGGTAACATAGATGCAGACACAGCTTTGATTGTCTCACTACAATGGAAGCTAAATCTCCCGACAACAACATATATTTCAAGTGCCCAAACTCAGAGTGAGTTTCTCAAGAAGGATTTAGGGAACCAGAGCTCCATGTTTGTGGACTGTTTTCCCTGTCCCTTACTTTTGAAATCTCCTCTTCCGTCTTCAAGGTTGTGAACTCCTGAGCATATTCCATTCCAGATATTTATTCACAGATTTTCTAACTCTTCTCCTCTAATTGTGCCTTAGTCTCCGTGATTGTAATGTCAAGGCATCCCTTTCTCTGTATCCTATTCAGCACATGTATTTTTACATGCAATTATAGAATCTTACCTGATACCACACGTACATTCTTGTGAGGTGACTGACTTGGCAGATACAAATTGTAAGAGATCACTCCTCCTAAACGCTGTTGGAACTGAAAATTCAATCTATGAGTGAGCTTCCTTGTTTAAGAACATTATACATAAATCCATATTCAATAAAATAAATACATTTGGATCTGTAGATGACATATATTTCATGGTGAATTTCAATTGGAATATATTATGCTATTTTTAATGTCTGTGTGTTTGTGTATGTATATATATATATATATATATATATATATACACACTCTCCAGATTTTTCAAAATACGAAATATATGTCTTGTTATACACTCCCTAAACTCATTCATATTCAAGTATGTGTATTTATAATCAAATTTTCACAAGAGTATTCTCAAAATTATTCATTCACCTGAAATACATATTTGTTTCCTAGTACTGAAAACTATCTTCAGTGAAAGGTGCATACAAATCCTAATATTTCCACAGTAACTGAACCAGTGTAACATCAATACAAGTAGATTCCTATGGGACATGTTGTGCATTTTGACATTTATTTTATTCAACACTGGTACATTACTATTTCTTCAGTTTATGCTCATCATAGCAAATATATTTCATCCAAAAATTTGCAAATTTATAGGCATTTTGTTCACATTCAATCACTTTATTCTACAGAACACATGTATTCCTCCATGTTTTTGATGGGTCTTTTCATGAGACTTCTTTCCAAACACATTATTTTCGATTTCCATGATCACTTTTGAAGCAAAACTCAAAGACACTTCGTGATAAACCATAACCCTAATATTACCATTAGATGTATTGCTGGTTGGAATGAATGATGGTATATCGATATAAGATTTCTTATATATTTTCCGATATGAATTCAATCTATTATTTAAAGTGGGACCAGTTATATTATTGATTCACAATGTGGTCTATTCATGCACTATCTCTATATTCATAGACACAGTGTACACCTCTTTGTACCACCAATACTAATTTATAGGACTTCAAAACATTGCTCCCAGAAATGCTGGAAGAAATACTAATGTCACGCCCTCTACATATACATTTTATCACAGTAATATTCTGGACACAAAATGCAAAGGTTACACTTATGATTGTACCAAAGCCTAAAAGGAAAGTGAACAGGGATTACTAAAAACATCCATGTCCACATTGCCTAATGCTCTCAAATGTCAATCCTATTGGTGACTACATATTTGTTTCTTCCTAAGATTATATATTCAAACTCAACCCTGTTCAAAATGTCTAATCCTATCACTCACTTTGTACTTTCCCTGATTTTGTAATGCCTCTATTATTATCTGATTTCCTACATATTTTCCAAAGTTCATCATTGTGACTGAATCTTCATATGTGCTGACATTTACCTTCACCCTCTAACAGAAACCCTATTGCTAAAGAAGTTTTTTTTTTCCAAATCCTATACTCACTCTCCTTCCAAAACCTACCAACTATCTTCCTAATCTTACCTACTATCCTTTTTTGACTGGATGTTCTCTTCCACATTCAATCATCCAATGTACAAGGTCCTATGCCATTGTATATTTATTTATCTGAGACATCTGTGCAGAAAGTAAGTCAACACTAAGTATACCAATGAAGGGCCCAATGCCCTTCAGGGTTTCAAATCTTAGATTTCTGTTTTCATACATATATTTCACCTACATATTCTTATAAATATCGTAGGTTCCCAATAACATTATTCATCCAGCAGAATAGTTCCTAACACAGATTGAACATGTTATTAACCCTAACCATACACTCTTCCCTCAATCTAACTTTACAGAAGAGCAGGGACAGAGTTGGTCTTACAAGACAGAAATTAAGGGATCTTTCACCTGCTGAGAACCTCAAAGGTCATTAAAGATGATCCCTGGAGAAGATGTAGGAAGCTATTAAGGACCTCAGAGAGCAAAAGTCATCTTTCATTGCAAACAACCTGGTCAGGATGAAGGGTTGTGTCAGAATCAGCCTCTCTCTTCTTAATGTAAAGAAGATGCAGCAAACCAGGCCTGTGTGGAGAGCTGTTCCTGGGTGCCTATGGTTTTATACCATTCTAACTTGTGAAAATGTCAGAGTAAGTAGGTGCAGCCTCCATCTCATGGGACCCTTGGAAGCAACTGTTAGGACAAAGTGGTTACCAAGGTATGGACCTCATTCAGTTCCTGAAGGAAGTGACCTCACCTCACTTCCTTGGTGATGGAATTCTCTGAACTTGGGATCCAGAAAGCCAGGCATCCAGAGCCAGTCCCAGTCACAGTCCCAGTGGTCAAAATTTTTCGGATTTACCAAAGACAGAGTCAGTCTTTCTTGGTACCTACTTATGTGAGGATGGCCAAATGCCAGGAAGGTCTGAAGAGGGGCCTTTCCTGAGAAAGCAGATAGTGGCTCACCACTGGCTCCTTACAGATTCACAAAGTTGGCCACAGAGACTAGATCTGAGACAGGACAGCCCATTATGAGGGAATTTCTTATGGCCCACCATCAAACGACACTCCGTATTGTCACAGAGGTACTTGGGGGTCTGTGTGGGTGTGGGTGTGGGTATTGGTTTGTGGTTTTGTCTCATGTTCTGAGAATAGGTAAGAAAGTCGGTTTGTTTGGTTTGGTGTGAACTGATTCTAGTAAGTCGTTTGACAAGGCTAGTCTTTCTATATCTGTGTATCCCACTGTGTCCATGGTTGTAGACAATAGAAAAGAGAATGCATAAATACATGTGTCCTTTCTAGTAGAAATCTTCCCAGCATTCATTCTGCCCAATTTATGAATGGTCTGCGGCTTGCCTAATGGATGGGCAACACCTAATATCTTCTTAAGTTCCTGTTCTCTACCTGAATTATGGGCAACCTCCAGAATACGCTCATGGTATTGTGTCCAAGATATGAACCACCTCCACGCTCTGTGATACGGCCATGTACTAGAGAGCTGAAGGAAATGATGAGCATCTCAGAAAACTCAGATATCAGTGTGACCAGGAAAGTCTCAATGGAAAAACCCCGCTTTGGGCCTTTTGCTTACATATCCTTCTGTTGCCCTGAATGTCAGGAAGGTCTTTGCCTCAGGCTATGCCTTTTTGAAGCCTGAAGAAAACAGTTTTCAAATGGAAATGTATAAACATTACCTGTGGCTCTTTCTTAATTGCTTTGGAAAGGGATGTGTCTGAATCAGCCTCTTGGCCCTGTGTGAGGCTGTGGCTTAGATTCTCAGCACCTGATGGATCTAAAGAAAAATCCCATGTGTGCATGCAAATCAAAAAGCCAAAAGAGCAGTCATTTTGGACGAAGTTTCTCGCCTTCCTCTGTAAGGTTTCTGACTTCCATCATTGAGAATATGGATCCTTTGGGTCAAATGAGTTCTTCAAAGCCCTGCAGACACTAGACCATAGGTTCTTGGGTTTTCTCATGACTCCAATTAACATAAAGAATCTAAACACCACAGTCAGTAGGCCTCAAAATTGAGAATAAGAGCAATATTAACGGCAGGCCTCTTTGAACACTCCTGGTTCACAGGAAGGATGTCCCGGCCACACTGACTTTAGGCAAATGGATGCAAGGGAGCTTATTTTGGACACTGTCTTAGGCTGTGCCCCTCATGGAAACCTCCAGCCAGAGGTTATGATGAGTGTCTATATGGAAGAAAATGAGGGCCATGTGGGAGTGTCTTGATTTTAATTGCGGTCATTTGTGTGGCGCTTGGAATAGATGACTGGGTCCACCTGGGCTTGAACACTGGTGTGATTCTCCTTAGAGACTGAGTTCTGGAACTTACCTCAAAGAAGTATTGCCTTGTATTGTGTTGGGATTTTAGGAGGCCATGCATGAGAGTCGCCCTTGGAAACTGGGATCTATGCCCAGGTTGGCTTTCCACAGAGCACTGGGAATCTTGGGAAGGATATCACATGATTTTATTCTTAAAGACTTGGCAGCCATAGTTGCAAGTCAAAACACATATGGACCTCAAATTGTAGACCTCAATAGGTCTGGCTTCATGGGACCTTTTGGCCTGTCTTTGGGAAGCCTTGCGTGTGATAGTTCTCCAGAGCTTTCATTGAAATGAGCTTCCTCTCCATTTAATCATTCCTGAATGAATTGAAACCCACAGTGCCTCCAACTTCACCCTTGAAAAATGGCTAGATAAATACCTTTAAATTTTTGACATTCCCATGACCGGGTGGACCTGGAGAACCTATGGATGTCCTATTGATGACCATCAGTGTACCAGACAGTGCCTTGATTGACTGGGTTTCATGAAAATGGTGTAGAACAGACATGCCAGTAATTTGGAGCCTGCTGAGTAGTCGGCCTAGAGCAGTGGTGTGCTGGTGTGTGTTAAAACATCTGTGGTCGGGTCATCTGCATCTGCCCTTCGCTTCCAAATGGTTTGTGACTGACATGGTACAAGCCCCAGATCCTTGTATGTAAAGGCATCTTGTTATATGGAGAGGATTCAGGGCAATGTTTACAATCAGATTGCTATGGTCAAGAGGGCAAGCTATGTGGGATAGAAGCCTTGTTGGTGCATTCTCCTGCAGACCCTTACCCACCACACGTGACAGAACTCCCTCCATCACTGTGTCCCAGTTGAACTTCTTGTATTTTGTGAAGCAAATATCAAACTCCCAGTGCAGCTGCAAGAAACACCACAAAAATTGGAGGATGACCAATGGCTTCACATTCCACCCTGGGAGACACTTAGCCACCAGTGGCCACAGTTTCCCTACAAAGAGAGAATTCAGCACTGCTGCCTCATGTTCATTGGAAAATAAGAAACAATGTCCTCTAGGTCACATAGATGCTGACCCAGCTTTGATCGTCTCACTATAAAGGAAGCTAAAGCTCCTAAAAACAACCTCAGATGAAGTTTCTCAAGAAATATTTAGGCTGGCAGAGCTCCATGTTTGTGGTGTTTTTACCCTGTCTCTGACTTTTGGAAACTCCTATACCACCTCCAAGGTTGTGAACTCCTGAGCATTTTCCATTCCAGATGTGTATTCACAGATTTTCTAACTCTTCTCCTCTAATTGTGTCTTACATGGGATGAAGGTAATGTCAAGGCATTGTTCTGAATACACATTGGATTCTTTTTCCAATTTTCCATTTGAAATACTGAATCCCTGACTGTCAGGCATAGAAGGAATTCACCTTCAAAGAATAGCCTGACACTTACAAGAAACAGCCCCCATGGAGACATCCTGTCTGGGAGACATCCTGTAGCCAACTGTGTCTCTGAGACATCCTGTTGCCATCTGTATTCCTGAAACATCCTGAGTTTATCTCACCTTGTGAAGACATCCAGGAACTTTGGATAAGAGAGCTTTCCCATCTCCAGCATATAAATGCCCCTGTGTGAAAAATAAAAGTTTGCAGCTTGATCAGAACTCCTGTCTTGCTGTCCCTTCACTCCTGTCCCTTCATTCCTCCGCATCTAGGTTCGCTGCCCCTGTTGATGTGTCTTTCCAGCCGTGACTACTGGCACCCACTGACTGGGGCTCGAGCCTTTGACTGATTGGGAACCCCGTCCTCCTGGAAGACTTCATCAAGTGGAGCTCGCGATTGCCTCAGCAGACACCACAAAGAGACAGATCCAGGAGGAGAGTGGGGATGACGCACGGTGAGTGACCCACCATGGGACAAGCAGTTTCGTCACATGATTTGTTTTTGTCAGGCCTCAAGGAGTCCTTCAAGACATGAGGGGTGCGTGTTAAGAAAAAGGACTTAAAATTTTTCTTCTAATACATAGGAGAATTGTGTACATGGTTTCACATTGAAGTGACCATTGATGGCAAAAGATGGCTTAGAGTAAGAGACTGTTTAAAAGATTATTATGAAACCTTTGGCCCAGAAAAAGTGCCAGTTCCCACCTTTTCTTACTGGAACTTAATTAATGAAATTCTTAAAAGTTCACCCTTTGACAATGGTACCTTACAACTTGTCAGGATTGGAGAAGAGACTATGCAAAACACCTCTCGTCTCCCCACGGCATGCCCATCAGTTAGTATAGACATTGACCCTTCTCAGTCTCCCCAGGACCCTGGGAACCTTCCTAGTCCCCCTCAAAATACCACCCTAATGAATAAGGCTCCAATGGTTACCAAACACCTTTATCGAGTTTTAAATCCCAGAGACACATTGACCCCTGGGACGGAGGCTACCTTGGAGAAGGAAGCAGCAAGCTACAATTCAGAAGATGCGCCACCTCTCAGGACCCTGCCACAGCCTATAGGACTTACACATCTACCTACCTCCTATATCCCTCCTGCCTTTTGTGCTCCAGCCTTTCAGGAGCAAAATGCAACCCAGATATTTTTCCCCACTTCCCTTGCCTAGCCTGGCTCCCTTGTGAGAGTCTCTCCAACATAGACGGGAACAGATCAAACTTTTAAAAGAATTAAGATCCCTAGACTCTGAGCTCTGTTCATTAGCCTTAGGCACGGAGTCAATGCAAACTGGCCCACGGCGGTCTAATACAAAGGCTAAGCCACTCCATCAGCCTGTTCTCGCCTTCCCAGTCACCCGCAGTCAGATAGATAAGCCTGCCCAGGCTGAGGTCAAAGACTTAGACGAGGATCAAGAGGAGGAAGTGGGGGAAATGGATCAAGGAGATCAGGACTCAGAGGATGAGGAGTTCACCCCTAGGCAGGAAGGAACCCAGAGTGTCTACAAAAAAATTAAGCCTGCGTTTTCTTGAAAAACATAAAAAGACTTGTGCTCACAATGGCCCCACTGTGCCCTACAAGTTGACTTTATTAGAAAGCCACAGCGCACAATGGCTTACTCCCAATGATTGGAAATTTTTAGACCGAGCTACCCTCAGTGCCGGAGATTTCCTGTTATGGAATGCAGATTTCGAGGAGCACTGTCAGGAAACTGCTCAAAAAAAATTAACTAAGGCCTCCTCTAAATCCTGAACTTATGTTAAGCTAGTGGGCTATGCGCCATTTGACACTAAAACTAAATAGGCACGTTTCCCTGCTGGAATTTTGGCGCAGATTCAGATGGCTTGCTTACATGCTTGGAGATGCCTCCCTCAAACTGGCTCGGCTACCACTTCTTTGGCAAAAATTTGACAAGGACCCAACGACCCTTATAGAAACCTTGTTCCCCGGCTTAACCTAGCTGCAGAATGCTTGCTTGGACCAAGCGAAAGCAAAAGAACTTTTGTAAAACATCTTGCCTTTGAAAACGCCAACCTGGCATGTCAGGATGTTCTTCGACCACATAAGGAAAAAGGGAAACTTTCGGACTTTATTAGACTCTGTGCAGGGGTGGGTGCAGCCCATGCCATGGGTCTCGCCCTACATGCCCCCTTTATCAAGGCCTTTCACAATCCTGGCTCATGTACTTGCTTTACTTGTAAACAACCTGGCCATTTTGCACGCAAGTGTCTGAAAGACAAACAAAGCGTAGGAATATCGTCTCCTCAAACTGGGGCTAAACCGCCTCCAGCTACCCTTTGTTCTAGATGTGGTAAATGTCATCACTGGGCCAGTAAGTGTAGATCTAAGACAAATGGCCTCAGACAGCCTATTTCTTCCTGCTTCTCAGGAAAACCCTGCGGGGCCAGCCCCTGGCCACGACCTCCCCCAGGACAAAACCAGGGGCAATAAGGTTTATTCCCTACCAAACTCCAAACCTACCACAAAATTCTTCCCCACAATTGCCTCCCTCCAACTAGCCACCCCAGGCAGCGCAGGATTGGACCTCTGTGCCACCACCGATACAATATTAGACTCAATGCAAGGGCACCAGATAATACCCACTAGAATTATGGGTCCCCCTTCATCTCATACGAGTGCCCTTATTCTTGGAAGAGTCTCTGCTACCTTAAATGGTGTTCAGGTCTTCCCTGGCATTAATGATAATGATTTCACTGGAGAAATAAAAATACTAGCAACAGCTATTAATGGAGTTGCGGCCATCCCAGCAGGAACAAGACTTGCACAATTAATATTCCTTCCCTTGGATTCAGGAGGCACTTCCACCGCCCAAACATAAAATGGGGGACAGCCTCCCTCGGCTCCTCTGATGTATATTGGGTTCAGCCCATTTCTCACAATAGACCCACCCTTACCTTACTTATTGAAAAAAAGGAATTCCAAGGAATTCTAGATACTGGAGCTGATGCCACAATTATTTCTCACAAATACTGGCCATCAGGTTGGCCCATCACCCCATCCTTGAATGACCTAAAAGGGTTAAGAGTCAAAAAATCCCCATGTCAGTTCTAGGGCTCTTAGCTTTACTGATAAAGAGGGTAATAAGGTGACTGTCACTCCTTTCATTGTTCCTGACCTCCCTGTTAACCTATGGGGCCGAGATATTTTGAGTCAAATGGAAGTCATTCTTGCCAGTCCCAATTCCATGATGACTCATCAAATGCTTCGTATAAATTTTGTCCCTGGTACAGGCCTTGTGAGACTGAGACAAGGACTGGTGGGGACTATAAAACCCATAAAAAAACAAATACATATGGACTTGGGTATTCTGATTTTTAGTGTCGGTTCCTGACCCTCCTGTACCCCATGCAGATAAAATTATTTGGGAGACTCAGACTCTTGTGTGGGTGGATCAGTGGCCCCTTACCCCCCAAAAAAATTGGAGGCTGCCTCCATGTTAGTGCAGGAACAGCTGGCAGCCGGCCATGTAGAGCCCTCAACCTCACCATGGATTACTCCTATTTTTGTTATCAAGAAAAAATCAGACAAGCGGCATCTTTTACAATATTTGTGTGCCAGTAATAAAGTTATGTGCCTGATGGGAGCACTACTGTCTCGAATTCCCACACCAATGGCTATTCCCAAAACTATTGTAAAATGGTTATTGACTTAAAAGTTTGCTTTTTTACCATTCCTTTACATCCTGAGGATAGACCCTATTTTGCCTTTAGTCTCCCTTGCATTAATTTCCACGGCCCTATGCAGAGATTTCAATGGAAGGTTCTTCCCCAAGGTATGGCCAACAGCCCTAGTCTTTGCTAAATATAAGTTGTTCAAGCAGTAGACCCTGTGAGAGAGTGATGACCACAATTTTATGTTTTACATAATATGGATGAATTTTTAATTGCTGCACCTAATTACCATGACCTTAATAATTGTTACTTGGACCTTTAGAAAACCCTCACTACCTTGAGACTACGGATAGCTCCTGATAAGGTTTAAACACAGGACCCTTATACCTATTTGGGCCTTAAACTTCAAGATAATCAGATCCAAATTCATAAAATACAACTGCGTGTGAACCATCTTCACACCCTTAATGATTCTCAAAAATTACTGGGAGATATTCAATGGCTAAGAACATATTTATAATTATCCACTTGTGTACTTTTGCCCCTTAATGATATTTTGAGAGGTGATTCCTACCCTTCCTCCCCTCAAAAGCTTACTCCCGAGGCATGACAGGCATTAAACCAAGTCACAGAGGCCATTGCCAAACAGTTTGTTACACAAATTTCTTATAACCTTCCTCTGGTTCTGGTTCTTTTACACACTCCTCATATACCCTCAGGAAAATTTTGGCAGTGATATCCATATTTTAAAAATAAAGGCTTCCCCTTGCTTTGGGTCCATTTATCCACCACATCCTCCAAGTTTATTACCGTTTATCTTGCTCAGGTAGCTTCTATTATTATTAAAGGTCGTTTGCTTTCTCGACAACATTTTGGCAAAGACCCTGATAATATTTTAATTCCATATACTAATGACCAAACCCAATTTTTACTACAGAGAGGGGATGAATGGGGTATTGCCCAATCAGGCCATTTGGGAACAATTGATAACCACGTCCCCAATGACACCCTTTTACATTTTGTCCAGATACATCCATTTATTTTTCCCAAAATTACTCAAAAGGCTCCCAGTTCCAAGCCCTTACTGTCTTTACAGACGGTTCCAGTAATGGCTGTGCGGTCTTTGTTGTCAATAACCAGCCTACAACCTTTGATACTGTCTATCATTCAGCACAGTTTGTGAAATTGTTTGCCATAACACAAGTTTTTATAACATTTTGTGATAATCCTGTTAATATTCATACAGACAGTGCCTACATTGCTCATTCTGTGCCCCTGCTGGAGATTTCACCCGCGATTAAAGCTTCTTCCAATGCGGCCTTTCTGTTTCACCAGCTTCAGCAGCTAATTCAGGCCAGACAACACCCATTTTTCTTAGGACACATCAGGGCACACTCTGATCTTTCCGACCCTCTAACACAGGTAATGCTCAAGCTGATGCAGCAACTCCTACCATCTTTCAAATTTTTGGTGGCTCCATTCAATAGGCCACGGAGCTAAACAATCTTCACCAACTAAATTCCCAGAGCCTTCGATTACTTTGTAAAATTACCAGGCAACAGAAACGAGAAATAGTAAAAGAATGCCCTGCTTGCGCTCTCTCCCTCCCCATTCAACACTTGGGAGTTAACCCCCGAGGATTACTGCCAAATCAGGTTTGGCAAATGGATGTTACTCAATTTCCTGAATTTGGAAAAACCAAATATATACACGTTTCTATCGATAACTTCAGCAGCTTTATTTTTGCATCACCACATTCTGGAGAGGCTACCAAAGATGTCCTTTCTCATCTTGTTTCAGCCTTTTCCATAATGGGTAAACCAATACATATTAAAACAGATAATTGTCCTCCATATACCAGTGCCAAGTTTAAACAGTTTTGTGCTACCTTGCAATTTTGTCATCCTACTGGAATTCAATACAAACCTCAGGGCCAAGGCATTGTGGAATGTTCCACCTTACCTTAAAGACTTGGCTATCCCGCCTTAAGGCTTCCGCCCTTGTATTTACCACTCACAGGCATTGCCTTAACCATGCATTATTTGCCCTTTCTTTTCTTACCCTAGACAGTGAAGGCCTTTCGGCTGCAGACACACACTGGCATCCCTTTTCCAATTCTGATCAGCCACCTGTTATGTGGCGAAATCCCCTTACAAATAAATAGAAATGCCCACATCCTGTCCTCATCTGGGAATGTGGCTCAGCTTGTCTTTTGGACCAAGAGCTAGCAGCCCCAAGATGGTTACCAGAATGCCTGGTTAAACAGGTTAATGACTTACCTCAAACCGGGGACGGAGGCCCTCTCCCTGAGTACAAATTTTCCCCTTTTTCGGATCTATCCAACAATCTGTGTGAGGATCCTGCTTAAGGCACTTCTGCTGAACAGGTTTGTGCACGGAGGCCTGGGCCCTCCACCTTCCAACATCATGGAGTACCTTCCCCCCCCTCCCCCCGTGAAGGCAAGGGAGGATCTTGGACTCAGGCTCCCACTAGTTGGAACCAGACTGCTGACTGCATGACTAAGGTGGCTTACCTCCGTTCCGAGGTTGACCATAAATTCAGAGGAGTTCATCAGCCTAAATGGGTATGTGTTAACAAGCCAAAGATTATTCCCCCTAGTACAAGTAAAGCTCTCCAAAATTGTTCTGCAACCCGTACGCATACCCAGGCGATGCATGTCTCTTGTTTTGTGTCGGCCTCAATTTGTGTTAACAAGCAGGGAGAATAATTTTTTGAAGCCTCCCTAACTAAAACTCATGAAGCAGGGTGGACCACTATTCATTATACCCCCGTTCTCTTTGACCAGGGAGGAGAAGGCAAATACACCAAGCTACAGTCAGCTGGGTGCCAAGGCACTGTCGGAAAAACTTCCTACTGGCCCATTAAGGACCCTACAGGGGTCTCTGATGGTAGAGGACCCACTGATGCAGTCAAGCATCCTCAGATAATCAAACTTTTGAAACCCCAAATCCCTGAGCTCACATATCATCCCTTAATGTAGCCGAAATCCCAGTTCCCAGGTTTAGATACCAATACATTAGATATTTTGCAAACTACCTTCTCCTTCCTTAATAATTCCAACCCCACCCTTGCTGGTAATTGCTGGCTCTGCATGACAACAGGGGCAAGCATGCCTATGGCAGTTCCTATTAATTCTACTATGGACAATGATAATACATGCCAACCCGGATTTCCCTTTAAAGTACAGCCTATAGGCACTTTTACATTATGTCTTTTAGGCGTGATGCAGAATAATACCTATGATATGGATTTTGGAATTGCTTCCTTTGGAAATTGCTCAACAGAACAAAATTATTCCTCACCCATCCCATCTCTTTGTCCCCCCAATGGCACAGTTGTTATGTGTGGAGGAAATGTGGCCTTCCCCAGGCTTCCAGCGAATTGGAACAGTGGCTGTGTTCTTGCCTTATTACTCCCTGATATAACTATTGTCCCAGGAGACGAACCTCTAGCCTAGACACCTTAGTCAAAAGACAGAGGCGGGCGATACAGGCCTTATCACTTATTGCCAGCCTTGGAATAACAGCTGCTGTGGGCACAGGTACACTGGCTTAGGCACGGCAATACACCCTTACCATCGCCTGTCTCAACAACTTAAAATGATGTACAAACTCTATCAGAAACCATTAAAGATTTGTAGGACCAAATAGACTTCCTGGCAAAAGTGTTCCTTCAAAACAGACGAGGCTTAGATTTGCTGACTGCTAACCAGGGAGATATTTGATTGGCCTTAGGGGAACGATGCTGCTTTAATGCCAATAAATCAGTCATAGTATGCACTAAATTTAAGCAGCTTCAAGAAGATCTAGAAAAGAGATGAAGGGAACTATTTGAAAATCCCCTCTGGACAAAGCTTAATGGATTTCTACCCTACCTTCTTCCCCTATTAGGCCCTTTGTTGGGTTTACGTTTAATGGTGACCATAGGACCCTGCATTATAAACAGTGTGGTACAATTTATTAAAGAACACATTAATATTATGGCCTCTAAGCCCCTACAAATCCACTATCATCATCTGGAGATGGAAGACCACGCTGTCAACTTTTAAAAGGATGTTCTACCCTTCTGACAGGCTTATTTCTTAAGTTTACATCCCCACAAATCTCTCTTTCTTACATAAAACTATAAGTAACAGCTCTGACAAACCATCTTCTGCCCTTGCCATAAGGGTTCGTCTACATGGGCCCTTTGGCTTGGGGGAAGACGCACCCATGGATTGAGGACGTTAGGCCACAATATCGGAGGGTGCAGGAAGGATTGCAAAAGGATGGATCCACGGATCCCCAAACACAAGACCTGTGAGTGACATGCTCTGGTGCATGGCGGTTGGCATGCTTCCGCTTCAAGGCCATCTCCTCCAAAAACATGCCAAGGCCACCACGAAATCTGCTAGTAAAGATGCTCGCTCGGATCAGGAGATATTCTAAGGCCTCCTAGAGAAACAGAGCTTCTAACCCCCCCCCTAAAAACATGGCCGGTAAGGTAGGTCAAATATTTTATATAAGAAAGGGGGAGATGTCAGGGGCTAAAAGGAAGTTCTCCTTCAAAAAATAGCCTGACACTTACAAGAAACAGCCCCCTGGGAGACATCCTGCCTGGGAGATATCCCACAACCATCTATCTCCCTGAGACATCCTGTCGCCATCTGCCTTCCTGAAATATCCTGAGGTTATCTAACCCTGTGAAGACATCCAGCAACTGCCGATAAGAGAGCTTTCCCATCAGCAGCATATAAACACCCTGTGAGAACAATAAAAGTTTGCAGCTTGATCAGAACTCCTGTCTGGGTGTCATCTGTCCTGTCTTTTGTCCCTTCATTCCTTCCCAACTATGTTCGATGCCCACGTTGATGTGTCCTGCCGGCCGGGACACCTGGCACTAACCCATACCCTACTAGAATATGACTACTAATCCTAATATGATGGAGAAAAATAACCCAAATAGAATAGAAATACAAGCAGTTCAGAGGAGGCATGGTGTATAGTTGGAGTTGCCTTTTGCATGATCTAGGGTAGGTGTTATAAATCTAGCTAATTTTTAAATGAAATAGTTCTCCATGTGTTTTTAAAGTTAAAAAATATGTGAATACCTGTCTCCCTTTCTCTGTAGCCTACTTGCCACATGTATTTTATATGCACATATAGAATCCTACGTGGTATCACACGTATATTCTTGTGAGGTGGCTGACTTAGCAGATTCAAATTGTGAGAAGAGATCACTTCTCCTAAACGCTGTTGGAACTGAAAATTCAACCTATGGGGGAGCCTCCTAGTAAAAAAAAAACATTATACATAAATCCATGCTAAGTAAAATTAATATTTTTGCATCAGTGGATGATATATATTTCATGAAGAATTTCGATTGGCATATATATTGCTACTTTTCATTGTCTGTGTTTGTGTTTTGTGTATATATATATATTCCACTTGGGGGCCTTCAGGGTTAAAAGTTATTTTGGCCCGGAGCTTGGTGAGCAGAACTCTGCCCATCAATGGGGCCGGGCATTCTGGGATTACTTGGAAGGAGTGATGGATTTTTCCTTTCCCCTGGTCCCAGGTCCTCTTAGTTGTCCAAGCCCGATATTTACTGCAATTAGCCCCTTGAATTAGAGACCTTTTATTTGATAGAGGGCAAAATGGAGCCTTAATGGCTGAGTATATTGCCCCTGTATCCACTTCAATGTTTACTGGGGTGCCCTCCACTTCAAAAGTTAACCTGAGCTCGGGGAGGGGATCTGATCGCCAACTTTCTTAGTCATCCTGCAGAGTCAGGATGGCTGGCTGGCGTGGCTGTCTCTTTCTAGGGCTCTCTTTGGCCCAGTGTCCTTTTTCTTTACAATAGGCACATTGATCTGAGGCCAGGGGTGGCCTCTAGTTTGGGCCCAGGTATCCCTTCCTGTCTCCATGTTTCTTATTTCTGGCCTATTTGTTGTTGTGACCAGGACCTGAGTCAATTCCTTAGTCTGTCTTTTGTTTCTTTTATCCACCCTTTGCTTCCTTATCTTCCTCAGTTTCTCTCGTATAGTATACGTTTTTGGCTTCTCTGACTAAATCTCTCAAAGTCATATCTTGTAATCCATCTAAGTGTTGTAACTTTCTTTAAATATCCATGGCAGCTTGCCCAATAAAGGCCATCATGACAGATGCCTTTTGAGCCTCTGCCTGAGTATCAAAAGGAGTATATCTCCTATATTCCTCCATAATTCTCTCTAGAAACATAGAGGGAGATACATCAGGCCCTTGAATAAACTCTATTACCTTGGCCAAATTAGTTGGTCGCCTAGCAGCCACTAAGATACCCGCTATTAGAGCCCGGAAATAAGTGGACAGATGCTCCCTACCTTCAAAGGTGTTGGGGTCCCAGTTTTGTCGATTCTAGGGAAAGCCGGGTTGAATATGTTGGGAAGTGGTGTCAGTCAACCATCTGGTCCGAGGATATTTTTTTCTAGCTTCCAAGAGGATTCTCTTTTGTTCCTCTGTCATGAAGAGAGTCCCTAGGTGTTGTTGGCAGTCATTCCAAGTAGGCTGGTGTGAAAACATCTATGAATCAACCACACCTGAGACACGAGTGGGGTCCTCTTAAAAGGGGGGATTGTTATTTTTCCAGTTATATAGGTCTGAAGAGGAGAAAGGCCAATACTGGTAGGCTTGCAATTTTTCCCCATGGCCATCATCAATCATTGGCACATAGGGACGGAGGGGGAGCATCACGGGAGTTCCAGGGTTTTCAATCTTTCATTGATGGTGAGTTCCTTTAGCCGGGCCAGGTTCCTCCAGGGGAGGAGGGGCTGTGTGTGCCGCGGGGGAGTTTTCTGGAGGGTGCTGGGCTGGCTTAGCTTCCTCCAATGGCGGAGAGGCTGAGTCAGCAGCAGGGGAATCACTTAGAGGGTGTTGGGGGTTGGGAGACCAGGGCAAGGGATAAGGAGAGGGATGAGAGTGCAGTAGAGTTAAATCTTGTGACTTAGGCAGAAAAGAGGGTGGAGGAGGAGGAGGAGCAGAGGGTTTGAGAGATCGTGGGGGAAGGATTAGGAGCGGGGGCAGGGGCAAAGAAAGGCTTCACCCATGGAGGAGATTTGCAGAGGTAGTGCCAGGTTAAGATATATGGCTTTTGATCTGGATGGCTAAGTGGCCCTTCCTGAAAGACAATATCTCTGACTTTTTAAATTAGTGAGAAGTAGAAAAATCCTTCTAAGGGCCATCCGAATCCAAAGGTGGGCCACTCTGAGGCACAGAGAGTCTGCCAGGTCCAGCGGTTTACTGAAAAAGAAAGATTCTGAGCCCTTAAGCCGAATTTGGTCCAGTGATCAAGGGTCAGGGACAGAGGCATTGAAGTGCTCTTTTCCATAATGAAAAATGCACAAACAGTAAAAGCAATGACACAGACAAGACAAGACAATAAAGACAGGAAATGGACGTCCAACACTGAGACGAGGACTGAGTAGCCGGCAATACCTGATGGGCTGGCAATACCGAATCTGAAACAAAATATCACTGAGTTGAGGAGACTATTGTTCCTTGATTTTCAGAGTCCTCTGGGGTGTCCCTCAGGGTGGTGGCCTGTGGCTCTGTGACACATCTGTCAGCCACCGTGAGAGAGAGCTCACACTCTTCATTGACAGCCATTTTGCCAAGCTCTAACCTGAAACCTGACACCAGAAAGAGGCGCCTTACAAATCCCTTGAGGAGCCAGTTGGGGTCTCTCGTCCGCTGCTGCCAGAACTCGGTGGAACCTCCATATGTAAAGGTCGGATGAGTGTCAGGCGAAGAGACCTCTAAGAAACTGTCTCATGCAAAAGCAAAGGGTTTATTGGTGGCCAGCATGCTGGGGCTCAGGGCTCACTTCAATAGAGCAGAGAGTCCTGAGAACAGCTTAAACAGGGCTTATATACTTTCCTTGGGGAGGGCAGGGAGGGAAGTTAAGTATACAGAAAAACATGAAGAGACAACTACCTATTTTACTAACTTTTCACTAACGACTATACTTTGCCAGATTTCCTAATGTATCTATTGATATCTATTTTCCTACATATTTTTCCCAGTTCATCATTGTGGCTGACTCTTCACATGTGCTGACATTTACATTTACTCTATACCCGAAAAGCTATAGCTAAAGAACATTTGGTGCAAATTCTATACTCACTCTCCTTTCTAAACTACCGACTATCTTCTTAATCTTACCGACTATCACTTTTTGACTGGAAGTTATCTTTGACAATCAATCATCCAAGGCACAAGGTCCAATGCAATTGTATATCGATGTACCTGAGACATCTGTGCAGAAAATAAATCAAAGCTAAGTATCACAATCAAGGTCCTAATACACTTCTGGGTTTTAAATCTTACATAGATTTCTGTTTTCATACTTATATTTTACCTATATATTCTTGTAATTATCGCAGGTCATCAATACCATTATTCATCCAGCTGAATGATTCCTAACCCAAATCAAACCTGTTATTAACCCTAACCATACACTGTTGCCTCAATCTAACTTTACAGAAGAGCAGGGACAGAGATGGTCTTACAATACAAAAATGTAGGATTCCTTCCAACTACTGAGAAATTCAAAGGTCCATGCAAAAATGATCCCTGCAGAAGTTGTAGGCAGCTATGTAGGAACTGAGAGAGCAAAAGTCATCTTTCATTGTAAAAAACTTGGTCAGGATGAAGGAATGTGTCTGAATCAGCCTCTGTCTTCTTAATTTAGAGAAGAAGGACCCAACCAGGCCTGTGTTGAGAGCTCTTCCTGGGTGCCTATGGTTGATATACCATTCTAAGTTGTGAAAGTGTCACAGGAAGTAGGGGCAGCCTCCATTTCATGGGACTCTTTGAAGCAACTGTTAGGACAACATGGTTGCCAAGGCAGTGACCTTATTCACTTTCTGAAGGAAGTGACCTCACCTCACAACCTTGGTGACAGAACTCTCTGAACTTGGGATCCAGGAAGCCAGTCACCAAAATCCAGTCCCAGTCCCACTCCCAGGGGTCTCACTTGCTTGGATTTACCAAGGACAGATTTAGTCTTTCTTGGTACCTACTGATGTGAGGATGGCCAAATGCCAGAAAGCTCTGAAAAGTCACCTTTACTGAGAAAGCAGGTATTGGATCACCGCTGGCTCCTCAGTAGTTCAAAATGTTGACCAAAGAGACCAGATCTGAGACAGGACAGGCCATTTTGTGGGAATAAAATATGGTCCACAATTAGAGAAACTCTGGATAGTCACAGACCTACTTCGGGGAAGGAGGTGCCTTTGTGGGTGTGGGTGTGAGTTTGTGGATTTGTCTCATGTTCTCAGAATAGGTAGGAAAGTCGGTATGTTTGGTTTGGTGTAGACTGTTTCGAGTAAGTCGTTTGACAAGGCGAGTGTTTCTATGTCTGTGTATCCCACGGTGTCCATGGTTGTAGACATTAGAAAAGAGAATGCATCAATTGATATGTCCTGTCTAGTTGAAAGCTTCCCAGCATTCATCCTGCCCAATTTATGAATGGATTTCAGCTTGCCTTATCGATGGGCAACACTTGCTATCTTTCAAAGTTTCTGCTTTCTTCCTGAATTCTGGCCACTCTCCAGAATAGGCTCATGGTTTTGTGTCCAATATATGTACCACTTCCAAGCCCTGTGACATCGCCATGTACTGGATAGCTGAAGGGAATGGCGAGCATCTCAGAAAACTCAGGTATCAGTGTGATCAGGAGAGTCTCAGTGGAGAAACCCTGCTTTGGGCCTTTTAATTACCAATTGTTCTGCTGCCCTGAATGTCTGAAAGGTCTTTGCCTCAGGCCACCCCTTTTTGAAGCCTGAAAAAAAAACTGTTTTCACATGGAAATGAATGGGCATCACCTGAGGCTTTTTGCTTAATTCCTTTGGAAAGGATGTGTCTGAATCAGCCTTTTGGCCCTGTGTGAGGCTTAGGCTTAGATTCTCAGCACTTGATGGATCTAAAGAACGATCCCATGTGTGCATACAAAACCAAAATAGCCAAAAGAGCAGTCATTCTGGATGAAGTCTCTCCCCTTCCTTTGTGAGGTTCTAGACCTACATCAAGTTAGAATAGGAATGCATTGGGTCAAATAATTTCTTCAAAGCCCTGCAGAGGCTAGCCCGTAGGAGCTTGGGTTTCCTCATGTCTCCAATTCAGACAAAGAATCTAAACCCCACAGTCAGTAGTCCTCAAATTGGAGAAGCAGAGAAGTATTAACAGCAGGCCTGTGTGATCACACCAGGTTCACAGGAAGGGTGTCCAAGCCACCCTGTTTTTAGGCACATTAGGGGCAAGGGAGATTATTTTGGAGACTGTCTTGGTCTGCACCCCTCATAGAAACATTCAACCAGAGGTTATGAAGAGTGTTTATATGAAAGATCATGAGGGCCATGTGGGAGTGTGTTGGTTTTAATTGTGGTCATTTGTGTGGTGGTTGGAAGAGATGACTGGGTCCACCTTGACATGAACTCTGGTGTGATTCCCCTAAGAGACTGAGTTCTGGAACTGACCTCAGAGATGTATTGCCATGAATTGTGTTGGGATGTTATGAGTTCACGCATGAGAGTCGTCCTTGGAAACTGAGATGTATGCCCAGGTTGTATTTCCACAAAGCACTGGGAATCACAGCCAAGATATCACATGATTTTATTCTGAAAGACTTGGCAGCCATAGTTGAGAGTCAAAACACACATGGACCTCACATTGTAGACCTCAATGGGCCTGGATTCACGTGACCATTTAGCCAATCTTTGGGAAGCCTTGCCTGTGAGAATTCTCCATAGCTTTCATTGACATGAGCTTCCTCAAAATTTAATGGTTCTGGATTGATTTGAAACGTACAGTGCCTCCAACTTCATCTTTCAAAAATGGCTAGATAAATACCAAGAAATTTTTGAAATTCCCATGACCAGGTGGCACTGGAGAACCTTTGGATGTCCTGTTGCTGATCATGAGTATACCAGACAGTGCCTTGATTGACTGAGTTTCATGAAAATGGTGTAGAACAGAGATGCCAATAAATTGGAGCCTGCTGAGTACTTGGCCTAGAGCAGTAGTGGGCAGGTGTGTGATAAAACATTTGTGGTGGGGCCATGTGGATCTGCCATTAGCTTCCAAATGTCTTGTGACTGACATGATGCAGCAAGCAGTCCCTTCTATGTAAAGGCATCTTGTAATATTGAGAAGTTTCAGGGAAAGTTTCAGAATTAAGTTGCTATGGTCAATGGGGAAAGCTATGTGGGATAGAAGCATGGTTGGTGCATTGTCCTGCAGAAACTGACCCACCACACGTGACAGAACTCCCTCCAGCACTGTGTCCCTTGACACACTGTTGACCTCTTTGTATTTTGTGAAGCAAATACCAAACTCCCAGTGAAGCCGCAAGAAACACCATGAAAACTTTAGGATCACAAAATGGCTTCACAGTCCACACGGGGAGACACTTAGACCCCAGGGGCCACAGTTTAGCTACAAACAGCAAATTCAGCACTGCTGCTCATGTTCAGTGGAAAATAATAAACCATGTCCTCCAGATCACATAGATGCAGACCCACCTTTATTGGTCTCACTAGAAACGAAGCTAAAGCACTTGACAACAACATATGTTTCAAGTGCCCAACCTCAGAGGCAGTTCCACAAGAAGTCTTTAGGCCAGAAGAGCTCCAGTTTGTGGAGTGTTTACCCTGTCCCTTACTTTTGGAAACTCCTTAGCATACTCTATTTCAAATATGTATTCACAGATTTTCTAACTCTTCTCCTCTAATTTTGTCTTACTTGGGGACTAGGTAATGTCAAGCCATTGTTCTGGATGACAGTGGGAACAATTTTTTGTAGCACATATTTGTATACACATTGGATTCATTTTATAATTTTCCAGTCAAAATAGTGAATCCCTCACACTAACCCCTATGCTACTAAACTCTGACTAGAATAATAACCCAAACAGAATTGAAATACAAGCAGTTCAGAGGAGGCATCGTGTATAGTTGGACTTGCCTTTTGAATTATATAGGGTAGGAGTTATGAATCTAGTCAATTATTTGGTTGAAAGAATTCTCCATGTTTTTTTAAAGTTAACAAATATGTGAATTCCTGTCTCCCTTTCTCTGAAGCCTATTTAGCACATGTAGTTTTATATGCACATATTTATTCATACCTGGTATCACACGTATATTTTTGGTGAGGTGGCTGACTTGGCATATAGAAATTGTGAGAAGATATCACTCCTTCTAAAAGCTGTTGGAACTGAGAATTCAACCTATGGGTGATCCTCCTATTTAAATAGCATTATACATAAATCCATGTTCAGTAAAATAAATATTTTTGAATCTGTGGATGATATGTATTTCATGATGAATTTCGATTGGCATATATAATGCTACTTTTTAATGTCTCTCTGTGTGTGTCTGTATATATATATATATATATATATATATATATATATATATATATATATATATATTCTCCAGATTTTTCAAAATATGAAATATATGTGTCTTATTATGCACTCCCAAATTTCATTCATATTCATGTATGTGGATTTATAATCTACTTTTCAAAAGATTATTCTCAGAAATATTCATCCACCTGAAATAACATTTTGGTTTACTAGTACTGAAAACTATCTTCAGTAAATGGTGCATAGAAATCCTAATATTTTGACATTGCAAGATGGCCATGAATAGAGTGCATCACACCCTTTGTACTGCGCAACTTCACATGTGAATAAGGAGTTAGAATGACGAAAAAGTATCTTGTTAGGATCTTACAGAAAAATGGGTGTGCCTGGAACCTAGAAGAATGATTTCCACCACCGAGGTCCTGTAATTGAGTCTCAAACAAGAGCCAACTATGCGACCGAAGATCTGGGGTGGCTGATCCGTGCGGCCCATGCCGTGGCTACAGACGGCGGGCCTCCACCGTGAAGCGACCAGCATGCAGGGAGAAACGTTGCTGCGGATTCTGTGGAATCCGGCTGGCTCACCCACCACTGAGCCTGGGGCTGAGTTCGGGATTTCAGATGGGGAAGAAAGTGTTACAGTTCTATCCCCCACAACCGAAACTCCACTGAGGAAACCAACGGCCACCAACTTGGAGAGCTGAAGTATCCACCACCACTCTCCGACAGATTGCAACAACAAAACAGGTGTGTATTACTCAGCTTATCTCCCATACAGCAGGTAATTCGCAAAAATTCTCTCTTAGGCTTTCCGGGGGAGGGATTACCAGAGAAAGCCTTCATAAAGACGGGGGGAAAACTAGTGGCACCTGACCTTCAACTTCCCCTCCCATCACCGGTGAAAACAAAATTTTTCTAGCCAGCGCAATGGGTGGGGCAAGCGGAAAAAATCAAAACAATAGAGTGCCAGTGTTCCCAATAGACACCCTCCACAACCAAGGAACGGCAGGCAAAGAGTACAGTTTGAGCTGCCAAGAGGCATCACTCAGGGGAAATCTGGTGTCGCAGGGGAAATCAGGACTCGCAGAGGAAACCAGGGGACCAGAGGACAGACACGCGTGACTAGGAGGCTGGAGAACGCCTGCCCACCAGCAACCAATCACCCGCTGGCTGCCTGCGCAATTGGGCAGCTAGAGATCACCCGCCCGCCGGTGACAGCCCATTCGCTGATTGCACGACTGGATGGCTGGAGACCGCCCACCCGCCAGCGACCGGGAGGTGAAACCAACCAGAGACAGTCCAGTCCCACCCCCCCATTCAAACACCCCGGCAAGGAGCCTGGGGCCCGCCATAGCAGACAGGTGACATCACTGGAGCTCAGCTGTCGGAATTCCTTCCAAGTGGAATCCACTTTTGCAGGCATAGTCTACAAACACAAAAGAGAGACAACAGAGATATATAAAACCAAAACAAATCTATTGAAGAAAGCAGAAACACAGCAATCAAATTGAGCTGAAAAGTAACGTGAACATCATGAAAAAACAAGGGAAAAAAAGGTGTGCAAAAAATGCAGGACAACTAAATTCTAAAGGAGGACCGTGAAGCATCAGAAATAGGGATAGGGAAAAAACTCAAGGCATACCTAACTCAGATGGAAAGGAATATTAGAGAAGACATGAGGCAGCAAGTCCAAGCAATAAAAGTATATTTTGAAAATCAAATAAACAAACAAATTCAAATGGCAAAGAATGAGCTTTACCAGGAGATAGAGACATTAAAAAGAAATATCAAACAGTAATCCTAGAAATGCAGGAAAGTATAAACCAAATAAAAACTCAAACGAAGAGTATTACAAATAGACTAGATCAAGTAGAAGTTACAACGTCAGACAATGAAGACAAAGTTTATCAACTTGAAAAGAATAGAGTAAACACAGAAAAGATGCTTAAATCCAATGAGCAATCTATTCAAGAGATATGGGATGTCATAAAAAAAAAACAAATTTGAGAGTCATCGGGATAGAAAAAGGCATAGAGATTCAAACCAAAGGAATGGACAACATATTAAATGAAATAATTCTAGAAAATTTCCCAGAGATGAAAGATGGAATGGATTGCCAAATCCTGGAAGCCTACAGGACCCCAAGCATTCAAAACCATAATAGACCAACTCCAAGACAAATATTTATGAAGATAGCCAGAACAAGGACATACAGAACAAAGAGAGAATATTAAAAGCTACGAGAGAAAGTAGGCAGGTTACATTCAGGGGTAAACCAATTAAGTTAACGACTGATTTTTTTCATCACAAACTTTGAAAGCAAGAAGATCCTGGAACAAAGTATTTCAAATGCTCAAAAATAAAGGATTCCAACCAAGAATACTGTATCCAGCAAAATTAAGCTTCAGATTTGACAATGAAATTTAAGTCTTTCACGATAAACAAAAGCTAAAAGAATTCACAGCCAGAACACCAGCAGTGCAAAGCATTTTGAGCAAAATACTACAAGAAGAGGATTTGAAAAGTAATGCCTGAAACTAGCAGCAGGAGGTATCTCAGTAAAGGGAGAGGAAAATAACCAAAAAGTAAAAACTAACCAAAATAAATAAATAAATGAATAAATAAATAAATAAATAAACAAACAAACAAACATGACTGGAAGTAGAAATCATATTTCAATTGTAACCTTAAATGTTAATGGCCTAAACTCACCAATCAAGAGACATAAGCTAGTAACCTTGATCAAAAAAAAAAAAAATCCAACAATATGCTGCCTTCAGGAGACTCATATGATAGGTAAAGACATACAGAGGCTGAAATTAAAAGTTTGGGAAAAATCATACCACTCACATGACCCTCGGAAGCAAGCAGGAGTGGCCATACTCATATCGAATAAAATCAACTTCAAACCTACGTTAATCAAAAGGGATAAAGAAGGACACTATATGCTGTTAAAAGGAACCTTGCACCAACAATGCATAACCATTATCAATTTGTATGCACCAAACAATTGAGCTGCAACACTCATAAAACAAACTCGCCTCAAGTTCAAGAGTCAAATAAACTACAACACCATAATTATGGGTGACTTCAACACACCGCTCTAGCCATTAGACAGATCCTCTAGACAAAAACTGAATAAAGAAACTATAGAATTCAACAGCAAAATCAGTAACCTAGACTTCACCGACATATATAGAATATATCAACCATCAAAAAGTGGATACACGTTCTTCTCAGCAGCACATGGATCCTACTCAAAGATAGACCATATATTATGCCATAGGGCAATTCTTAGTAAATATAAAGTCGTGGAGATAATACCATGCAGAATATCTGATCATAATGGAATGAATCTGGAAATCAATGATAAAAGAAGGAAGGAAAAATCCTACATCACATGGAAAATGAACAACATGCTACTGAATGATCAATGGTTTACAGAAGACATAAAGGAGGAGATAAAAAAATTCATAGAGACAAATGACAATACAGACACAACATACTGGAATCTATGGGACACAATGAAAGCAGTTTTAAGAGGGAAATTCATTTCTTGGAGTTCTTTCCTCAAAAAAAAAGAAAAATCAGCAAATAAATGAACTCACACTACGCCTCAAAAACCTAGAAATGGAAGAGCAAAACAACAGCAAATGTAGTAGAAGACAAGAAATAATTAAAATTAGAGCAGAAATCAACGAAATTGAAACAAAAAAAATTGAAAATATTGATAAAACTAAAAGTTGGTTCTTTGAAAAAATAAATAAGATCTGCAGGCCCTTAGCCATGCTAAGGAAGAGAAGAAAAGAGAGAGCAGGCCCTTAGCCATGCTAAGGAAGAGAAGAAAAGAGAGAACTCAAATTACTAACATACGGGATGAAAAAGGCAATATCACAACAGACACTACAGAAATAAGAAGATAATTAGAAAGTATATGGAAACCCTATGTTCCAATAAAATAGATGATAGTGAAGATATCAATAAATTCTTAAGTCATGCGATCTGCCCAGATTGAGTCAGGAAGACACACACAATTTAAACAGACCAATAACAAAGGAAGAAATAGAAGAAGCCATCAAAATACTACCAACCAAAAAAAGCCATGGACCGAATGGGTATACAGCAGAGATCTACAAAACCTTCAAAAAGGAATTAATACCAATACTTTCCAAGCTATTTCAAGAAATAGAAAAATAAGGAACTCTTCCAAATTCATTCTATGAGGCCAATATCACCCTGATCCCAAAACCAGACAAAGACACTTCAAAGAAAGAAAACTACAGACCAATATCTCTAATAAACTTGGATGCAAAAATTCTCAATAAAATCTTGGTGAATCGAATACAAAAGCATATCAAAAAAAATTATGCACCATGATTATGTAGGATTCATCCCTGGGATGCAAGGCTGGTTCATTATACGGAAATCAATAAATGCTATTCACCACATCAATAGACTTAAAGACAACAACCATATGATCGTATCGATAGATTCAGAAAAAACATTCGACAAAGTTCAGCATCCCTTTATGTTGAAAACACTAGAAAAACTAGGGATAACAGGAACTTACCTCAAGATTGTAAAAGCTATATATGCTAAACCTCAGGCTGGCATCATCCTAAATTGAGAAAAGCTGAAGGCATTCCCTCTAAAATCTGGAACAAGAGGGATGCCCTCTATCACCACTTCTATTTAATTCAGTTCTTGAAATACTAGGCATAGCAATTAGACAGACAAAAGAAATTAAAGGCATAAAACTAGGAAAAGAAGAACTTAAATTATCGCTATTTGCGGATGACATGATAATATATTTAACAGACCCAAAAGGGTCTACAGAGGAACTGCTAGAGTTAATAAATAAATTCAGCAAAGTGGCAAGATATACAATCAACACGCATAAATCAAAGGCATTCCTGTATATCAGCAGCAAAACTTCTGAAATGGAAATGAGGAAAACCACTCCATTCAAAATATCCTCAAAGAAAATAAGATAATTGGAAAAACAATTATATAGTTGGGAATCAACGTAACAAAAGAGGTGAAAGATTTATAAATGAAAACTACAGAAACATAAAGAGATAGAAGAAGATCTTAGAATATGGAAAAATATACCCAATTCATGGATAGGCAGAACTAGCATCATCAAAATGGCGATATTACCCAAATTCTCTACAGGTTTAAATTGATGCCAATCAAAATCCCAACGACATTTCTTGTAGAAAAGATAAAGCAATCATGAAATTCATATGGAAAAACAAAAGACCCAGAATAGCAACAGCAATTCTAAGCAGGATGTTTGAATCTGGAGGTATAGTGATACCAGACTTCAAACTGTACTACAAAGCAATAGTAACAAAAACAGCATGGTACTGGTACCAAAACAGGCAGGTGGACCAATGGTACAGAATAGAGGACACAGAAACCATTCCACAAAATTACAACTTTCTTATATTTGATAAAAGGGGCTAAAAACCTGCAATATACAAAGGACAAATGGTGCTAGAAAAATTGGAAATCGATATGCAACAAAATGACACTGAATCCCTTTCTCTCGCCAAGCAAGGAAGTTAACTCAAGATGGATCAAGGAGCTAGATATCAAATCAGAGACACTGCATCTGATACAAGAAAAAGTTCTCTACGATCTACATACTGTGGGATCGGGCTCCAAATTCCTTAATAGGACACCCATAGCCCAAGAGTTAATAACAAGAATAAATTAATGGGACTTACTTAAACTAAAAGTTTTTTTTTTTTTCTCAGCAAGAGAAACAATAAGAGAGGTAAATAGAGAACCTACATCCTGGGAACAAATTTTTACCCCTCTCACTTCAGATAAAGCCCTAATATCCAAAATATACAAAGAACTCAAAAAATTAAAAAGTAAGGTAACAAATAACCCAATCAACAAATGGGCCAAGGACCTGAACAGACACTTCACAGAGGAGGACATACAATCAATCAACAAGTACATGAAAAAATGCTCACAATCTCTAGCAGTCAGAGAAATGCAAATCAAAACAACCCTAGGATACCATCTCACTCCAGTAAGATCGGCAGCCATTAGGAAGTCAAACAACAGTAAGTGTTGGCGAGGATGTGGGGAAAAGGGGACACTTGTACACTGCTGGTGGGACTGCAAATTGGTGCAGCCAATTTGGAAAGCAGTATGGAGATTCCTGGGAAAGCTGGGAATGGATCCACCATTTGACCAAGCTATCACACTTCTTGGACTATTCCCTGAGGATCTTAAAACAGCGTACTATTGGGATACTGCCACATCAATGATCATAGCGGGACAATTCACAACAGCTAGACTGTGGAACCAACTTAGATGCCCTTCAATAGATGAATGGATTAAAAAAAAATGTGGAATCTACACACAATGGAGTATTACGCAGCACTAAAAAATTACAAAATCATAGAATTTGCAGTGAAATGTATGGCATTAGAGCAGAATATGCTAAGCAAAGCTAGCCAATCCTTAAAAAAACAAATGCCAAATGTCTTCTTTGATATAAAGAGAGCAACTAAGAACAGAAAGGGAGGAAGAGCATGAGGAAAAGATTAACATTATACAAAGACGTGTGGGGGGAGAGAAAGGGAGAGAGAAGAGAAAGCATATGGAAATGGTAGAATACCCTCAATGATACACAAAATTACACATAATAGGTTGTGAGGGGAAATGGGGCGGAAATAATGGAGAGAATTAAACAACAGCACATGAGGTAGAGAGGGAAGATGGGAGGGCAGGGGAGGGGGGATAGTAGGGGATAGGAAAGGTAGAAGAATACAACAGTCACTAATATGCCATTATGTAAAAATGTGAATGTGTAAGCAATGTGTTTCTGCAATTCTTATTTGGGGAAAAAATGGGAGTTCATAAACCAAATGAGAAAAATGTATCAAAGATGATATATCATGAGCTTTGTAATGTTTTGAACAACCAATAAAAATAAATAAATAAATAAAGGTTTAAAATTGAGTGGGAAGAAATCAGCTAAAAAAGGGTTGAGATGCATTCATTTTGCTAAGCAGAAACTTTGTTTTGTGTAGTTGTAACTATCACAAATTTATTTTACCAGAAATTTGGCTTTTGAAAATGCACATAAAATGAGATTAAAGGATAATTCACCTACCTTCATGAAAAATTCATAGCATTTCCTATATTTTTCATATTTCATTTTTTTAGTTAATATTTTGTCATGGACCATGTCTAGCCTTAGGCTATTCTTCCAGAATACTACCTCATCTGACAAGTTCGTACAATGTATTGGATTTTTCTTTTCATCTTTTATTTAATTGTTTCTAGCTAATAATGTGTATTTCTTCTTATCTTTATTTGGACATACATACCCAACTATATCTTTGCATTTTATGTTTTACTGCGGAAGAGACTCATCAAAAGCTCTTTGTTATATGTATTAACAATCAAACATTCAGAGAAGGCAATTATTCTTAATTTTGCATGAAAATAACTTTGTACCATTTTTCTTATAAAGATTTAGAATTATTAATAATGTCCCTGCTGTAATAAGTAACTACTTACAAGAAGAATTAAACAATTGACTTTATATCAATTATGAATATGAAAAGTACTAAAATAAATATTTGGCAATTAATACACAATTGATAGAAATTGAAATCACGAGAAAGCCATTTAAATTGTCAGTGCATATGGTCCTTAAATAATAGGTTTTTTAAAAAAATTTTTCTCTAATTCATAAGATATATTATGCCATATTATAGCTTAATGTGATATAAAACCTTAAATTATCACAATGATAATAATAATCCATTGTTCCTTCCTCTACATTCTGTGGCATGCTAGTACTAAAATAAATTGTATTATAACACCAAAAAAAAAAGCCAAATCATAATATTTCTACAGTAACTGACACGAGTTTAACATCAATGCAAGTAGATTAGATTCCTATGGGACATGATGTGCATTTTGACGTTCATTTTTATTCAACACTGGAACATTACTATTTCTTCAGTTTATGCACATCAGAGGATATATAAATATTTCATCCACAATTTAGCAAATTTATACGCATTTGTTTAACTTCAAATCACTTCCTGCTTCAGAACCCATGTATTCCTCCATGTTTCTTGACTGCTCTTTTCATGAGACTTCTTTCCAAACACATTATTTTCGATTTCCTTTATCATATTTGAAGCAAAACACCCGTCATGATAAACCATAACCCTAATATTACCTTTAAATGTATAAGTGGTTGGAAAGAATGATTGTATATCAATATAAGATTTCTTACTTAGTTACAGATATCAATTCAATCCATTATTTAAAGTGGAACCAGTTATATTATTTATTCACAGTATGGTCTATTCATGTATTATCTCTATATTCATAGACACAGGGTACACCTCTTTGTACCCCCAATACTAATTTATACGTCTTCAAAATATTGCTCCCAGAAATGGTGGAACAAATACATGTAACCTGATCTACATATACATTTTATCACAGTAATATTCTGAACAGAAAAAGCAAAGTTCTCACTTATGATTGTACCATACCTAAATGGAAAGTGATCCTGGATTACTAAAAACATCCATGTCCAGGTTGCCTAATGATCTCAAATGAAAATCCTATTGGTGACTACATATTTGTTTCTTCCAAAGATTATATATTCAAACTCAACCCTTTGAATACGTCTAAAGCTGTCACTCACTTTACACTTTGAATGATTTTGTAATGTGTCTATTGATATCTGCTTTCCTACATATTTTCCCCAGTTCATCATTGTGACTGAATCTTCACATGTGCTACCACTAACATTCACTCTCTAACCGAAACCCTATTGCTAAAAAACTTTGGTCCAAATCCTATATTCACTCTTCTTCCTAAACCTACCTACTGTCTTCCTAATCCTATTGACTATCCCTTTTTGACTGGATGTTCTCTTCTACATTCAATCATCCAAGGTACAAGGTCCTATGCCATTGTATATCGATTTATCTGAGACATCTGTGCAGAACGTAATTCAATGCTAAGTATCCCAATCAAGAACCCAATGACCTTCTGGGCTTCAAATCTTACTTAGATTTCTCTTTTCGTTCTTATATTTCACCTCTATATTCTTATAAATATCACAGGTTCCCAATACCATTGTTAATCGAGCAGAATGGTTCCTAATCAAAATTGAAAATGTTATTAACACTAACCATACACTGTTCCCTCAATCTAACTTTACAGAAAAGCAATGACAGTGTTGGTCTTACAATACAGGAATGTATGGGATCTTCCACCTGATGAGAACCTCAAAGGTATGTGCAGAAATGATTCCTGGAGAAGATGTAGGCAGCTATGAAGGACCTGAGAGAGCAAAAGTCATCTTCCATGGAAAACAACCTGGTAGGATGAAGTTTGGTGTCTGAATCAGCCTCTGTCTTCTTAATGTAGAGGAGACAGACCAAACCAGGCCTTTTGGAGAGCTGTTCCTGAGAGCCTATGGATTATATCCCATTCTAACTTATGAAAGGGTCACAGGAAGTAGGGGCAGCCTCCATCTAAAGGGACCATAAGAAGCAACTGCTAAAACAAAGTGGTTGCCAAGGCAGTGACCTCATTCATTTCCTGAAGGAAGTGACCTCACCTCACTTCCTTGGTTTTGGAACTCTCTGAACTTGGGATCCAGGAAGCCAGGCACCCCGAGCCAGTCCCAGTCCCAGTACCAGTTGTCTCACTTGTTTGGATTTACCAAGGAGAGGGTCAGTCTTTCTTGGTACCTACTGATTTGAAGATGTCCAAATGCCAGAAGAGCTCTGAAGAGGGGCCTTTCCTGAGAAAGAAGGTAGTGGCTCACCACTGGTTCCTGTCAACTTCACAGAGTTGACCAAGGAGACCAGATCTGAGACAAGACAGGCCATTTCGGAGGAACATAGTATGGCCCAGCAGTCAGAGAACACTCCGAATAGTCACAGACCTACTTGGGGGAAGGAGGTGCCTTTGTGGGTGTGGTTGTGGGTTTGTGATTTGGTCTCATGTTCTGAGAATAAGTTTTTTCAGATATCAGCTCCGGAGCCCAGGAATTAATTCTCATTGGGGCTAAGGTTCCCCACCAGTGAGATTTGAAATTGGCGCTGGCTGCAGAGTTAACAAGGGCAGGGACTTTTAACGCCACTGCAGAAAAGAAGAAGGTACGAAGAAGAAGTCCTTAGGTGCCATGTTGGGGTTTTTCTCTGGGGTATGGCTGCCATTTATACTTTTCCTAACATTCCTCCCTTTTTGTTTTCTTAGAAAGTGGGGCATTGTTTGTCATTTCTGGCTGCTGCCTGCTGTGTGGGGGTGCTGTGGGGCCTAGAAAGAAAAGTGGACAAATGCTCGGGGGCCAGGTCTGGGGATATCATGGCAGCCAGAAATAAAAGCCAGTGGTATAGATAGCTACTTCAGTAGGGGTAAAGTCTATGAAAGTTCCCTGATGCCACAAGTTGTCGATGGCATGAAACCAGTCCTGGATGAAGGAGATTGTTGGTATCAGCTACTGGTCCTGTAACAGAGACTCTAGGAAATACTGGAAGCGTTGCCTGGTCATGGCGTCACCAGCACTTGAAGAAGATCAGAGCGAATAAAAACAGAATGAAGATAAAAATTAAAGCAAAGGTCGATTTTGGGCAGAAGTTCCATGTTGGGGGACTGACATAGAAGAGGCCAAGGGCCATGAGGAAGCTTAGAAGGTCATAAAGACTCATGAATCCAGGATGGCAGCTTGAGAGGTTCTCCAAGCTCGTTGCCTCCCGCTGTCTGATGTACGTTGCATTCCATCGTGCCTGGTAGTGAGCTTCATCACTGAGTGAACTGTTCTCTTGGAGATGTTAGGGGTTCATCGGTCATCAGAGGATGGTAGTGCCTAAGCAAAAGCTGGTTGAAATTTTGATTAGAAATTTTTTGCAGTTGGGTTTGAAGGAACTTCATTATGCATGGCAAGAGAGCAAAAAAAGGGAGCATCTCAATAAGGGGCCCCAAGATAGGTAGTAAGTACATGGCAAGATAGGATTGGAAGAACCCTGTTATGGGATTGGAGGAGCTAGGTTTGAGCAATTTGGTCAATAATTTCTGCAATTTAACAACATTTTTTTCTATCAGCCCAGATTCATTAACATAAGAGCAACATTCCTCTCTGAGGAATAGGCATGTACCCACTTTTTCTGCAGTGAGAAGATCAATTGCCCTTTGGTTCTGTAAAGCCACTTGTGCCAATGAAGTAACCTGGCGCTGCAAGGAGCCCAGAGACTCAGCAGTGGTATCGAGTGCTTCCTGCAGTTTTTGTTGCAGGTCTTTGAATGCCCATAGAGCATGACCTATAGCTCCACCAGAGAATCCGAGACCCGCCACTGAGGTTGTTAAAGTGAGGCCTACCAGAACCGGCAGAAAGACTGCCCTACGGGTTCAGGAAGGTAGGGCCAACTGTCGGAATTCGGTGGGAGTATACAAAGACAGCTGAGGAACTACAGTAACCAAGAAACAGGTGCCAGAGACATTGATCGTTGAGGTACTTAAAGACCCATTACACCAGAGGAAATGTCCAGGTTGCATAAATGCAGGGCTCGATTGGGTGCTTAAGCTCAAGGAACAAATGGGTAAAGGATTCATTATTGGCAGGTGGAAACAGATGAAAGCAAATAAAGTATTGGTGAAATAACTTTCCCACAGTGGGATACGTGTCACATGTAGGGGTTGTCCTTTCTTAGAGAAATTGTAGGTTTTTGCTGAAATATTTCCTGCCACTAATGGGACTAAGTGAAGCACAGAGAAAGCACTGAGAAGGAGGCACAAAAAGAGGGGTGGAGTTTAATAATCAAAGAGATTGGTGTAACAAATTGAGCCATGTGTCAGGGGGACCTGAGGGGGTTGAAGGGTCTGAATCCTTTGTGGATGAGCTATGGATAAGATCTAAAAGTTTTGATTCTGACTCCTTAATGTGTTCAACTACCTGGATGGTTGCCTTAGGTGGCATAATCAGGGTGCGGCCAACTGTCATCCACCCTGTGGGTCTGGCTGAGGTTGTCCGAGCATAGACAGCAAACTCAACATAGTCCCAACGTTTGGCCTTGGGGTCAGGTATATCTAAAGTATACCATCCATTGTTATCAGATAAAGAGACTTTATCCCACTTTAGGTAACTAGAAGTCCACACTTTAGGGTAACAAAGTGAGTGGTAAGAATAGCTACCATGTTCATCATGGAACCTGCATGACCAATAGGGGCACCCATTATATATCTCAGGCCACCAATGACAATAGTCTTTTGTTTGATCAAAAAGGAAGCAAATGAAAAGCCAGTTCCAGCTACCAGGGACGAAGGTCCTTGAAGGTGACAATTTTAGGGAAATAGAGGTGCAGTTGTGGATGAAGCAAGTAGTTGCATCCACTGCACGGACCTTCTACATGCCATGTTCTGAGTATCGTTCCTGAAGAGTGAATAAATACATGGTAGGAGAGGAGGGTAAAGACCAGTCCCGATAGAGCACAGAAAATAAGCAGAGCACAAAAAACAAGCAGTTACAGAAGATTAGGGTGTTGAGAGAGCCCATTGTGACTTTTTTAAGAGAAATTGGGCTGCATGGAACACCGTGTGAGCCGCAACTTAAATGGGTGAGATGAGTGTGGAGAGCAGGAGTTAATGGGAGGTTCAGGAGGTGATTCTTGGAGTTCCTCTGGGTTGGTCCTGTCGTCAGCAGGTGGGGCCTCCTGGTGATATGGCTTCAACCTAGAAATGTGAATCCAGGGAGTTAGATGGTTGTCTGGTAAGGAGAGTTTGGCGGCAGTGGGGGTACAGAGAATGACAGGATAGGGGCCTTCCCATTTTGGGGCAAGAGTCCCTTTCTCCTCTGGGGTATTATAATATACTAGACTCCCAGGTGTTAAGGGAGGAGTGTTTGGAGAGGACACTGGGTCCGGATGAAGCCAGTCCTGATATTTCCAGAGTTCCGAGCGGAGATGATACAAAAGAGGCAAAGACAAATCTCGGGTGAGAGGTCCTTGTGAAATGACCAACCCAGGGGGTATAAGAGGTCTTCCATATATTATCTCAAAGGGAGACAGTAAAGATGGTTTTTAGGTAGAGCTCTGATTCGAAGCAAATCCAAGGGAAGGAGTTAGACCCAGTCTAAGTTTAATTCCATTGTCATTTTGGTAAGGACTTCCTTTAGAGTACAATTTACCCTTTCCACTTTCCCTGAAGCTTGTGGATAATATGGACAGTGGAAATGCCACTTGAAGGAGAGGGCTTGAGAGACCTTTTGTGTGATTCTAGAAATAAACTCAGGGCCATTGTCATATTGTAGAGAAGTGGGCATACCAAACCTGGGGATGATGTCTGTCAGTAAGATTAAAGCTACAGTGGAAGCCGTTTTATTGGAAGTGGGAAATGCCTCAATCCAACCAGAGAAAGTGTCCACAAAGACAAGGAGGTATTTAGTGCGCCATACTGTGAGCATGTTGGTGAAGTCTACCTGCCAGTCAGCAGTGGGAATGTGTCCCCGGGCTTGGTGGGAAGGAAAAGGTTTGGGCCTTAAAGGAGTATAAGTGTTGGTCCACTGACAGATCTGACAATTAGAGGCTATATTCTGTAGCATGGCTTTGTCAGAGAGGGTGAGCGAGAAGAAGCTCTGTAAAAAGAGGGTCAAAGACTGAGAATTGGAAAGGAATAGAGTATGAAGGAACTTGAAGAGATCCTTGTTCTTACTGGAAGAAGTAGGGGCTTCAGATGAGCTGTCTAAAGTGGCCATTATATGTCCCCCAGGGGGTCCATCATTGGAAGTGGTAGCAGCCATTTGTTCCGCCTGGTCAGCTTTGGCATTGCCCTCAGTGATAAGAGAGACGTCCTTCTAATTAGACCTACAATGGACAACTCCCACCTGGGTGGGTAAGTGGGAGGCCTTTATCAGATTGGTTATAAGAGCCGAATTAGTGATCACATTACCTTTGGTGGTAAGTAGGCCTCGCTCCTTTCATATTGCAGCATGGGATAAGATATGGAAGACATATTTTGAATCAGTATAAAGGGTTAGGGATTTTCCTTGTGCTAGAAGGCAGGCACGAGTGGCTACTATAAGTTCAGACTGCTGGTTGGTAGTTCCTGAAGGCAGAGCTTTGGCCTCTATAATCTCAGTGGCTGAAACTACAGTGTATCCAAAGTAATGAGTGCAATTCTGCCTAAAGGAACTGCCATCAGTAAACCAGATAAGGTCAGGCTTGGCTAGTAGTCTCTCAGAAATGGAAGAATGACAGGGGAGGAAATCATCTAAGGTTTCCAACCAATTATGAGTTGGTGTGTTAGACGTGGGAGTCATTGAGAGCAGTGAGGCAGGGTTCTGTGCAGAGCAGGGGAGGAAAGTAATGTTAGGGTTTTCCAGAAAGGAAGTGAGGAGTGACAGAACTCTGGATGGAGGAAGGGTTTGAAAGCCCTTATAAGCTAAAAGATCCTTCAAGTGATGTGGGGAGTGGATAGTTAAAGGGGCCCCAAAAGTAAGCTTAGAGGCTTCTTTGTGTAAAATTTGTCCAGCAGTCAGAGCTCTTAAGCAAGGGGCCCACTCACGGATGGTAGGGTCAATTTGCTTGGACAAATATGCCACAGGTGCAAATGTAGGCCCATAGTTTTGACCTAAGACCCCAAGTTCTTGCCTCCCTTTTTCATGGACATATACATGAAATGGTCTTGAAAGATCAGGAAGGTGAAGGGCAAGTGCCTTTAAGACAAGTTGCTGAAGCCTGCGCAAGTGGTAGTTTGGGGAGGAGGCAAGAGATTCACTAGGGGGTCCCTTTGCTAGTTCATACAGGATTTGTATAGAAGAGAATAATTTGGGATCCAGGCCCTAAAATAACCTGCTAGTCCTAGGAATAATAGTATTTTGGCTTTTGTATGGGGCACTGGAAGATCAGAGAGGAGTTGCCTCCTATCCAGTGTTATTTCCTTTTTTCTGGGTGTAAGGCAAAAACCAAGAAAGGTGACAGAAGACTGGGAAACCTGGGCCTTGCGGGGAGACTTCCTATTTCCCTTGTCTGCTAGGAAATTAAGAAGCTGTGCAGTGTGGGATTGAGAGTGTTCCCAGAGGGACTACATAGAAGAAGGTCATCGACATATTGAAGGAGAGTAGAGTCAGGACAGGTCGGGTGAAAGGATGTGAGGTCCTGGGCAAGAACTTGGCCAAAGAGATGGGTGCTATCCCTGAATCCCTGTGGGAGGACAGTCCAGGTAAGCTGATGAGAATGGCGGGTGTGAGAGTCAGTGCAAGTAAAAGCAAAGATATCCTGAGATTCTGAGAACAAGGGAATAGAAAAGAATGCATGTTTCAAATTTAGAACCAAGAAGTGGGTAGTAGTGGCAGGGATCTGAGAGAGGAGGGTGTAAGGGTTGGACACTAGCGGGTGGATGGGGACCACAGAGGAGTAGACAAGGGGAAGGTCTAGAACCAGCCTGTAGGACACGTTAGGTTTCTTAACTGCCAGAATGGGGGTGTTGAAAAGAGAGTGTGTAGGCCTAAGATACCCCTTTAATTATAAATCCTGGATGATGGCTTCTAATCCGAGGAAGGCTGTGGTTGTGAGTGGATATCATGGTTGACTAATATATCTTGAAGGCTCCAGTAAGACAATATGAAAAGGACTGCATTTAGCCATAAAGGGTGTAGTTGTGTCCCAAAACTCAGGGTTAACTGGTTTAGATAGTCGTGGGAGAGTGCATGGAGGAGGTGTATCTGCCCCTAGGAACATCATGAGGAAATGAGAGGTAGGAGAGGTGTGGGGTGATATGTGAATGGTGACTTTTAATAGTGAGAGTATGTCCCTTTCCAGAAGGGGAATGGGGCAATGGCTCATAACGAGAAAGGAGTGAGTGAAGGACAAAAGGGATTTTGAGGGAAAATATGTTTACCTCCTACCACGACAATAGGAGTTTTTGAGGGTGTGGTAGAACCCCAATACTCCCTCAAGACCGAAAAAGTGGCACCAGTATCCAAAAGGAAGGTAATGAAGCGTCCATCCACCAGGAAGGTGACCCTAGGTTCTTGATTCTTGATGGTAATAATCTGGAGGGAAGGCCCAGGGCTCCATCATTCCTCCTCTGCCAAGCCCAGGAGAGGCTGGGGTTGCCGGGTGGCTGACCAACCTCCCTTCCGGGTTGTTGGGCAGTCTTCCCCCCAGTGTCTCCTTTGATGGCATGTTGGGCAGGGGTTGTAGGGTGTTCTCGGCGAAGGACAATCCTTACCACATTTGAAGCAAGCTCCAGGGGGTGTCACATTGGGACGGCGTGGTGATGGCCTTCTCTGAATGACCTGGGCCAACATTTGGAATTTGGCATTTTCAGCTCTCTTCCTACGACATTCACTTTCATCCTCTCTACCATGAAAAACCTTTAAAGAGACAGCGAGGATTTTGGTCTGAGGAGTAGCAGGGCCCTGTTCAAGCTTTTTTTAAGCTTGGCTTTAATGTCAGAGTATTTTTGGGCCAGAACATATGTCATTAAGAGATGACGGCCATCAGGGGTTTCTGGGTCGAGTTATGTGCAGTGTTGAAGGGCCTTGGTTAGTCTATCCAGGAATTCTGAAGGTGTTTCCTCCTTCCTTTGAATGACCTCCTGCACCTTTTTAAAGTTAACAGCATTGTGGGTCGCCTTTTTCAGGCCCGCCAAGAGGCAGGATGTAAAAAGGTCATGAGTCTGTAAGCCTTCAGGGGTGTTGTAATCCCATAGGGTTCCTGCTCTGGGACAGCATGAGAGCCCGTGGGGTGGTCAGGATTGGTCCTATGATTTTCATCAGCATGGGCTTGGGCTAGCTCCCAGACCCATTGCCTTTCCTCGGGGAGAAGTGTATTGGCCAAGAGCATGTATATGGCATGATGAGTGAGGCTATATGCTTGCAGGACCCATTGAAACTCCCGAATGTAAGTGGTGGGTTTAGTGGTGATTGAGCCTAACTTGCTCTCTAGCTGAGTAATGTCTGACCTGGAGAAGGGCACGTGGACTCTGATGACACCCTCAGGACCAGCTACCTCACGAAGGGGTGCGATTGTCTTAGGGGTGGGAAGGAGTCCTTTAGACCTGGTAAAAGGAGGACTGAGAGAGGCAGGCGGAGGACAGGAAGGAGAGGGAGGGGAAGGGAGTGTCTCTTTGGAAGAGGAGGAAGTGGAGCAGGCAGAAGAGGACGGAGGGGAGGGGGATAAAATGGAAGGCTGAGGATCCATGGAATCAGGCAGAGGATGAGGAGGGTATTGCAGAAGAGAAGGGGCAGATGGGGCTGGGAAGAAGGTGGGGGTTCATCTGCTGGGTTGAATGAGGAAGAATCTGTGAAGTCAGAAGTAGAAGTAGGGAAAGAGAGGGGATTGCAAGCAAGGAGGACCTGACGGGGAGGGCAGGAGGAGCAGAGACAAGGTGCTGTGTGGGAAGGCTAATACCTTCAATGCAGGGAATCTCCCTCCACTTTTCCAGACGCTGGCAGTAGTTAAAAAGGTCCCAGGGGAGGTTTGGATCTAAGGAGCCTTCTGGAGGCCAATGATTGCCATTATCCAGTGGATATGGAGGCCAATCTTGGGTACAGAATTTAATTAAAAGTTTGGGCTTGATGTCTGGTGTGAGGGAGAGTGTGGCCAGATTTTTTATTAAACATTTGAGAGGTGAGGCTTCAGGTACAGATGAAGAGGTGCCCATTGTCACAGGGAGAGATGGAAGAGAGAGAGAGAGAGAGAGAGAGAGAGAGAGAGAGAGAGAGAGAGAGAGAGAATAAGAGTAAGCGAGAGAGACAAAGAGAAAACCCGAGCTGGAACGGCTTCCAGGAAATTCAGGGCGAATGGGGGTCACGTGGGTGTCCCCAAAATGACCAGCTGTCGCGAGGAAATACAGAGGGTACTACCTGGTCGTCACCAGTGAAGTGCGATCTGGAAGACCCAATGGGTTTGGAGCCATGGGCAACCTGACGTCAGGAAAGTTTTCGAACGCAGCTGAAGAAGTCAGTAATGAAAACAGAACTCCAGCTCCAGCAGAATGCAGTTCTAGGATGGGAGTTCAGTTTTCCCTGAGCAGAGAGGCAGCTTCAGCCAGACACAGCAGCCCTGCAGGAAACAGCAAATCTAGCCGGCAGCAGCAGTGGCAGCAAAGGAGGAAAAACCACAGAGCCTCTAGTGTAAACTCAGAACCCTCATGCCCCAAAGGGAAACGGATCACTAGAGGGTCCACTGTGACCAGTAAAGGTCTTGATGGGAGGAATTCCCTCTCCCCTACCGGGCGTCTAGAGTGTGCTGGACGTTCAGGGTCACAAAACTAGCGGTAGCCCGAAGGAAGTTGGCGAGCCGGGGTCAGGGGAAGCTTACATACATCAGATCAGTGGTGAGTGCAGGAAGCTGGCGTCTGAAAAGAGCGGACCAGGACGGAGTGTCTGGGCGGAACGGGGGACGGGGCTCTTGTTGGAAAGAGCTCACCCGTATCCTCAAACGGGGCACCAAAATGAAAGAACTCCCCACTCAAAGGCACTTCGCCGGGAGAATTCCAATTTTATTGCAAAAAGCTGTGTGCTTATATAGAACTAAGGAGGAGATGAAAGGACTTAGATAAATGGCAGGCAACCCGTTTATTGGCAAGTTCTTTCAGATATCAGCTCCGGAGCCCAGGAGTTAGTTCTCATTGGGGCTAAGGTTCCCCGCCAGCGAGATTTGAAATTGGCACCAGTGGGAGAGTTCACCCGGCGGGAACTTTTCGCGCCACTTCAGAAAAGAAGAAGGTAGGAAGAAGAAGTCCTTAGGCGCCATGTTGGGGTTTTTCTCTGGGGTATGGCTGCCGTTTATACTTTTTCCAACAATGAGTATACCAGACAGTGCCTTGATTGACTGGTTTTCATTAAAATGGTGTTTAACAGAGATGCCAGAAAGTTGGATCCTGCTGAGTAGTGGGCCTAGAGCAATGGTGGGCAGGTGTGTGATAAAACATCTGTGGTGGGGCCATGTGGATCTGCCATTGGCTTCCAAATGGCTTGTCACTGACATGGTCAAACCAGCAGACCCTTATATGTAAAGGCATCTTGTTATATGGAGAGGTTTCAGGACGCTGTTCAAAATCAGGTTGCTATAGTCAAGGGGGCAAGCTATGTGGGATAGAAGCCTGGTTCTTGTATTCTCCAGCAGACCCTGACTCACCACACGTGACAGAACTCCCTCCCGTACTGTGTTCCATTTAAACTCCTTGTATTTCGTGAAGCAAGTACCAAACTTCCAGTGCAGCAGCAAAAAACACCACGAAAATAGAGGATGACCATATGGCTTCACAGTCCACATGGGGAGACATTTAGCCCCCAGGGGCCACAGTTTACCTACAAAGGGAGAATTCAGCAATGCTGCCTCATGTTCATTGGGAAAAAAAGAAACAATGTCCACCAGGTCACATAGATGCAGACCCAGCTTTTATGGTCTCACTAGAAAGGAAGCTAAAGCTCCTGACAACAACATATATTTCAAGTGCCCAACCTCACAGAGAGTTTCCCAAGAAGTCTCTAGGCCAGCAGAATTCCATTTTTGTGGAGTGTTTACCCTGTTCCTTACTTTTGAAAACTCCTCTACCACTTCCAAGATTGTGAACTCCTGATTGTTTTCCATTCCAGATATGTATTCACGGAATTTCTAACTCTTTTCCTCTAATTGTTTCTTACTTGGGGCGAAGGTATTGTCAAGACATTGTTCTGGATAAGAGTGGGAAGATTTTTGTGTAGCACATATTTACATACACATTGGATACATTTTGCAATTTTTCATTCGAAATACTGAAACTCTGACACTAACCCATACCCTACTAGACTCTGACTACTAATCCTAATATGATGGAGAAAAATAACCCAAACAGAATAGAAATACAAGCAGTTCAGAGGAGGCATGGTGAATAGTTGGTCTTGCCTTTTCCATGATATAGGGTAGGAGTTATAAATCTTGTCAATTTTTTTCTTGAAATTGTTCTCCATGTGTTTTTAAAGTTAACACACATGTGAATTCCTGTCTCCCATTTTCTGTAGCCAATTCAGCACATGTATTTTTATATGCACATACAAAATCCTACCTGGAATACATGTACATTTTTGTGAGGTGGCTAACTTGGCAGATACAAAGTATGAGAAGAAATCACTCCTCCTAAATGCTTTTGGAACTGAAAATTCAAACTATGAGTGAGCTTTTTAGTTGAGCAACATTATACATAAATCCATGTTCAGTAAAATTAATATTTTTGGATCTGTGGATGATATATATTTCATGATGAATTTTGATTGGCATATATTTTCTACTTTCCAATGTATTTGTGTGTATATATATATATATATATATATATATATATATATATACACTCTAGATTTTTCAAAATATGAAATACATGTGTCTTATTATACACTCCCTAAATTCACTAATGTTCATGTATGTGGTTTTATAATCAACTTTTCATAAGATTATTTTCAGAAACATTCATTCATCTGAAATACATATTTGTTTTCTAGTACTGAAAACTTACTTCAGTGAATGGTGCAAACAAATCCTTATATTTCTACAGTAACTGACCCACTTTAACATCAATGCTACTAGATTCCTATGGGACATGATGTGTATTTTGACGTTCAATTTTATTCAACACTGGTACATTTCTATTTCTTCAGTTTTTGTACATCATAAAATGTACATTTCATTCACAAGTTCACAAATTTAAAGACATTTGTAACACATTCAATCACTTCCTGCTTCAGAACACATATATTCCTACTTGTTTTTGACTGATCATTTCATGAGACTTCTTTCCAAATACATTATTTTCGATTTCCATAATCAATTTTGAAGCAAAACTCACACAGAATTTATGATAAACTACAACCCTAATATTACCATTAGATGTATAACTGGTTGGAATGAATGTATGTATATCAATATAAGATTTGCTATGTATTTTGAGATATAAATTTATTCCAATTTGTAAAGTTGGAACAAGTTATATTATTTATTCACAGTATGGTCTATTCAATCATTCTCTCTATATTCATACACACATGGTACACCTATTTGTGCCCCCAATACTAATTTATACCTCTTCAAAATATTGCTCCCAGAAATGGTGCAAGAAATACTCATGTCACCTGATCTACATATACATTTTATCACAGTAATATTCTGGCAAGAAAATGCAAAGTCACAGTTACGATTGTACCAAAGCCTAAATGGAATATGAGTATGGATTATAAAAATCACCCGTGTCCAGGTTGGCTAATGCTCTCAAATGTCAATCCTATTGGTGACTACATATGTGTTTCTTCCTAAGATTATATATTCAACTTCAAGCCTGCTAAAAATGTCTAATCCAATCAATCACTTTATCATTTCCCTGATTTCCTATGTCTCTATTGATATCTGCTTTCCTACATATTTTCCCCAATTCATCATTGTGACCAACTCTTCACATGTGCTGACATTTACATTTTCTCTCTACCTGAAACCCTATTGCTAAAGAACTTTTTTTTCAAATCCTATACTCACTCTTTTTTTCTAATTCTACCAACTATCTTCCTAATCCTACCAACTATCCTTTTTAGACTGAATGTTCTCTTCGACATTCAATCATCCAAGTACAAGGTCCTATACCATTGTGTATAGATTTATCTGAGACACATGTGCAGAACATAATTCAAAGCTAAGTATCCCAATCAAGGATCCAATGCCCTTCTGGGCTTCAAATCTTACCTAGATTTCTGTTTTCATACATATATTTCACCTCTATATATACTTACAAATATCGCAGGTTCCCAATACCATTATTCATCCAGCAGAATGATTCCTAACCCAAATCAAACATGTTATTAACCCTAACCATACTCTTTGCCCTCCATCTAACTTTACAGAAGAGCAGGGACAGAGTTGGTCTTACAATACAGGAACATAAGAGACCTTCCACCTGCTGAGAACCTCAAAGGTCCATGCAGAAATGAACCCAGGGGAAGATAGAGGAAGCTATGAAGGACCTGAGAGAGCAAAAGTCATCTTCCACGACAAACAACCTGGTCAGGATGAATGGGTGTGTCTGAAGCAATCTCTCTCTTCTTAATGTAGAGAAGATGGACCAAACCAGGCCTGTGTGGAGAGCTGCTTCCGGGTGCTATGTTTGATATACCATTCTAACTTGTGAAAGTGTCACAGGAAGTAGGGGCAGCCTCCATCTATTGGGACACTTGGAAGCAAATGTTAGGAAAAAGTGATTGCCTAGGCAGTGACCTCATTCAGTTCCAGAAGGAAGTGACCTACATCACTTTCTTGGTGATGGAACTCTCTGAACTTGGGATCCAAAAAGCCAGGCACAAGGAGGCAGTCCCAGTCCCAGTCCCAGTGGTCTCACATGATTGGATTTACCAAGGACAGAGTCAGTCTTTCTTGGTAACTACTGATGTGAAGATGGCCAAATGCCAAGAGAGCTCTGAAGAGGGGCCTTTCCTGAGAAAGCAGGTAGTGGCTCACCACTGGCACCTGACAACTTCACATTGTTGGCAAGGAGACCAGATCTGAGATAGGATAGCCCATTTTGGGGGAACATAGTATGGCCCATCAGTCAGAGGACACTCCGGATAGTTACAGACCTACTTGGGGGAAGGCGGTGACTTTGTGGGTGTGCGTGTGAGTCTGTGGTTTTTTCTCATGATCTGGGAATAGGTAGGAAAGTCGCTTTGTTTGGTTTGGATTGGATCGTTTCTAGTAAGTCTTTTGATAAGGCGAGTGTTTTTATGTCTGTTTATCCCACTGTGTCTGTGGTTGTAGATATTAGAAAAAAGAATGCATCAATGGATGTTTCCTGTCTTGTAGAAAGCTTCACAGCATTCATCCTGCCCAATTTATATATGGACTGTGGCTTGCCTTATAGATGGGCAACAACTACTATCTTCCTAAGTTCCTGTTTTCTTCTTGAATTCGGGCCACTCTCCAGAATAGGCTCATGGTTTGGTGTCCACAATATGTACCACCTCCAGGCTCTGTGACATGGCCACGTACTGGATAGCTGAAGGGAATGGGATCATCTCAGAAAACTCAGATATCATTCGAGAAACCCTGCTTTGGGCCATTTGCTTACCTATTGTTCTGTTGCCCTGAATGTCAGAAACGTCTTTGTCTCAGTCCACCCCTTTGTGAAGCCTGAAAAAATGGTTTTCAATGGAAATTAATGGGCATCACCTGTAGCTCTTTGCTTAATTGCTTTGGAAAGGGATGTGTCTGCATCAGACTCGTGGCAATGTGTGAGGCTGTTGCATAGATTCTCAGAACCTGATGGATCTAAAGAAAGATTACATGTGTGCTTCCAAAACCAAAATGGCCAAAAAAGCAGTCATTGTGGACGAAGTCTCTCGCCTTCCTCTGTAAGGTTCCTGACCTCCATCAATTGAAAATAGGGATCCTTTGTGTCAAATGAGTTCTTCAAACCCTGCAGAAGATAGCCCATAGGTGCTTGGGTTTTCTCATGATTCCAATTCACATAAAGAATATACACCCGAGAGTCAGGAGGCCTCAAATTCGGGAAGCAGAGCAGTATTTATGGCAGGCCTATTTGATCACTCCTGGTTCTCAGGAAGGGTGTCCAGGCAACCCTGACTTTAGGCAAATGAGGGGCAAGGGAGGTTATTTTGTACACTGTCTTGGACTGATCCCCTCATGGAAACCTCGAACCACAGGTTATGATGAGTGTCTATATGGAAGAAGATGAGGGCCTTGTGGGAGTGCTTTGGTTTTAATTGTGGTCATTTGTGTGGCGGTTGGAAGTGATGACTGGGTCTACCTGGGCTTGAACTCTGGTGTGATTCCCCTTAAAGTCTGAGTTCTGGAACTGATCTCAGAGAAATATTGCCATGAACTGTGTTCAGATTTTAGGAGGCCACGCATGGGATTCGCCCTTGGAAACTGAGATCAAGGACAGGGTGGCTTTCCACAGAGCCTTGGAATCTCAGCTAGGATATCACATGATTTTATTCTGAAAGATTTGGCAGCCATAGTTGAGAATCAGAACACCCTTGGACGTCACATTGAAGACCTCAATGGGCCTGGCTTCATGCGACCTTTTGAAGACTCTATGGGAAGACTTGCCTGTGAGAGTTCTCCAGAGCTTTCATTGAAATGAGCTTCCTCACCATTTAATGGTTCCTGAATGAACTGAAACCCACAGTGTCTCCAACTTCATCCATGAAAAATGGCTAGATAAATACAATGAAATTTTTGAAATTCCAATAATCAGGTGGCACTAGAGAACCTTTGGATGTCTTGTTACTGATCATTAGTGTACAAGAGAATGCCATGATTGACCGAGTTTCATGAAAATGGTGTAGAACAAAGATGCCAGTAAGTTGGAGCCTGCTGAGTAGTGGGCCTATTGCAGTGGTGGGCAGGTGTGTGATAATACATCTGTGGTGTGGCCATGAGGATTTGCCATTGCCTTCCAAATGGCTTGTGACTGACATTGTGCATCCAGCAGAACCTTCTATGTAAAGGCATCTTGTTACATGGAGAGGTTCCAGGGCAAAGTTCAGAGTCAGATTTCTATGTACAAGGGGGCAAGCTCTGTGAGATATAACCTGGTTGTTGCATTCTCCTGCAGACCCTGACCCACCACAAGTGACAGAACTCCCTCCAAAACTGGGTCCCAGTTGAACTCTTTGTATTTCATGAAGCAAATACCAAACTCCCAGTGCAGCAGCACGAAACACCACGAAAAGTGGAGGATGAAAAAATGGCTTCACAGTCCACACGGGGAGACACTTAGCACCCAGTGGCCACAGTTTACCTACAAAGAGAAAATTCAGCACTGCTGCCTTATGTTCATTAGAATACAAGAATCCATGTCCTCCAGGTCACATAGATTCAAACCCATCTTTGATGGTCTCACTAGAAAGGAAGCTAAAGCTCCTTACAACAACATATATTTCAAGTGCCCAACCTCAGAGGAAGTTCCTCAAGAAGTCTTTAGGCCGTCAGAGCTCCATGTTTTTGGAGTGTTAATTGTTAGACCACGACACAAGAAAAGACCACTGACTCTAATTAAAATCATATTAAATTAATCTTATTATTTCTACCTTTCATGCTGCCTCCCCTCCCAAAACAGCCGGAACAAGACAGCAACCCCAGCTTTCCTACAGCCCAGCTTTATAGCCCAGAAAGTTACACAAAAGGGGTGTTACAGATAACAGAACTCTGACAAGCATCACACTAATGGTAGTTTAGGTTTTTTTTGCTGTCCCTACATCAGAATTCAGAGGACCATTAGAGCCTCAGAGAGGGATGTTGTCTGGCCAGAGATGGCAAATATTTATGATGTGTCACTAAAGTTTCAGAGATGGCTGCTATCTGGTCAGAGAGCCGGGCATGCGTGAGTTCAAGGCACGGGCAGGCATTTCAAGCAGGTTCAGAATTTGCAGTAATTTATGGTAAAGCCAAAATTACCTTTTCATGGCTTTGTGGCAAGATGGCTCTCAATTTTAATAAAAGATCAGGTTGGGTCTATCATTTCCCCCTTTTCTCTGTGTCCCTTTCAAATCTTTAATAGATTAGGGGAAGAGCACTGAGGAAATTTTAATCCCTCAGGTAAGATTCTCCAAATTTTTAGAACTTACCCAAAACCGATCTCCCTGATTTTACCAGACTTAATTAATTACTTATATTGATAGTCTACTTATCTTTCTCTCCATTGTTGTAAGAAGAGTGGCGTCAATCATTATTTCTTCTTCTGACCTGAGACAGGGTGAAGTGAGTGGGCATGGCGTGAGGGACATGAGTTGCCTTTTATAAGTCAGTTGGGGGACATGAGTTGCCTTTTAGAAGTCATTTCGGATTGAAGTCTGGTTGGGGAAGAACAGGTTGTAAAGTCATCTGGGGATGGGTTCTTCTATGAGAGAAACAAAAACCACGAGTACTGAATAAATGTTGCAGCAGCCGGAACATGTTAGTGTATAGAAGTTCCCTCACCAGTCTTTAATATCCCCAGTTATCAGGACTACCAAATTAATATTTAACTTTTAGTGTTACAGTTGTCCTTCCCCATAAGATACAGTTTAACAATGTAATGTCATCTGATCTTGTAAAATCCTTTTTCTAGTATGACCTCTGCGTCTAATAGAGAAACCTTTAATTCTGTTACTCAGGGCTGGATAATCGTACTAGCAAACACCAAGCCTACCTGTGTTGGTTAGGAATATCTGCAGGCCTTAAATTAAAAATTTCTGCCTCTGGCAGCTCTTCTTGATAGTCTCTTTTTATAAGTATCAGGCATTCCTGTCTGAGAATCCTTCTTTGTAGCCTCCAGTCTTACTTATTTTGGGAGGCTAAAATAAAGTGCATACCTTAAAATATTATTATTATTATTATTATTATTATTATTTAAAATGCCCAGGAATGGCTGAATTTTCGTCTTAACTGTCTTTCCAAAGTGTTTAAGATGAAGCAGTCAAACGGTCTTTTGTTTCTATCTATTGTTAACAGTCAGCTGAGCTTTATGGGAGTCAATTCTGGAAAAATGAGAGCACATTTTCAATTCTGCTAGTGCCATTTGCCCTAGGTGGGTCCAGGTCTTGCTTGACCATTTATCTTCCGTCAGAAGCATCAGGGATATCTCCTTTCTCTGATGACTCTCCTCTTCATAACAAATGCACTGATTGGCTTTCTGTTCTCCAGTGGTCTCATTAATCTCCCTCATCAGGAGGTTATGTGGCTCAGAGTTGCAAAGCTCTTTAGAGAAGTCCCCTGTTCCCTGGATTCAGATTGACTCAGAGGGTAGGAGCCAAATATTGGTTTTCTTGGCCCTTTTCATTTAACTTTAATTTTAAATCCTAATCTTAAACATCCAGCAAATTAATTTTAACAGCCTTATATTAAGAGTACTGGACTGTAATGTCTATAACTTTATAATTATCTTTTTATTAATTGGGATCTGTATTATTCTGTCTGTATTGTAGGTGATGACTTATTATCTTGAATAAACCCATGTTGTGTTCTTAAAGCAACACATTTGTAAAACACTAACAGGGAATCTTTAGAGAACTTATAAGAAAATTTCAACTAAAATTAACAAAAGTAAAAATACTTAGTTCGTGTAATAGCTACCCTAAATTTTTTGGCTGAGTATTACATTATATCCCCTGTTTGAGATCCTAGGAATCTTGACATTTTTTATGTTTTTAACATAACTTTAAAGAAATATTATCTGACGTACTTGTTTCATAGTCATTCTCACATATAGTAAGATGGGACACACAGCCTTATCTCAGGTAAGGCAGGGCTCTTTATAAATCTTAAGCATTTTAGTTCTAAAGCTGATCTTTATTTTTTTTTTGTTTGGGGGTCTGGAAAGATCTACTCCTTAAGAAACTAATAGTTCATACTCAGGATTGGTTTTTGGTAGGAAAAATTATGATAAACATGGATTATTAGAATTACTTTATAATTTGGAAGGGTTTCTAGAAAACAGTATACCAGATCTGTAAGTTTCTATGTGCGGAGCCTCTAGGTCATTGTGGTGTTTGTGAACTTCCATTTTAGTGTACTGTGGCCAAGGTCAAAATGTACAGACAGTGAAGGTGTAACCCATCAACTTCATCTTCAGACACTTGCAAAATAGTTCCCAATTTCAGGTTTGGCTCTATGAGCAAGTGAATGTGCAGGTTGAGGGCTCAATCATTGGTTTTAAGAAGTATATGAACCTCTCATCAGATGATGCAGAAGAAATTGATTTAAAACAAAGTAAAGAACAGAACTGGGTCACTGTGTACCAAAAGGAGATAATATTACTCTGCTACCAAGTGTCTCTAACTAGAAATGATCAATGAAGTCATGAATTATTGAGAAGGCAGTTTTGTTTTTTTAGGTGTTTTTGTTTAGGAGTATAATCCTAAAGTATTTGTTTATATTGCTTTGATTACCCTTTTGTTATTACCAGATGACAATAATGGTATGGGGTTGTTTTTATTAAAAAGTAAAAATTAAAAGCAACATTGACAAAGTTTACATAAATTGTTTGTGGTCTCATGAACATTAGCTAACACCATATGATATCACATTTAAAACATGAATTAAAGAAAGCCTGAAAGTTTTCAACTTTTACATAGATTAGGCTCTCATTAACTTAAAAATACATTTAAATTGTTCCACAATGTAAAAAGTAACATAAAACTTTACATATCTTATTGATAACAGGTAAATAAATCTCCAATATATTTTTTTACCATACAACTTCAGAACACGAGCTTGATATAATGCTCTTTTAAAGTTTCTACCTTACAGACTTGCATACCTGTAAGATATGAAAACATTAATAGCATCACAATTACATTGATGTTTCTACATTAACCAAGTTTAGCTTTTAAAGAAATGGCAGTACAATGCTCTAAAATAACAGTTCTGATTTAATAAGTTTTTTAATTTTTATGGTTCCTTGCTCTAGAAAAAATAAAACTTAATAAACACAATGTTATGGGTAAACTTATGTTTCAAAAAATTTTTGTCTCATTAACACATGACTGATTTTTAAAACCTTATATAGAGTTTAGTAAAAACTTATACAGACCTTAGTAAATGAATCAGATTTCTAACAAAAGTACTCACGAATGAGTAATCCCATATCAAATTTACTTTACTTATTTATCAAAATATTAGAGAAATGTATTGAACAGTGTAAACCATTTTTATGTTGAAGAAAATGTTCTAGAACCAAGGCACATTAGACGTTTTGTAGATATTAATATTTTATTAGATTTTTGAACACCTAGAAAAATTTGTAAGCTTAAATTTAAAAACATTTATTTTTATCTGTTTATCCGATTTAAATTGAAACATTTAAACCACGTGAACTAAAGATCTTTGGATCCACTTTTTAAAATTTGTTTTTATGAGCACTTTTTTTAATGAGCGCTCCTTATATATGTTAATTTGTGTATCATATATATGATATACGGATATATGTCTATATAGACAGACAACACATAACAAAATTGTGCACACATAATAATAGTAAAGGCCTTGTAGTTTTTCACAGGTTAAATATCTATTGCAATGTTTCAAAAAGTCCACAGTTGGTCAAAGATAGAACTGATCAGAAAAACATTAACCTAGGTCTGTATGCTCAGAATCATGAGCTCAAAAATAATAAAGTATCTAAGGAAAACAATAAGAGTCCTAGAAAAAATGACTGGCCAGTAATTAGTAAATACCATACAATTTACTTTTTTTTTTCCGTTAGGCATCAAATCAGTCTCCTACTAAGCTTGCAGGCTTTTTTCATTTGCATTTCAACATGAGTCATGGCTGAGGTCTGGAAGGAGCAGGAAAAAAAATGCTATTCTGAGCAGACACCTCAGGCCTAAGGCATATTAACCATAATTTTCCAGTTGGGGTGTTGAAAATTATGATACAAGTTCAAGATACAATTCACAAAATTTTATGTCTTTACATCTTATTTTGTCAACAGATACCATACTATGGTTTACTATCCTTGTCCAAATTAATGCACTGGTACACACAGTGACATTTTCTCTGGCTACTGAATTCAAAATTGGTTAAAAAAAAAAAGTGAATGATTGGGAAGTTACTTGCCAACTTGGAAGTAGAGTTCTTCAGTTTTCCATCCTAAGTATTTAAGTTCTCTGGCATGAATTACCTGAAATCTTAAACTAAACAATTACATAAACCCGACTTTTAACTGCAAGATTGTGCAATGCTTCAAAAACCCATTCAGATACCAGTTTTTTTATGATAAAACATCATCATTTAGACACACATTCAGCTAAGATCATTCCCAAGAAAAAATTTATAATATCAACACATTATTGCACATGTCTTAAAGGACCAGAAACAAAGACACAAGACAGACAGAAAGGAGGTAGAGACTATGGTTGTCAGACAGAATCCTTTAAACCAGAGCAGATAAGAGAAAAAATCTACTACACCAGTGGCACCCAGGGGGGGACCAGATGTTTTAACAGAGGGGCAACCTGAAATGTAAAATAAAGTGTCTATATGGTGACTTTACTGAATTTAGTGTCCCCTTTTTCTTTTTCTCTTTTTTAACAAGACAGAGGTGGCATAATACTTACAGTGCACGGAAGGAAGGAGGGTATTCCCTGAATCAACAGAGCTTTGGCAGCTGCTGGGGGTCCCTCAGTCCCTCCTTTTACTTACAGGATTAGCTCCTCTGGTTCAGTTCCACCCCAAGCAAGCTCCATCTCCTAACATTTCAGTAGACAGCTCTCACAAAGTTCTGGGGCGGAGGGGGGGTACCAATATGTAACTTAAAGTTCGGTTCCTGACCTAGAAGCCAATTTATACCAATTAAATAATGAGGAATGGGTTCTGAGAAAAAGAAAAGGGGAGGCTAATTGCTTTGCTAACAAAGGAGAAACACAGGGGACTCTGCCAAATGTTGTGACTCTCTTGATCTGGAGGGACAAGGGGTTTTAAAGGAGTTTCACTTGTTAACCTGGGAGATACTCAGTTCTTAGGTCCCCAGCAGGCATTGCCCTCTGCAATGGTTGTGCTCCAGGCAGCCAGCTAGGGACTTCTATCATCCTGCTAAACAAAGGGGGGTAAAGTTCATCGCAGTTCCTTAAAACACAGTTCAAACGGGTGTCAGGCTTACTCTCTTTATTACCCATTTTCACGTCCAATATCCTTAAGTTTTTACAACCAAAATCACACAACAAAATGAACAAAAGCAAACAAACAAACAAAAAAAAAATAGAACGGAGAACAAAACACACCACACACACACAAAAAGAAAAACAGAAACCCGGCGCCTAAACAGAAAAACAGTGGTACAGTGCAACATCTTGCTAAAGCTCCAGGGTAGGAGCGCGTGCGTGCCCGTCGGCACCTCTCTACACTTCCAGAGGAATTTCCTACAGAACAGAACAGAGGACAGAACGATTCTTGTTACTGTCCTGGACAGGAGTATATGTGAGCCTCCCCAGGCCACATCTCTGTCATCAGAAGAGATCTCCCTTAACCGGATATCAGATGTTATAAAGGCGCCACTTACCTATGGAGGCCTCCTCCATCAGGTGCTTGCTAATAGTTTTAGTGCAGAGGTTCACTGCAATGCTCCCGGGACTAAAGGCTCTCTTTCTAATATAGAGAAGATGGACCATACTAGGCCTGAGTGGAGAGCTGTTCCTTGGTGCCTATGGTTGATATACCATCCTAATTTGCAAAAGTGCCACAGAATGTAGGGTCAGCCTCCTTTTCATGGTACTCTTGGAAGCAACTGTTTGGACAAAGTGGTTGCCAAGGCAGTGACCTCATTCAGTTCCTGAAGGATGCGACCTCACCTCACTTCCTTGGTAATGGAACTCTCTGAACTTGGGATCCAGGAAGCCAGGCACACAGAGCCAATCCCAGTCCCAGTCCTAGTGGTCTCACTTGCTTCGATTTAGCAAGGACAGAGTCAGTCTTTCTTGGTACCTACTGATGTGAGGATGGCCAAATGCCAGGAAAACTCTGAAGAGGGGCCTTTTTTGAAAAAGGAGGTAGTGGCTCACAGCTGGCTCCTGACCACTTCACAGAGTTGGACAAGGAGACCAGATCTGAAACACGACAGGCCATATCAGGGGAACACAGTATGACCCAGCAGTCAGAGGACACTCTGGAGAGTGAGAGACCTACTTGGGGGAAGGAGGTGACTTTGTGGGTGTGGATGTGTGTTTGTGGTTTTGTCTCATGTTCAGAGAATAGGTAGGAAAGTCGGTTTGTTTGGTTTGGAGTGAACTGTTTCTAGTAAGTTGTTGGACAAGGTGAGTGTTTCTATGTCTGTGTATCCCACTGTGTCCGTGGTTGTAGACATTAGAAAAGAGAATACATCAATGGATGTTTCCTGTCTATTAGAAAGCTTCCCAGCATTCATCCTGCCCAATTAATGAATACTCTAGGGCTTGCCTTATCAATGGGCAACACCGGCTATCTTCCTAAGTTCCTGTTTTCTTCCTGAATTCTGGCCACTCTCCAGAATAGACTCATGCTTTTGTGTCCACGATATGTAGCACCTCCAAGCACCGTGACATGGACATGTACTGGATAGCTGAAGGAATTGGCAAGAATCTCAGAAAACTCAGATACCAGTGTGACCAGGATAGTCTCAGTGGAGAAACCCTGCAATTGGCCTTTTTATTACCTATTGTTCTGTTGCCCTGAATGTCAGGAAGGTCTTTGCCTCAGGCCACGCCTTCGAGATTCCTGAAGAAAAGAGTTTTCAAACGGAAATGAATGGGCATCACCTGTGGCTGTTTGCTTAATTCCTTTGGAAAGGGATGTGTCTGAATCAGCCCTTTGGCCCTGTGTGAGCCTAGAGCTTAGATTCTCAGCACCTGATGGATCGTAAGAAAGATCCCATGTGTGGATCCAAATCAAAATGGCCAAAAATCAGTCATTGTGGATGAAGTCTCTCGCATTCCTCCATAAGGTTCTTAACCTCCCTCAAGTGAGAATAGGGATCCAATGGGTCAAATGAGTTATTCAAAGCCCTGCAGATGCTAGCCCATAGGTTCTTGGGTTTTCTTATGAATCCAATTCAAATAAAGAATCTAAACCGACAGTCAGTAGGCCTCAAATTGGAGAACAGAGCTGTGTTAACGGCAGGCATATTTGATCACTCCTGGTTCACAGGAAGGGTTTCCAGGCCACCCTGACTTTTGGTAAATGAGGGGAAAGGGAGCTTACTTGGGACACTGTCTTGTGCTGCGCCTCTCATGGAATCCTCCTGCCAGAAGTTATGATGAGTGTCTATATGGAAGAAGATGAGTGTCATGTGAGAGTGTTTTGGTTTTAACTGCGGTCATTTGTGTGGAAGTTGGAAGAGATAACTGGGTCCAACTTGGCTTGCACTTTGGTGTGATTCCCCTTAGAGACTGTGTTTTGGAACTGACCTCCGAGAAGGTACAAGGTCCTATGACATTGTATATCCATATTTCTGGGACATCTCTACAGAACGTAATTCAATGCTAAGTATACCAATCAAGGGCCAAATGAACTTCTGGACTTCAAATCTTAACTAGATTTCTGTTTTCATATTTATATTGAAAGGTTAATAAAATAGATACTTGTCATTTCCTGTTTTTCTGTATGCTTAACAAAACACCATTGAAATCTTGAGAACTGTTTACTATTCTTGTTCCCAGAATGTGCTGTCCCAAACTGCCAAACTGCAGAATGTACTCCGTCAACCAGTTGCTCGCAAACTGACACTAGCCATTACCCATCAATAAATTTCTCTCCCTGCCCTCTCCAAGAAAAATATATAACCATTTCTTAAGCTGTTCTCAGGGCTCTCTGCTCTGTTCAAGTGATCTCTGAGCCCTTCATGCCAGACTCCCAATAAACCCTTTGCTGTTGCATGAGACAGTCTCTTAGTGGTCTCTGCCGCAGATGCTCGCCCAACCTTTACATCTGGTGGCCCTAGCAAGATCCGGAAGCTGCAGACAAAATACCCCCAACGGGCTCCTCTGGGGGTAAATAAGGCCCATCTTTCTCGTTTCAGGCTTCAGGTTAGGGTATGGCAAAACGGCTATTGGTAAAGAGCGTGAGCTCTCTCCCATGGTGGCTGACACACATGTCACAGAGCCACAGGCCATGTCCCTGGGGGATAGACTCGGAAAATCGTGGAACAATAGTCTCCTCGACTCAGTGATATTTTGTTTCTGATTCGATATTGCCAGCCCTTCAGGTTTTGCCGACTAGTCAGTCCTGGTCTCAGTATTGGACGTCCATTGCCTGTCTTTATTGTCTTGTCTTGTCTGTGTTGTGTGTCGTTCCTTTCGGTGTCTGTGTATATTTCATTATGGGACAGATCATTTCAATGCCTCTGTCCCTGACCCTTAATCACTGGACCAAAATCTGCTTAAGGGCTCAGAATCTTTCTTTTTCAGTAAAACGCCAGACCTGGCAGATTCTGTGTCTCAGAATGACCCACCATTGCAGTCGGATGGCTCCTAGAAGGATCTTTCAACTTCGCACTTATTTGAAAAGTCCGAGATATTGTCTTTCAGCAGGTGCCACATAGACATCCAGATCAACAGCCATATATCTTAACTTGTCAGTACCTCTACAAATCTCCTCCTCCATGGGTCAAGCCTTTCCTTGTCCCTGCACCTGCTCCTACTCCTTCCCCCATGATTTTATCTCAACCTCTCTGCTCCTCCTCCTCCACCCTCTGTTCTCCCTGAGTCTCAAGACTCTACTGGACTCACCACCCCCTCCTTATCATCTGCCCTCGTCTCCCAACCCCTAACACCCTCTAAGTGATTCCCCTTCTGCTGACTCAGCCTCTCCACCATTCGAGGAAGCTAGGCTGGCCCAGCGTCATCCAGATGACTGTCCCGCGGCACACACAGCCCCTCCTTCCCTGGAGGAAGCTGGCCCGGCTAAAAGAACTCAGAGAACTCACCGACGTTTTCACACCTGCCTACTTGAGGTGACTGCCAACACCACCTAGCGACTCTCTTCATGACAGAGCAATGAGAGAAAAATCTCCTGGAATGTAGAAAAAAATATCCTCAGACCTGATGGGCGACCAACACAACTTCCCAACATAATCAAAACTGGCTTCTCCTTAAACCCACCCAACTGGGACCGCAACACCTTTGAAGATAGGGAGCATCTGTTCAATTATTGCCAGGCTCTAACAGCGGGTCTCCAAGTGGCCGCTGGGTGACCAACTAATTTGGCCATGGTAAGAGAAATTATTCAAAGGCCTGATGAATCTCCATTTATGTTTCTAGAGAGAATCATGGAGGCATATAAGAGATATACTCCTTTCGATCCTCAGGCAGCAGATTAAAAAGCATCTGTCACGATGGCCTTAATTGAGCAAGCTGCCATGGATATTAAAAAAAAATTAAAAGAGAGATTTTGTCAAAGAAGCCAAGAAAGTATACTATAAGAGAGAAACAGGGAGAAAGAAAGGGAGCAAAGGGAGGATGAGAGAACCAAAAGACAGACTAAGGCATTGACTAAGGTCCTGATCACAACAAGAAAGAGGCCAGAAATTAAGACATAGGGTGACAGGAAGGGCCCATGCCAGAGGCCACCCCTGGCCTCAGATCAGTGTGCCTACTCTAAAGAAAAAGGATACTGGGCCATAGAGTTCCCTATAAAGAGACAGCCACGCCAGCTGGCCATTCTGACTCTGGAGGATGACTAAGAAAGTCAGGGCTCAGAACCCATCCCCTAGCTCAGGGTAACTTTTGAAGTGGAGGGGACTCCAGTAAACTTTGAAGTGAATACAGGAGCAGTATACTCAGCCCTTAAGGCCCCATTGGGCCCTCTATCAAATAAAAGGTCTCTAGTTCAAAGGGATGATGACAGTAAATATCAGGCTTAGACAACTAAGAGGACCATGGACCTGGGGAAAGGAAAAATCCATCACTCCTTCCTAGGAATCCCAGAATGCCTGGACCCATTGATGGGCAGAGATCTGCTCATCAAGCTCTGGGCCAAAATAACTTTTAACCATGAAGGCCCCCAAATGAAATTTCTAAATACTTCAGCAAAAACTCCTATAGTCACGGCTTTAACTATATTAGTAGAAGATAAACATCCACCATTCACATGCCCCAAGTCTGATCAAACAGGCAAGCTACCCCAAAAATGGATAACAGATTACCCAGATGCCTGGGCAAAAACTGCTGGGTTAGGCCTGGCCATGAAACAATCTCCAATAACAGTGGAGTTAAAAACCTCAGTCTCCCCAGTCAATGTCAAATAATATCCTCTAAGCAAAAAAACTAAAGGTGGGATAAGGCCCCATATTCAGAAATATCTGGCATTAGGGGTCCTAAGGCCCTGTCAATCGGCCTGGAACACTCCCCTGCTACTAGAAAAAAAAAGCCAGGGACCGGGAACTATCGCCCCATTAAAGAGCTAAGAGAGATCAACAAAAGAGGGCAGGACATTCACCCCACGGTACCTAATCCGTACAATCTGCTTAGCACTCTGAACCCTGAGGGGAAATTATATACTGTTCTGAACTTAAAAGATGCTTTCTTTTGCTTGCCTCTGCATAAAGATAGTCAGTTGCTGTTTGCTTTCGGGTGGGTAGACCCAGAAACCAAAACGTCTGGTCAACTAACTTGGACTAGACTCCCACAGGGGTTCAAAAACTCCCCCACTCTCTTTGATGAAGCCCTCCACAGAGATCTCAACAACTTCAGAACTACGCACCCTGAATTTACCCAGCTTCAATACGTGGATGTCCTGCTACTGGCAGCCAACACCAAGGAAAACTGTGAGTCTGGGACCCAAGCACTATTATATGAGCTTGCTCAACTCGGGTATAGAGTTTCGACCAAAAAGGCCCAAATTTGCTAGCATGAAGTAATCTTCCTGGGCTATTCCCTTACGGGCAGTAAACGATGCCTCACTGAGCCCAGAAAACAAACCATTATGTAGATACCACCCCCATCTTACAGCAGACAACTCAGAGAATTTCTTGGGACTGCTGGCTTTTGCAGGTTATGGATGCCTGGGTTTGCGTCCTTAGCTGCTCCATTATACCCGCTGTTAAAGGAAGATGCCCAATTCCAATGAAACCCTGAGGACCAGGAAGTTTTTGATAACATCTAAGGACACTGACACCGAACGCCTCAATTTCACTGAGCTCAGCCTGCAATTAGAGCAAGCCCTACACTACGTTAAAAATGTACATCAACTCACTCACCTTGGTTCAAAGAAACTGCAGGCATTACTGTAAGATTAAGAACAGAGTTTTCCACTAACCAACTCACAGTGAAAGGAAATAACTGAACGGGTAACAAAAGCCTGTCGGGTCCGTCAATTGGGTAATGCTTACCCTTCCAAGTTTCCTAGAGGAAAGCACCTATGAGGAACCAGACCAGGACAATTCTGGGAAGTGGACATTACTAAAATTAAGCCAGCAAGGTATGGATTTAAATATCTCCTAGTCTTTGTAGATACATTTTCAGGATGGATTGAAGCCTTACACACACACACACACACACACACACACACACAAAAAAAAAAAAAAAAAAAAAAAAAAAAAAAAAAACGGCGCAAATGGTTTTCAAGAAGATCCTGAAAGATATTTTTCCAAGATACGATCTGCCTAATGGACTGATAATGGACTGGTTTTCATGGCCCAGGTAAGTCAGGTGTTAACCAGGACCCTGTGGATTAATTGGAAGTTACATTATGCTTATATACCCCAGAACTCAGGACAGGTAAAAAAAAATAAATAGAACCATTAAAGAGACCTTAACGGCCCCCTTAGGGACCTGGTGACTATCTCTCCACCCAGACATTTTTCAGCTCAGTATAGGTCTTTCCTATTGAGACATGCCTGATGAAGAGGATCTCACTAAAATTCCATTAAATCCCTTCCGTACCATAGATAATTGAAACAAACATTATGGATGCAGGGACACGCGAGCCAGATGCAGGTTGGCTAGCCTATATTACTATGTATGCCCGGCAGACTATCAAAGCGACAAACAGCCATGGCTGTGTGGGGGAAAAGCCGACTTCTTGTGTAAGTCATGGGGATGTGAGCATACAGGGACTGCCTGGTGGAACCCAAACTCCTCATCAAATTCAGTACACAGCATTGGCCATATTACCAATTAGACAACCAAAAACTATGGCCCCCAGAGGGTTCTCTAGATCCTCAAATTCTGCATGACATTTTTAACTTCGGCAAGTGCTCAAAAGGGGGAAATTCCCCTATGTGGAATCCTTTTTCCTCCTTTGCTCACATCCTGTACTATGCTTCCCCAATAGTTCCTCACCCTCAGCCTTCTGCTCTAGACTCTCTGCTTTCACTCCCACCTCAGCAACCTGATTTCTCCCCTCCAATTACTAGATCAAAAACCCAAACCTCCGCTGGATCTCAGAACATTGCTCCCTTGCTGAGGAAGCAGGTACCGAGGTACCCCTCCACCCACTCCTCTCTTTTCCTGTCAGTGTCTGCACTAGGTCCCACCAAGTCCTCTAGCAAGCTTAGCCAAAGCTCAAACCAGCTGAGAAGAGCCCTCAGACCCCTATCCAAGATGTAATGAAAATGACCTTTAAAGTTGATTTGTCATCACTGAAAACAGGTTTCTAAGAATTTAAAGTCCCTCACAGGCTTTTTGGAATACTCACTCCCGTCTTCCCCTCTGCTCTACCTGTTCTACTGTTCAAGTTTTTGTTCTAGGAAAATCCCAAACCCCTTTCCCATTATTCTTTGGCATCTCTCCGTCCTCATTCTCAGATCCACGGAGCTGCACTCAGCATCGCCTTCCCTGTCATCCCCCTCTGTACCAGGTCCACAGAAATGTCTTAAATGACCTTCTCCAGAAGTCTTTACCAAGGCTTACTTTAGGGCTTTCAGCAAAAGAGTCCCTCTGAAAAAGTTCAATGGAGATAAACTTCCACTCTTCATGTTGCCCTGTTCTACTTGGCCACTGGCTGGAAAAATCACCACCCCTAAGCTAGACAGCGCCTTACCAGTTTTTCACAAAATATGTGAACAAGGACTCTGGCCTTGAGCTGGGGCTTCAGAGAGATTGCTACATTTCTAAGATAAAAAAGTTACCAACTGGGCTCCATGGTGACAGCTGGCAAGGAGGAAAAAAAAGAGACAAAAAAGCTCTTCCATTCCAAGGTGTAATTGAAAAGTTAACGTGCACAGAACAGAGGAAAAAAAAACAGAAACAAAAACTGATTTGTGTGAATTTCTGCAGACTGTGAACTTCTGAGCCCCTTCCCTTACATGTTGGGTACAAATACTAAAACTACCAAAACTTGGGGTTCAGGGGATTAATTGATTACAACAGAAGCAATGCCCTCTCAATACGGATGCAAACAAATAAAACTCCTTTCCTGTCTTTGGTGCTATCTTAGGTGCCTTTCCTTGTCCGTCTCTACAACAGTATAATTCTATACACTTTAACATTATTTATGTTTTCATAAAGTGGTCAATAGTTGCGATTAATTATGTAATGATGCAGATGTTTTCCAGAGTGCTCTATCAGGACGCAGGTTCATTTAAAGATCAAATGGGGGGGCATACAACCCGGTTCCACCGGGAACCTGTATCCCTCACTTTAGCCATCCTATTAGGAATAATAGTTGCTGAAGGGGTGGGCACAGGAACAACTGCCCTAGTCCATGAGACACAACAAAGACACAATTAGAAGCAGAAATAGACCAAAGCTTAAAGACATTAAAAACCGACATCACAGCTTTACAGGAATTTTAACCTCTCTCTCTCTGAAGTTGTTTACAGAGCAGGCGAGTGTTGGACCTCCTCTTCATGAGAGAAGGGTGCCTTTTTGCTTGCATTGAGGAAAGAATGATGTTTTTTATGCCGACAATACTGGAGTTGTAAAAGAATCTATGAGTAAATTAAGAAAATTACTTGAAGAGTGTCAAAGAAAGACAGAGGCCCCCAAAGGGAGGTTTGAGTCTTGGTTCACATAGTCCACCTAGTTAACTACACTTTTATCCACCCAGGCTAGTCCATTAATAATTCTCATATTATTGTTAACTGTAGGACCCTGTTTGCTCAACCATGTAGTTTCTTTTCTCACCCAAATTGAACCTGTTATTAACCCTAACCATACACTGTTCTCTCAATCTAATTTTACAGAAGAGGGGGGACAGAGTTGGTCTTAAAATACAGGAATATAGAGGATCTTCCACCTGCTGAGAACCTCAAAGGTCCTTGAAGAAATGATCCCTGGAGAAGATGTAGTCAACTATGAAGGACCTGAGAGAGCAAAAGTCTTCCATGGCAAACAACCTGCTCATGATGAAGGGATGTGTCTGAATCAGCCACTCTCTTCTTAATGTAGAGAAGATGGACCAAAGCAGGGATGTGTTGAGAGCTGCTCCTGCGTGCCAATGGGTGACATACCATTCTAACTTGTGAAAGTGTCACAGAAAGTAGGGGCAGCCTCCTTCTCATGGGAACCTTGGAAGCAACTGTTAGGACAAAGTTGTTGTCAAGGCAGTGACCTCATTCAGTTCCTAAAGAAAGTGACCTCACCTAACTTCTATGGTGATGTAACTCTCTGAACTTGGAATCCAGGAAGCCTGGCACCCAGAGCCAGTCCCAGTCCCAGTCCCAGTTGTCAAACTTATTTTGATTTACCAAGGACAGACTCAGTCTTTCTTGGGACCTACTATTGTGAGGATGGCCAAATGCAAGAAAAGCTATGAAGAGGGGGCTTTCCTGAGAAAGCAGGCATTGGCTCACCACTGGATCCTAAAAACTTCACAGAGTTGGCCAAAAAGACCAGATTTGAGAAAGAACAGGCCATTTCCTGGAACATAGTATGGCCCACCAGTCAGAGGACTCTCCAGATAGTCACAGACCTACATGGGGGAAGGAGGTGCCTTTGTGATGTGGGTGTGAGTTTGTGGTTTTGTCTCATGTTCTGAGAATAGGTATGAAAGAAGGTTTGTTTTTTTTTGGAGTGAACGGTTTCTAGTAAGTCGTTTGACAACACGAGTGTTTCTATGTCAGTGTATCCCACTGTGCCCGTGGTTGTAGACATTAGAAGAGAGAATGCATCAATGAATATGTCCTGTCAGCTAGAAAGCTTCCCAGCATTCATCCTTCCCAATTTATTAATGGACTGCAGCTTGCCTTATTGATGGCAACACTTACTATCTTTCTAAGATCCTGTTTTCTTCCTGAATTCTGGCCACTCTCCAGAATAGGCTCATGGTTTTGTGTTTAAGATATGTACAACCACGAAGCTCTTTGAAATGACCATGTACTAGATAGCTAAAGGGAATGGCGAGTATCTCAGAAAACTCAGATATCAATGTTACCAGTAAAGTCTCAGTGGAGAAACCCTGCTTGGGGCCTTTTGATTACCTAATCTTCTGTTGCCCTGAATGTCAGGAAGGTCTTTTCCTCAGGCCACCACTTTGTGAAGCCTGAAGAAAACAGTTTTCAAATGGAAATGAATGGGTATTACCTGTGGTTCTTTGCTTAATTGCTTTGGAGAGGATGTGTCTGAATCAGCCTATTTGCCCTGTGTGAGGCTGTGGCTTAGATTCTCACCTTCTGATGGATATAAAGAAAGATCCCATGTGTACATCCAAGACCAAAATGGCCACAGAGCAGTCCTTGTGGATGAAGTCTCTCGCCTTCCTCTGTAACTTTCCTGAACTCCATCAAGTCAGAATAGGGATCCTTTGGGTCAAATGAGATCTTCAAAGCCCTGCAGAGGCTAGCCCATGGTTGCTTGGGTTTTCTCAAGACTCCAATTTACATAAAGAATCCAAACCCCACAGTCAGTTGACCTCAAATTGAAGAAGTGGAGCAGTATTAATGGGAGGCCTATTTGATCTCTCCTGGTTCACAAGAAGGGTGTCCATGCCACCCTGAATTAGGCAATTTAGGTGCAAGAGAGCTTATTTTGGACACGGACTTGAGCTGTGCCCCTCATGGAAAACTCTAGCCACAGGTTATTATGTGTGTCTATATGGAAGAAGATGAGCGCCACGTTGGAGTGTTTTTGTTTAAATTGTGGTCATTTGGGTGGCGGTTAGAAGAGATGACTTGGTTCACATGTGCTTGAACTCTGGTGTGATTTCCTTAGAGACTGAGTTCTGCAACTGAACTCAGAGAAGTATTGCCATGAATAGTGTTGAGATTTTAGGAAGCCAGGCATGAGTGTCGCCCTTGGAAACTGAGTTCTAGGCCCAGGGTGGCTTTCCACAGAGCACTGGGCCTCTCAGCCAGGATACCACATGATTTTATTCTGAAAGACTTGGCACCCATCGTTGAGAGTCAAAACTCATATGGACCTCACATTGTAGAGCTAAATGAGCTAAACATCATGTGATCTTTTCACCATTCTTTGGGAAGCCTTACCTGTGAGTGTTCTCAAGAGCATTCATTGAAATGAGCTTCCTAACCATTTAATGGTTCCTGAATGAATTGAAACTCACAGTGCCTCCAACTTCATCCTTGAAAAATTGCTAGATAAATGCCATGAAATTTTTGAAATTCCCATCACCAGGTGGCACTGGAGAACCTTTGGATGACCTGTTGCTGGTCATGAATATTTCAGTGTCTTGTTTTACTGGGTTTCATGTAAATGGTGTAGAACAGAGATGTCAGTAAGTTGGACTCTGTTGAGTAGTGGGCCTAGAGCAGTGTTGGGCAGGTATGTGATAAAACATCTGTGATGGGGCCATGTGGATCTGCCATTGGCTTCCAAATGGCTTGTGACTGACATGGCACAGCCAGCAGAACCTTCTGTGTAAAGGCAACTTGTTATATGGAGCGATTTCAGGATATTGTTCAGAATCAGGTTGCTATGGTCAAGGGGTCAAGCTATGTGGGATAGAAGCCTGGTTCTTGTATCATCCTGCAGACCCTGATCCACCACACGTGACAGAACTCCCTCTTGCACTTTGTTGCAGTTGAACTCCTTGTATTTCGTGAAGCAAATACCAAACTCCCAGTGCAGCAGGAAGAAACACCACGAAATGGAGGATGACCATATGGCTTCACAGTCCACACTTGGAGACACTAAGCCCCAGTGGCCACAGTTTACCTACAAAGAGAGAATTCAGCACTGCTGCCTCGTGTTCATTATAAAATAAGAAACTTTGTCCTCCTGGTCACATAGATGCAGACCCAGCTTTGAGGGTCTCACTACAAAGGAAGCTTAACTCGTGACAACAACCTATATTTCAGTGCCCAACCTCAGTGGCAGTTTCTCAAAAAGTTTTAGGCAAGCAGAGCTCCATGTTTGTGGAGTGTGTACCCTGTCCTTATTTTTGGAAACTCCTATTCCACCTCCAAGTTTGTGCACTCTTGAGCATTTTCCATTCCAAAAATGTAATCACAGATTTTGTAACTCTTCTCCTCTAATTGTGTCTTACTTGGGGCGAAGGTAATGTCAAGGCATGGTTCTGGATGAGACTGGGAAGATTTGTTGTAGCACATATTTGCATACACATTGGATTAATTTTCCTATTTTCCATTCGAAATTCTGAATCCCTGACACTAACCCATATTCTACTAGACTCTGACTACTAATCCTAATATGATGGAGAAAAATAACCCAAACAGTACATAAGTACATGCAGTTCAGAGTTCGACTTGCCATTTGCATGATAAAGGGTAGGTGTTATAAATTTAGTCAATTTTTAATTGAAATAGTTCTCCATGTGTTTTCAAAGTTAACAAATATGTGAATTACTGTCTCCCATTCTCTGGAGCCTATTCAGCACATGTATTTTTATATGCACAAATAGAATCCTGCGTGATATCACACGTACATTCTTGTGAGTTACATGACTTAGCAGATACAAAGTGTGAGAAGTGACCACTCCTCCTAAACCCTGTTGGAACTGAAAATTCAACCTATGGGTGAGCTTCCCAGTAGAACAACATTATACATAAACCCATGTTCAGTAAAATGAATGTTTTTGCATCTTTATGATATATATTTCATGATGAATTTCGATTGGCATATATATTGCTACTTATTAATGTCTCTGTTCGTGTGTGTGTGTGTGTGTGTGTGTGTGTGTGTATATATATATTCTCCAGATTTTTAAAAATATGAAATATATGTGTCTTATATACAATCCCTAAATTCATTCATGTTCATGTATGTGGATTAATAATCAACTTTTCACAAGATTATTCTTAGAAATATTCATCCACCCGAAATACATATTTGTTTCCTAGTACTGAAAACTAACTTCAGTGAAAGGTGCATACAAATCCTAATATGTCTACATTAACTGACCCAGTTTAACATCAATGCATGTAGGTTCCTATGGGACATGATGTGTATTTTGACGTTAATTTTTATTCCACACTGGTACATTACTATTCCTTCAGTTTATGTACATCATAGAATATATATTTTATTCACTAGTTAACAAATTTATAGGCATTTGTTTCACTTTCAATCACTTCCTGCTCCAGAACACATGAATTTCTCTACGTTTCTTCAGTGGTCTATTCATGAGACTTTTTTTCCAAATACATTTTTTTCGATTTCCATAATCAATTTTGAAACAAAACTCACGAACCCTTCATGATAAACCATAACCCTAAGACGATCATTAGATATATAACTGGTTGGAATGAATGATTGTATATCAATATAACATTTCTTATATATTTTCAGATATCTATTCAATCCATTATTTAAAGTGGATCCAGTTATATTATTTATTCACAGTATGGTCTATTCATGCATTATGTGTATATTCATAGAAACAGGGTACACATCTTTGTACGACTATACTAATTTATAAGTCTTCAAAATATTGCTCCAAGAAATGGTGGAAGAAATACTCATGTCACCTGATCTACATACACATTTTATCACAGAAATATTCTGGACACCAAAAGCAAAGGTCACACTTACAATTGTACCAAAGCCTAAATAGAAAGTGAGCATGGATTACTAAAAACATCCATGTCCAGGTTGCCTAATGCTCTCAAATATCAATCCTATTGGTGACTACATATTTGTTTCTTCCTAAGATTATCTATTCAACCTCAAACCTGTTGAAAATGTCTAACCCGATCACACAATTTATACTTTGCTTGATTTCCTAATGTCTCTATTGATATCTGCTTTCCTACATGATTTCCCCAGTTCATCATTGTGACTGACTCTTCACATGTACTGACATTTACATACACTCTCTACCCGAAACCCTATTGCTAAAGAACTTTTGGTCCAAATCCTATACTCACTCTTCTTTCTAAACCTACAGACTACCTTCCTAATCCTACCGACTATCGCTTTTTGACTGGATGTTCTTTTCAACATTCAATCATCCAAAGTACAAGGTCCGATGCCAGTGTATATTGATTTATTTGAGACATCTGTGCAGCACATAACTCAAAGCTAAGTATCCCACTCAAGTCCCCAGTGCCCTTCTGGACTTCAAATCTTACCTAGATTTCTGCTTTCATAGTTATATTTCACATATATACTCTTATAAATATCACAGGTTGCCAATGCCATTATTCATCCCGCAGAATGATTCGTAACCCAAATCAAACCTATTATTAACCTTAACTATACACTGTTCCTTCAATATAACGTACAGAAGAGCAGGGACAGAGTGGGTCTTACAATATAGGAATGTAGATGATCTTCCACCTGCTGAGAACCTAAAAGATCCATGGAGAAATGATCCTTGGAGAATATATAGGCAGCTATGTAGGACCTGAGAGAGCAATAGTCATCTTCCATGGCAAACAACCTGGTCAGGGTGAATTGATGTGTCTGAATCAGCCTCTGTCTTCTTAAAGTAGAGAAGATGGACCAATCCAGGCCTGTGTGGAGAGCTGTTCCTGGGTGCCTATGGTTGATATACCATTCTAACTTCTGAATGTGTCACAGGATGTTGGGGCAGCCTCCATCTCATGGGAACCTTGGAAGCAACTGTTAGGACAAAGTGGTTACCGAGGCAGTGACCATATTCAGTTCCTGAAAGAAGTGACCTCACTTCACTTCCTTGGTGATGTAATTCTCTGAACTTGGGATCCAGGAAGCCAGGCACCCAGAGTCAGTCTCACTCTGAGTCCCAGTGGGCTAACTTGTTTGCTTTTCCCAAAGACATAGTCAATCTTTCTTGGTACCTACTGATGTGAGGATGGCCAAATTCCAGCAGAGCTCTGAAGAGGGGCCTTTCCTGAGAAAGTAGGTAGTGGCGAACCACTGGCTCCTGACAACTTCACAGAATTGGCCAAGGAGACCAGAACTGAAACAGGACAGGACATTTTTGGGGAACATAATATGGCCCACCAGTCAGAAGACACTCCGGATAATCACAGACCTACTTGGGGGAAAGAATTGCCTTTGCCATTGTAGGTGTGAGTTTGTGTTTTTTTCTGATGTTCTGAGAATAGCTAGGAAAGGTGGTTTGTTTGGTTTGGAGTGGACTATTTCTAGTAAGTCGTTTGACATGGTGAGTGTTTCTATGTCTGTGTATTCCACTGTATCCGTTGTTGTAGACATTAGAAAAGACAATGCATCAATGGATGTGTTGTCTCTAGTTGAAAGCTTCCCAGCATTCTTACTGCCCAATTGATGAATGGACTGCAGCTTGCCTTATGGATGGGCAACATCTACTATCTTCTTAAGTTCCTGTTTTCTTCGTGTTTTCCAGCCACTCTCCAGAATAGGCTCATGGTTTTGAGTCCCAGATATGTAACACCACAAGGCTCTGTGACATGGCCATGTACTGGATAGCTTAAGGGAATGGGAGCATCTCAGAAAAATCAGATATCAGTGTGACCAGTAAAGTCTCAGTGGAGAAACCCTTCTTTGGGCCATTTGCTTACTTCTGTTTCTATTACCCTGAATGTCAGGAAAGTCTTTGCCTCAGGCCACCCTGTTGTGTAGCCTTAAGACGACTGTTTTCATATGGAAATGAATGGACATCACCTGTGGCTCTTTGCTTAATTGCTTTGGAATGGAATGTGTCTGATTCAGCCTCTTGTCCTTGAATGAGGTTGTGGCTTAGATTCTCAGCACCTGATGGATCTAAAGAAAGATCCCATGTGATTTCAAAACCAAAATGACAAAAAGAGAAGTCATTGTGGATGAATATTTTTGCCTTCTTGTTTTATGTTCCTGACCTCCATCAAGTGAGAATAGGGATCCTTTGGGTCAAATGAGTCTTTGAAATCCCTGCAGAGGCTAGCCCATATGTGCTTGGGTTTTCTCATGACTCCAAATCACATCAAGAATTTATAGGCTTCAGCCAGTAGGCCTCAAATTGGAGAAGCGGAACACTTTAACAGCAGCAATATTTGATCACTCCTGGTTCACAAGAATAGTGTTCAGGCCACCATGTTTTTAGGCAAATGAGGGGCAAGTGAGCTTATTTTGGACACTACCTTGTGCTCATTGAAACCTCCAGCTAGAGGTTATGATGAGTGTCTACAAGGAAGAAGATTATGGCCCTGTGGGAGTGATTTCATTTTAATTTTGGTCATTTTTGTGGCAGTTGAAAGGGATGACTGGGTCCACCTGGGCTTGAACTCTGGTATGATTTACCCTTAGAGACTGAGTTCTGGAACTGACCTCAGAGAAGTATTGCCATGAATTGTGTTGGGATTTTAGGAGGCCACGCATGAGACTCACTCTTGGAAACTGAGATCTAGGCCCAGGGTGGCTTTCCACAGAGGCCTGGGAATCTCAGCCAGAATATCACATGATTTTATTCTGAAAGACTTGGTAGCCATAGTTGAGAGTCAAAACACACATGGACCTCACATTGTAGACGTCAATTGGCCTGGCTTCATGTGACCTGTTGGCAACTCTTTGAGAAGCCTTGACTTTAGAGTTCTCCAGAGCATTCATTGAAATGAGCTTTCTCAACACTTAACGGTTCCTGAATGAATTGAAACCCACAGTGCCTCTAACTTCATCCTTGAAAACTTGCTAGATAAATACCATAAAATTTTGGAAATTCCCATGACCAGGTGGCACTGCAGAAACGTTGGATGTCCTGTTGCTGATCATGTGTATACCAGAAAGTGCCTTGTTTGACTGGGTTTCATGAAAATGGTGTAGAATACGAGATGCCAGGAATTTGGAGCCTGCTGAGTAGTGGGCCTAGAGCAGTGGTGGGGAGGTGTGTGATGAAACATCATGGTGGGGCCATGTGGATCGGCTATCGGCTTACAAATGGCTTGTGACTGATATGGCGCAGCCCCCATTCCCTTGTATGTAAAGGCATCTTGTTATATGGAGAGGTTTCAGGGCAATGTTCATAATCAGGTTGCTATGGTTATTGGGACAAGCTATGTGGGATAGAAGCCTGGTTGGTACATTCTCCTGCAGACGCTAACCCACCCCACGTGACAGAACACCCTCCAGCACTGTATCCCAGATGAACTTCTTATATTGTGTGAAGCAAGTACCAAATTCCCAGAGTAGCAGCAAGAAACACCACGAAAATTGGAGGATGATCAAATGTCTTCACTGTCCCCACCGGGAGACACTTAGCCTCCAGTGGACACAGTTTACCTACAAAGAGAAAATTGAGCACTGCTTCCTCATGTTCATTGAAATATAAGAAATCATGTCTTCCAGGTCACATAGATGCAGACCCAGCTTTTATGGTCTCACGACAAAGGAAGCCAAAGCTCATGACAACAACATATATTTCAAGTGCCCAACCTCAGAAGCCGTATTCCAAGAAGTCTTAGGCCAGCAGAGCTCTTTGTTTGTGGAGTGTTTACCCTGTCCTTTACTTTTGGAAACGCCTCTACCACCTCCAAGGTTGTGAACTCCCGAGCATATTCCATTAAATATATGTATTCATAGATTTTCACACTTTTCTACTATAATTGTGTCTTACTTGGGTGAAGGTAATGTCAAGGCATTGTTCTGGATGTGAGTGGGAAGATTTTTGTGTAGCACATATTTACACACACACTGGATTCATTTTTCAATTTTTATTTTGAAATACTGAATCCCTGACACTAACCCATACCCTACTAGACTCTGAATTATGATCCTAATATGATGGTGAAAAATAACCCAAAAAGAATAGAATACAAGCAGTTCAGAGGAGGCATGGTGTATAGTTGGAATTGACTTTTGCATTATATTTTGTAGGAGTTATAAATCTAGTCAATTTTTTGTTGAAATAGTTCTACATGTGTTTTTAAAATTAACAAATATATGAATCCCTGTCTCCCTTTCTCTGTAGCCTATTCAGCACATGTATTTTTATATGCACATATCGTATCCTACCTGATATCACTCGTATACACTTGTGAGGTGGCTGAATTTGCAGATGCAAATTGAGAGAAGAGATCACTCCTCCTAAACGCTGTTGGAACTGAAAATTCAACCTATGGTGAGCTTCCTAGTTGAATAACATTATTCATAATTTCATGTTCAGTAAAATTAATATTTTTCAGTCTGTTGATTATATATATTTCATGATAAATTTCTATTGGCATATATATCACTACTTTTTTTATTGGTTGCTCAAAACATTACAAAGCTCTTGACATATCATATTTCATACATTAGATTCAAGTGGGTTATGAACTCCCATTTTTACTCCAAATACAGATTGCAGAATCACATCAGTTAAACATCCATATTTTTACATAATGCCCTATTAGTTAATGTTGTATTCTGCTACCTTTCCTATACTCTACTATCCCCCCTCCCTTCTCTTCCCATCTTTTCTCTCTACCATACCTACTCTAATTCATTTCTCTCGTTGTTTATTTTCCCACAACCTCTTATATGTAATTTTGTGTAACAATAAGGGTCTCTCTCCATTACCATGCAATTTCCCTCTTCTCTCCCTTTCCCTCCCACCTCATGTTTCTGCTTAATGTTAATCTTTTCTTCATGCTCTTCCTCCCTGCTCTGTTCTTAGTTGCTCTCATTATATCAAAGAAGATATTTGGTATTTGTTTTTTAGGGATTGGCTAGCTTCACTAAGCATAATCTTCTCTATTGCCATGCATTTCCCTGCAAATTCCATGATTTTGTCATATTTTAGTGCTGCGTAATCCTCCATAGTATACAAAGGTCACATTTTTTTTTATCCATTCATCTATTGAAGGGCATCTGGGTTGGTTCGACAGTGTAGCAATTGTGAATTGTGCTGCTATGAAAATCGATGTGGCAGTATCACTGTAGTACGCTCTTTTAAGGTCTTCAGGGAATAGTCCAAGAAGGGCAATAGCTGGGTCAAATGGTGCTTCCATTCCAAGCTTTCACAGGAGACTCCATACTCCTTTCCAAATTGGCTGCACCAGTTTCAGTCCCACGAGCAATGTACAAGAGTACCCTTTTCCTCACATCCTCGCCAGCACTTGTTGTTGTTTGACTTCATTATGGCTGCCAATCTCACTGGATTGAGATGGTATTTTAGGGTGGTTTTTATTTGCGTTTCTCTTACTGCTAGAAATGGAGAGCATTTTTTCATGTACTTGTTAATTGATTCTATGTCCTCCTCTGAGAAGTTTCTGTTCAGGTCCTTGGCCCATTGGGTTATTGGTTATATTATTGTCTAATTTTCTGAGTTCTTTGTATACTTTGTATACTCTAGATATTAGGGCTTCATGTGAAGGGTGAGGACTAAAAATTTGTTCCCATGATGTAGGCTCCATATTTACCTCTCTTATTGTTTCTCTTTCTGAGAAAAAAAAATTCAGTTTAAGTAAGTCCCATTTCTTGATTCTTGTTATTAACTCTTGTTCTATGGGTGTCCTATTAAGGAATTTGGAGCCTGACCACACAATATGTAGATCTGAGCCAACTTTTTCTTCTATCAGACGCAGAGACTCTGATTTGAATCTAGCTCCTTGATCCACTTTGAGTTAACTTTTGTGCAGGGTGAGAGGAGGGGATTCAGTTTCATTTTGTTGCATATGGATTTACAGTTTACCCAACACCATTTGATGAAGATGCCATCCTTCCTCCATTGCAGGCCATTAGCTCTTTTATCAAATATAAGATAGTTGTAGCTTTTTGGATTAGTCGCTGTGTCCTCCATTCTGTACCATTGGTCCACCCGCCTGTTTTGGTACCAGTACCATGCTGTTTTTATTATAATTGCTCTGTAATATAGTTTGAAATCTGGTATTGCTATACTGCCTGATTCACACTTCCTGCTTAGAATTGCTTTTGCTATTCTGGGTCTTTTATTTTTCCATTTGAATTTCATAATTGCTTTATCTATTTCTACAAAAAATTCCTTTGGGATTTTGATTGGCATTGCATTAAACCTGTAGAGAACTTTTGGTAATATAGCCATATTGATGATGTTAGTTCTTCCTATCCATGAACGGGGTATATTTTTCCATCTTCTAAGATCTTATTCTATTTCTCTTTTTAGGGTTCTGTAGTTTGCATTATATAAATCTTTCACCTCTTTTGTTAGGTTGATTCCCAAGTATTTAATTATTTTGAGGAAATTGGGAATGCAGTGTTTTGACTCATTTTTTTTTCAGAAGTTTTGTCGCTAATATACAGAAATGCCTTCGATTTATGCATGTTGATTTTCTATCCTGCCACATTGCTGCATTCATTTATTAGTTCTAGTAGTTTTTTCTGTAGACCCTTTTGGGTCTTCTATGTATAGAATCATGTCATCTGCAAATAGTGATAAGTTAAGTTCTTCTTTTCCTATTTTTATGCCTTTAATGTCTTTCATCTCTCTAATTGCTCTGGCCAGTTTTTCGAGAACTATATTGAATAGAAGTGGTGATAGAGGACATCCCTGTCTTGTTCCAGATTTTAAAGGGAATGCCTTCAATTTTTCTCCATTCAGAATGATGCTAACCTGAGGCTTAACATAGATAGCTTTTACAATGTCGAGGTAAGTTCCTGTTATCCCTAGTTTTTAAAATGTTTTGAACATAAAGGAATGCTCTACTTTGTTGAATGTTTTTTCTGCGTCTATCGAGATGATCATATGGTTCTTATCTTTAAGTCCAATGATGTTGTGAATAACATTTATTAATTTCCATATATTGAACCAGCCTTGCATCCCAGGGATGAATCCTAGTTGATCATGGTGCACAATTTTTTTGATGTGCCTTTGTATCCAATTCGCCAGAATTTTAATGAGGATTTTTGCATCTAGGTTCATCAGAGATATTTGTCTGTAGTTTTCATTCTTTGAGGTGTCTTTGTCTGGTTTCAGAATCAGGGTGATGTTGTCCTCATAGAACGAATTTGGCAGAGCTCCCAGTTTTTCTATTTCCTGAATAACTTGAAAAGTAATGGTATTAATTCTTCTTTAAAGGTTTTGTAAAACTCTGCTGTATACCCATCCGGTCCTGGGCTTTTCTTGGTTGGTAGTCTTTTGATTGCTTCTTCTACTTCATCCATTGATATTGGTCTGTTTAAATTGTGTGTTCCCTTATGACTCAGTGTGGGCAAATCATATGACTTAAGAAGTTTATCAATGTCTTCACTATTTTTTATTTTATTGGAATACAGGTTTCCAAATAATTTCTAATTTTCTTCTGTATTTATGTTGCATCTGTTGTGATATTGCCTTTTTCATCCCGTATGTTAGTAATTTGAGTTCTCTCTCTTCTTCTCTTCATTAGCATGGCTAAGGGTCTGTCGATCTTATTTATCTTTTTGAAGAACCAACTTTTAGTTTTGTTAATTTTTTCAATAGTTTCTTTTGTTTCAATTTCGCTCTGATTTTAATTATTTCTTGCCTTCTGCTACATTTGCTGTTGTTTTGCTCTTCCTTTTCTAGGGCTTTGAGATAAAGTGTGAGCTCATTTATTTGTTGTTTTTTTTTTCTTTCTTTTTTTGAGGAATGACCTCCAGGAGATGAATTTACCTCTTAAAACTTCTTTCATTTTGTCCCATAGAATCTGATATGTTGTGTCTGTATTTTCATTTATCTCTAAGAATTTTTTGATTTCCTCCTTTATGTCTTCTGTAACCCATTGATCATTCAGTAACATATTGTTCATTTTGCATGTAATGTATGATTTTTTCTTTTTTCTTTTATCATTGGTTTCCAGTTTCATTCCATTATGATCACAAAAAATTCATGGTATTATCTCCTCCCCTTTATATTTACTGAGGGTTGCCCTATGGCAAAACATATGGTCTATTTTTGAGAAGGATCCCTGTGCTGCTGAGAAAAAAGTATATCCACTTGATGATGGTTGATATATTCTATATATGTCACTTAAGTCTAGGGTATTGATTGTGATATTGAGTTCTATAGTTTCTTTATTCAACTTTTGTTTGGAGGATCTGTCCAATGGTGAGAGACGTGAGTTGAAGTCACCCATAATTATTGTACTGTGGTCTATTTGATTCTTGAACTTGAGGAGAATTTGTTTAATGAACGTCGCAGCACCATTATTTGCTGCGTGAATATTGATAATTGTTATGTCTTGTCAGTGAATGGTTTCTTTTAACAGTATATAATGTCCTTCCTTATCCCTTTTGATTAAATTAGTCTTGAGGTCGATTTTATTCTATAGGAGGATGGCCACCCCTGCTTGGTTACGAGGACTGTGTGCATGGTATAAATTTTCCCAATCTTTCACCTTCAGCTTGTGTATGTCTTTTCCATTCAGATGTGTCCCCTGGAGGCAACTTATTGTTGGATTTGTTTTTTTTAATTCAAGTTACAAGCCTATGTCACTTTATTGGAGAGTTTAAGCCATTAACGTTTAGAGTTACTATTAATATATGGTTTGTACTGCCACCCATATTTGCTTATATCTTTTTTTTAAATTAGTTTGTTTCTCCATGATTAGCTTTTCCCGCCCTCTGTCATTACTGAGGCACTTCCCACTGATGGTTTACATTGTTGATTTTCATTTCTTCCTCGTGTAGTGTTTTGCTCAAGATGCTTTCCAATGCTGGTTTTCTGGCTGCAAATTCTTTTAGCTTTTGTTTATCATGAAATATTTTTATTTTGTTGTCTTACTTTAAGCTTAATTTTGCTGGATACATAATTCTTGGTTGGCATCCATTGTCTTTCAGTGTTTGAAGTACGTTGTTCCAGGATCTTCTCACTTCCAGCATCTGTGATAAAAAAAAAAAAAAAACATTGTTAACCTTTTTGTTTTACCCCTGATTGTAATCTGCCTCCTTTCTCTGGTAGGTTTTAATATTTTCTCTTTGTTTTGTATATTGGATATCTTCATAACAATGTGTCTTGGCATTGGTCTACTGTGATTTTGTGTGCTCAGTGTCCTGTAAGCATCTACAATTTGTTTATCTGTTTCCATTTTTATTTTTGGAAAGTTTTCTCTAATTATTTCATTCAGCAGGTTACTCATTCCCTTGGTTTGAATCTCTGTACCTTCCTCTTTCGGGATGACTCATAAGTTTGTTTTTTTAATGTTATCCCATATCTCTTGGATGTTTTCTCATAATTTTTTACAGCATTTCTTTCTTGGATAGAGTTTTTTCAAGATGATATATTTTGTCTTCATTATCTGACATTCTGTCTTCTACTTGCTCCACTCTGTTAGTGATACTCTCAATTGAGTTTTTAATTTGGTTTATCATTTCCTTCATTTCTAGAATTATTGTTTGATTTTTCTAATAATCTCTATCTCCTGATAAAGATGCTTAATTTCTTATTTTATCTGTTTATGTAATTCATTTTCAATGCGTTCTTTCACTGTTTGTTTTTGTTGTCTCGTATCCTCTTTAATGTTCCATTACATCTGTCTAAGGTATTCCTTGAGTTCTTTATATGACCATTTTTCTGATGACTCCAGATGCTCTTGAATATTTAGGCTGTCCTTCATTGTTTGTACTTTTTTTCTTCCTTGCTTTTCTATGCTGCTCATGTTACTTCTTGTTCTGTTTGACTACTGAGTTACTGCTTACTCTTATAAATTTATTTGATGCTTGGAAGGAAAGATATTAGAAGGGAAGGGAAGAAGTCACTAAAGAGAATGAGAGTATCCAGGTAGAATTCAAGGAAGGGGTATAATAAAATTGAAAAGAAATGAAAAGACAAAAGAAAAAAATAGAAAATAAAGAAAGAAAATTTTAAGTAATAATGATAATTAAAAAATGAAAATTAAAATTTAAAATAATAATAATAATAATGAAATAAAAAATTAAAAAAATAAAAAACATTAAAAAAGTTAAAGAACAACAACAAAAATGAAAATGAAAGAAAAAGAAAAACATACAAATAATATAATAATAATAATACATGCAGTACTAGAGTTCAATTAACTTCTCATCCAGTAGGTGGAGCTGTGTGCACTGGGCCAAGCTTCTCCTCTAAATAAGTGGGAACAAATCACTGTGCAGCAGCTCTTCCTCCCAGACTCGGCGGGTCTCCAATCCTGAGTGCCTAGGGCCTTCTCTTGTGCTTCCTCAAGCCAGGCCCCGCTCACCTTTGACGCTCACCACAATACTGGTTACACACCAGGCCTCTGCTCCTGGTAGCCCTGTTTTAATGAACGCCTGGGCACACTCTCCCTGTTTGCCTCCCTCAGACCCTAAGTTTGTAGAGCTTTGTCCTGAGAACCGCCAGCGAATTTTCCTGTCTTCCGGGAGCCATGCCCCTGGTAGGTGGTGTAAGAGACCTCAATTGTCAGCACTGGTGGGAGTGGTAGCCGGGAATTCCACGCCGCAAGTCCCGAGCCAATCCTGTTTCCCTAGGTCTGGCTATCGTGCTCCTGGGAGAGCTGGGAGGGGCCCTTGAGGTTTCCCCGTGGTGTTGAGAGAGATGGCAATGGGATTACACACTTGTCGCATTGGTTTCAATGAAGTTATCTCCTCCGCCTGTAATGTCAGTTCTATGCCATGGTGGTATCCCATTAAAATGGTGACCGTTTGTTCCCTTTGCTGGGTGACCAATGCAATGGGTGGGTCCTGACTATCTCTCCCAAGCCCCATTTCAATCCTGTGGCCACTGCCTATGAAGGCTCAGTTGTCTTTTAACTCTGTCAATTCAGAAAGCCCAACCAGTTATTTCAGCGGGAATGTTAGTGCTGAGTCACAAAAACCAGACGAATCTAAGCTTGAATGCAGCCAATCCGGGCTCTGTGTGTGTTCTGAGGGGCCCAGACTGTTCGCCCCAGATTCACAACAGGTCAACATTGCCTAGTGATTCTGAGCAAACAGCATTTAGACAGTTTATGACTTCCTATGCACGTGCAGCTGAAGAGATCAGAGACTTGATTTCTCCATGCCTGCCTTCATAATGGATCTCCTGTATTGCTACTTTTTAATATCTGTGCATGTGCGTGTTTGTATATATATATAAATATATATATATATTTATATATATATACACACTCTTCAGATTTTTCAAAATATGAAATATATGTGTCTTATTATACACTCCCTAAATTCATTCATATTCATATCTGTGGATTTATAATCAACTTTCCACAAGATTATTCTCATAATAATCATCCACCTGCAATACATATTGTTTCCTAGTACTGAAAACTAAATTCAGTGAATGGTGCATACAAACCCTATTATTTCTACATTTACTTAGCCAGTTTAAAATCAATGCAAGTAGATTCCTAGGGGACATGATGTGTATTTTGACTTTCATTTTTATTCAACACTTGTACGTTACTATGTCTTCAGTTTATCCACATCATAGGATATATATTTCAGTCACAAATTAGAAAATTTATAGGCATTTGTTTCACGATCAATCACTTCCTGATTCAGAACACATGCATCCCTCCATGTTTCTTGACTGGTCTTTTCATGAGACTTCTTTCCAAACACATTACTTTCGTTTAACATCATCACTTATAAAGCAAAACTCAAACACCATTCATCATAAATCATAATCCTAATATTACCATTAGATATATAACTGGTTGGAATGAATGATTGTATATCAATATAAGATTTCTTATATATTTTCACATGTCATTTCAATCCATTATTTAAAGTGGAATCAGTTATGTTATTTATTCATAGTATGGTCTATTCATGCATTATCTCTATATTCATAGACAGAGGTTACACCTCTTTGTGCCCCTAATACTAATGTATGCGTCTTCAAATTATTGCTCCCAGAAATGGTGAAAGAAATACTCATGTCACCTGATCTACATATACATTTTATCACAGTAATATTCTGAACAACAAACAAATAAAATATCACACTTATGATTGTACCAAAGCCTAAAAGGAAAGTGAATGTTGATAACTAATAGCATCCATGTCCAGGTTGCCTAATGCTCTCAAATGTCATTCCCATTCATGACGACATATTTGTTTTTTCCTATGATTATATATTCAAACTCAAGCCTGTTGAAAATGTCTAATCCTATCCCTCACTTTATACTTTGCCTGATTTAGTAATGTCTCTATTGACACCTGCTTTCCTACATATTTTCCCCAGTTCATCATTTTGGCTTACTCTTCACATGTGCTGACATTTACATTCACTCTCTAAACAAAACCCTATTGCTAAAGAAGCTTTTTTTTCCAAATCATATACTCACTCTTCTTCCTAAACCTACTGACTATCTTCCTAATCCTACCAACTATCCCTTTTTGACTGGATGTTCTCTTCTACATTTAATCATCCAAGGTACAAGGTCCTATGCCATTGTATTTCGATTTAACTGAGACAATTTTACAGAACATTATTCAACACTAAGTATCCAAACCAAGGGCCCAATGCCCTTCTGGGCTTCAAATCTTTCTTAGATTCCCGTTTTTATACATATATTTCACCTATATATTCTGTTGACCAGGAAAGTCTCAGTGGAGAAACCCTGCTTTGGTCCTTTTGCTTAACTATTGTTCTGTTGAATGTCAGGAAGTTTTTTGCCTCAAGCCACCACTTTGTGAAGCCTGAAGAAAAGAGTTTTCAAATGGAAATGAATGGGCATCACCTGTGGCTCTTTGCTTAATTGCTTAGGATTGGGATATGTCTGAATCAGCCTGTTGGCCCTGTGTGACGCTGTGGCTTAGATTCTCATCACCTGATGGATCTAAAGATAGATCCCATGCGTGCATCCAAAACCAAAATGGCAAAAAGATCAGATATTGTTGATGAACTCTCTTGCCTTCCTCTGGTAGGTTCCAGATATCCATCAAGTGAGAATAGGGATTCTTTGGGTCAAATGAGTTCTTCAAAGCCCTGCAGAGGCTAGGCCATAGGTGCTTGATTATCATGACTCCAATTCACTTAAAGAATCTAAACCCCAAAGCTAGAATGCCTCAAGTTGGAGAAGCCAAGCAATATTAAAGGTAGGCCTATTTGATTACTCCTGGTTCACAGGAAGAGAGTCCAGGCCACCCTTACTTTAGGCAAATGCGGTGCAAGGAGCTTATTTTGGACACTGTCGTGGGCTGCATCCCTTATGGAAACCTCCAGCCAGAGGATATAATGAGTGTCTATATGGAAGAAGATGAGGGCCATGTGAGAGTGTTTTGGTTTTAATTGTGGACATTTGTCTGGCGGTTGGAAGAGATCACTGGGTCCACCTAGGCTTGCACTCTGGTGTGATTCCCCTTAGAGACTGAGTTCTTTTACTGATCTCAGAGAATTATTGCCAGGAATTGTGTTGGAATTTTAGATGGCCATGCATGAGAGTTGCCCTTGGAAAGTGACATCTAGGCCCTAGTTGACTTTCCACAGAGCACAGGGAATCTCAGCCAGGATAACACATGATATTATTCTTAAAGACTTGCCAGCCATATTTGAGAGTCAAAACACACATGGACCATACTTTGTAGACCTCAATGGGCCTGGCTTAATCTGACTTTTGGCCACTTTTGGAAGCCTTGCCTGTAAGAATTCTCCAGAGTTTTCATTTAATGGTTTCTGAGTGAATTGAAATCCACAGTGCCTCCAACTTCATCCTTGAAAATTGGCTATATCAATATCATGAAATTTTTGAAATTCCCATGACCGGGTAGCACTGGAGAACATTTGGATGTCCTCTTGCTGATCATGAGTATACAGGACAGTGCCTTGATTGACTGGGTTTTATGAAAATGGTGTAGAACAGAGATTCCAGTAAGTTGGATCTTGCTGAGTAGTTGTTCTAGAGCAGTGGTTGGCAGGTGTGTGATAAAACATCTGTGGTGGGGGCATGTGGATCTGCCATTGGCTTCCAAATGGATTGTGACTGACATTTTGCAGTCAGTAGAACCTTATATGTAAAAGCATATTGTTATATGGAGAGGTTTCAGGGCAATGTTCAGAATCAGGATGCTATGGTCAATAGGGCAAGTTATGTGGGATAGAAGCCTGGTTGGTGCATTCTCCTGCAGAACTCGACACACCACACTTGACAGAACTCACTTCAGCACTGTGTCCCAGGTGAACCCTTGTATTTAATGAAGCAAATACCAAACTCCCAGTGCAGCAGCAAGAAACACCACGAAAGTGGAGGATGACCAAATGAATTTACAGTCCACACGGGGAGACACCTAGAATCCAGTGGCCACAGTATACCTACAAATAGAAAATTCAGCACTGCTGCCTCATGTTTATTGGAAAATAAGAAACCATGTCATCCAGGTCACATAGATGCAGAACCAGATTTGATGGTCTCACTACATATGAAGCTAATGCTTCTGACAACAGCATATATTTCATTGCCCAACCTCACAGGCAGTTTCTTCAGATGTTAGGCGGGCAGAAATTCATGTTTTTGGAGTGATTACCCTGTCCCTTACTTTTGGAAACTCCTCTACCAACTCCAAATTTGTGAACTTCTGAGCATTTTCCATTCCACATATGTATTCACAGATTTTCTAAATGTTCTCCTCTAATTGTGTCTTATGTACGGCGAAGGTAATGTCAAGGCATTATTCTGAATGAGAGTGGGAAGATTTTTGTGTAGCACATATTTGCATACACATTGGATACATTTTCCAATTTTCCATTCGAAATACTGAATCCCTGACACTAACACATGCCCTACTAGACTTTGACTTCTTATCCTAATTTGATGGAGAATAATAACCCAAAAAGAATACAAATACAAGAGGTTCACAGGAGGCATGGTGTATAATTGGACTTGCCTTTCCTATGATAAATTGTAGGTGTTATAAATCTAGCGAATTTTAATTGAAATAGTTCTCCATGTGTTTTCAAAGTTAACAAATATGTGAATAACTGTCTCCCTTTCTCTGTAGCCTATTCATCACATGTATTTTTATAAGCACATACAGAATTCTACCTGGTATCAGTCGTACATTTGGTGAGGTGGCTGGCTTGGCAGATACAAATTGTGAGAAGAGATCACTCCTACTTAACACTGTTGGAACTGAAAATTCAACATATGGGTGAGCTTTTTAGTTAAACAACATGAATCCATGTACATTTAAATGAATATTTTTGGATCTGTGGATGATATATATTTCATGGTGAATTTCAATTCACATACATAATGCTACTTTTTAATGTCTGTGTGTGTGTGTGTCTGTGTGTGTGTATATATATATATATATATATAATATATATATATATATATATATATATATATATATATATATATATATATTCACTCTCCAGATTTTTCAAAATATTTAGTATATTTTTCTTTTTATACCCTCCCTAAATTCATTCATATTCATGTATGTGGATTTATAATCAACTTTTCACAAGATTATTCTCAGAAATATTCCTCCACCTGAAATACATATTTTTTTCCTTCTACTGAAAACTAACTTTGGGGGATCACATGATGGCGGCGAATGGAGTGCATTACCCCCATGTACCACGTCACTGTGCGGGAAAATGACGAGTTAGAACGGCTAAAACCTATCTTGTTAGGAATTTCCAGCAAATTTGGGGTGCTCCAAATCCTAGTGGACATATATCCATCTCACGAGGATCAGCTACGGGGGCTCAAACGCGAGTGATTTTTCCGCACGGAGGGTCATGCTGCTTATTCAGCAAATTGCCCTGCAGCTAGAGTGTGTGGCGCGCACTGGGAAAAGACGAAATAGCATCGCAAATATACAGTGGTGCGGATTCTATGGGCTCCTGCCCGCTATGCAATTACTGTGCTCAGTGCTGAATTCTGGGATTGAGACGGGGATGGATGTGGTCCAATTCCGTTCTCCATACCGGTCAGACCACAGAGGAAGCCAGCGTCCACCATCTTGAAGAGCTGACGTCACCATCCCTGTTTTCGACTGATCGCAGCTCATTCAGCTATAGAACAGGTAATTTCAAGATTCCATTCACCTTTGCTTCGCAGACAAATTACTCAGGCTCAGTGCTAAAAAACCCGCAGAAACTGCGTCTTGGAGCCTGCTCCTATTAGAACATACACTGAGCCCAGAGCGGCCAAATTTGGCCTCCCTGAACTGATCTGGCCCAGGGCTCAAGAACCCGTGGAAACTGCTTCCCGGTCCGGGTCTTGCTGAATAATGTGGAGGTAAATATCAACCGAGCCTTCATAGGCAGTGGCAACAGGATTGAGACGAGGCTTGTGAGGGCAAGTCAGGACTCACCCATTGCTTTGGTCACCCAGCAAAGGGAACGAAATGCTGCCTTTTGCATGGGATACCAACATGGCAGAGATCTGATGTCATCAGAAAGCAGCGGAGGAGATAACTTCATTAATACCAGCGGTGACAGAAACAGTTGGTCTCCTGGTAAAGAAAGTGAGTCAGAAACACTCGAGTCTCTCTCACTTTGTCATCAAGCCAGAGGGGCAGAGCAGAGCCGCTGCCCATGCCTGGAACAGGCCCAGCGACACACCTGCATGATACTCACTTCACTCCAATTGGAATAGAGGCAGAGGAGAGCCACCACAGGTGCCCAGAACAGGCCTAGCGACCAGCAGGCATGGTAGTCACGTCACCTCAATTGGAGTAATTGCAGAGCAGAGCCTTCTCCAGCACCTAGTACAATCCAAGTGGCCCACCGGCATGGTAGTCACATAACCCCAATAGGAGTAGGCGCAGAGCAGAGTCTTTGCCCATGGTGCCCGGAACAGGCCCAGCAACCTGCCGGCTTCGTAGTCACGACACCCCAATTGGAGTAGCGGCAGAGCAGAGCCACCACCCGCGCCCTCAAGGTAGACAAATCTGCACCCGACCAGCAGAAGAGGCCCAGCGGCCTGCCAGCGCGGCAGACACTTCACCCCATTTGGAGTAGGGGCAGAGCAGATCCATCGCCCATGCCCGTAAGGTAGGCAGACCTGCGACCGACGGCAGAACAGGCCCACCCACCCGCCGGCATGGTAGTCACGTCACCCCAATTGGAGTAGGGGCAGAGCAGAGCCGCTGCCCGCGCCTCTAAGGTAGGCAGACCTGAGACCGACTGGCAGAACACCCCAGGGGTCCATGGGTGTGGTACACACGTCACACCAATTAGAGGAGGGGCTTAGCAGAGCCGCTTCCCGCGCCTGCAGGGTAGGCAGACCTGCGACCGATCAGGAGAACAGGCCCAGCGGCCCATCAGCATGGTAGATAGATCACCCCAATTGGAAGAGCACAACAGCCACACCCCGCACCTGCAAGGAAGACTTTTCAAATATACAAGAGCAATATAAATATATAGGGGGAAAATTTCAAAATCACAACAGTTTCACCAAGCAGAAAGAAACGCGAGCCGTATGAAAAGACAAAGAAAAAAGGACCACAAGCAATGCAGGTCAACACAACTTTAGAAGAGGTAATAGCTGCAGCAGATGGAATGTCAGAGAAAAAACTCAGGATATACATGCTTCAGATAATCTCGAGTCTCAAGGAAGACATTAGACAGCAAAATCAGACAATGAAAGATCACTTCGACAATGAATTACACAAACAAATCCAAGAAGCAAAAGATCAATTATACAGGGAGATAGAAGTTGTAAAAAATGACAAACAGAAATCCTAGAAATGCAGGAAGCAATAAAACAACTTAAAAACTCAATTGAGAACACTACCATCAGAGTAGAACACTTAGAAGATAGAACATCAGACAATGAAGACAAAGTATTTCAACTTGAAAAGAACATAGATAGCTCAGCAAGACTGTTAAGAAACCATGAACAGAACATCCGTGAAATATGGGATAACATAAAGAGACCAAACTTAAAAGTCATTGGGATACAGGAAGGTATAGAGGTCCAAACCAAAAGAATGAGCAATGTATTTAATGAAATAATACGAGAAAACTTCCCAGACTTGAAGAATGAGACAGACTCCCAAGTCCTAGAAGCCAACAGGACGCCGAATGTGCAAAATCATAAGAGATTCACACCTAGACGCATTATAATGAAGATACCCAACGTAGAGAATAAAGAGAGAATTTTAAAAGCTACAATTGAAAGGAAGCAGATTACATTTAGGGGTAAAGCAATCAGGATAACAGCTGATATTTCAACACAGACTCTGAAAGCTAGAAGATCCTTGAAATATATGTTTTTGTCAGGAGCTTTAGCTTCATTTCTAGTGAAAGCATCAAAGCTGTGTCTGCATCTATGTAACCTGGAGAACATGGTTTCTTATTTTCCAAAAGACATGAGGCGGCAGTGCTGAATTCACTCTTTGTAGGTAAACTGTGGCCACTGAAGGCTAAGTGTCTCCCCGTGTGGACTGTGAAGCCATTTGTTCATCCTCCACTTTTCATGGTGTTTCTTGCCGCTGCACTGGGAGTTTGGTATTTGTTTCACTAAATAAAATGAGTTCAACTGAGACCCAGTGCTGGAGGGAGTTCTGTCGTGTATGGTGGGTCAGGGTCTGCAGGAGAATTCACCAACCAGGATTCTATCCCACATAGATTGCCCCCTTGATCATAGCAACCTGATTCTGAACATTGCCCTGAAAATCTCCATATAAAAAGATGCCTTTACATGGAGAGGTTTCAGACATATAAGGTTCTGCTGGATGCATCATGTCAGTCTCAAGCCCTTTGGAAGTAATGGCAGATCCACATGGCCCCACAAGAGATGTTTTATCACACACCTGCACACCACCTGCACACACACCACTATTCAGTAGGCTACAAGTTACTGGCATTTCTGTTCTACACCATTTTCATGAAACCCAGACAATCAAGGCACTATCTGGTACACTCATGATGAGCAAAAGGACATCAAAGGTTCTCCAGTGCCACCTGGTCATTGGAATGGCAAAAAATTCATGGTATTTATGTAGCCACTTTTCAAGGATGAAGTTGGAAGCACTGTGGGTTTCAATTCATTCAGGAACCATTAAATGGTGAGGAAGCTCATTTCAATAAAAGATCTGGAGAACTCTCACAGGCAATTTTTCCCAAGGAGTGAGCTAGATCTCAGTTTAGAAGGGCGAATCTCATTAGTGGCCTATTCCACTGCCACACAAATGACCGCAATTGAAACCAAAACACTCCCACATGACCCTCATCTTCTGCCATAGAGACACTCATCATAACCTCTTGCTGCAGGTTTTCATGAGGGATGCAGCCCAAGACAGTGTCCAAAATAAGCTCACTTACCCCTCAATTGCCTAAAGTCAGGGTGGCCTGGACACCCTTCCTGTGAACCAGGAGTGATCAAATAGGCCTGCCCTTAATACTGCTCTGCTTCTCCATTTTGACTGTACTGATTGTTGAGTATAAATTCTTTGTGTGAATTGGAGTCATGAGAAAATCCAAGCACCTATGCATTAGCCTCTTCAGGGCTTTGAAAAACTCATTTGACCCAAATGATATCTATTCTCACTTGATAGAGGTCAGGACTTACAGAGGAAGGCAAGAGACTTCATCCACATTGACTGCTCTTATGGCCATTTTGGTTTTGGATTCAGAGATGGGATCTTTCTGTAGATCTGTCAGGTGCCGAGAATCTAAGCCCCAGCCTCACATAGGGCCAAGGGGCTGATTCAGACACATCCCTTTTGAAGCAATTAAGCAAACAGCCACAGGTGATGCCCATTCATTTTCATTTGAAAACTGTTTTCTTCAGGCTTTACAAAGGGGTTGCCTGAGGCAAAGAAATTCCTGACATTCAGGGCAACAGAACAAAAGGTTAGCAAAAGGCAGAAAGCAGGGTTTCTCCACTGAGGCTTTACTGGTCGCACTGATATCTGAGTTTTCTGAGATGCTCCCATTGCCTTCAGCTATCCAGTACATGGCCATGTAACAAAGCTTGGAGGCGGTACATATCTTGGACACCAAACCATGAGACTATTCCGGAGAGTGGCCAGAATTCAGGAAGAAAACTGGAGCTTAGGAAGATAGTAGGTGTTGTCCATTCATAAGGCAAGCTGCAGTCCATTCATCAATTGCGCAGGATGAATGCTGGGTAGCTTTCTACTAGACAGGGCACTTCCATTGATGCATTCTCTTTTCAAATGTCAACAACCACGGACACAGTGGGATACACTTTTAGAAACCCTCGCCATGTCAAACGACTTTCTAGAAACAATCCACTCAAAAACAAACAATCCACCATCCCTACCTATTCTCAGAACATGAGACAAAACCACAAACTCACACCCACACCCACAAAGCACCTCCTTCCCAGAAGTAGGTCTTTGATTATCCGGAGTTTCCTCTGACTGGTGGGCCATACCATGTTCCCCCGAAATGGCCTGTACTTTCTCAGATTTGGTGTCTTTGCCAGAACAACTACCTGCTTTCTCAGGAAACACCTGTCTTCATAGCTTTCCTGGCATTTGGCCATCCTCACATCAGTTGGTACCAATAAAGACTGACTCTGTCCTTGGTAAATCCAATCAAGTGTGCCAACTGGGACTGGCACTGGCTCTGGGGGCCTAGCTTCCTGGTTCCCAAGTTAAGAGAGTTCCACTACAAAGGAAGTGAGGTGAGGTCACTTTTTTCAGGAACTGAATGAGGTCACTGCCTTGGCAACTACTTTGCCCTAACAGTTGCTTCCAAGGGTCCCATGAGATGGATGCTGCCCCAATTCCTGTGACATTTTTACAAGTTAGAATGGTATATCAACCATAGTCACCCAGGAACAGCTCTCCACACAGGCTTGGTTTGGTCCATCTTCTCTACATTAAGAAGAGAGAGGCTGATTCAGACACAACCCTTCATCCTGACCAGGCTATTTGCCATGGAAGATGACCTTTGCTCTCTCAGGTCCTTCATACCTGCCTACATGTTTTCCAGGGATAATTTCTGCATGGACCATTGAGGTTCTAAGTAGGTGGAAGATGCCCTCCATCCCTGCATTGTAAGACCAACTCTGTTCCAGCTCTTCTGTAATGTTATATTGAGGGAACAGTGTATGGTTATGCTTAATAACCAGTTCGATTTGGGTTAGGAATCATTCTACGGGATGTATAATGGTATTGGGTAACTGCAATACTTACAAGAATATATAGGTGAAATATAAGTATGAAAACAGAAATCCAGGTAAGATTTGAAGTCCAGAAAGTCATTGGGTCCTTGATTGGATTACTTAGCTTGGATTACGTTCTGCACAGGTATCTCAGATAAATTGATATACAATGGCATAGGAACTTGTACCTTGGATGATTGAATGTAGAAGAGAACATCCCCTCAAACAGAGATAGTCAGTAGGATCAGGAAGATAGTCGGTAAGTATCGGAAGAACAATGAGTATAGGATTTGGACCAAAAGTTATTTAGCAATAGGGTTTCGGTTAGAGAGTGAATTTCAATAACAGCACATGTGAAGGGTCTCTAACAATGATGAAGTGGGGAAAATATGTAGGAATGCAGATATCAATAGAGACATTAGGAAATCAGGCAAAGTATAAAGTGAGTGATAGGATTAGATATTTTCAACAGGGTTGAGGTTGAACATATAATCTTAGGAAGAAACAAATATGTAGTCACCAATCGGATTGACATTTGAGAGCATAAGGCACCCTGGACATGGATGTTTTTAGTAATCCATGTTCACTTTCTATTTAGGATTTTGTAGAATCATAAGTGTGACCTTTGAATTTTGTGTCTAGAATATTACTGTGATGAAATGTATATGTAGATCAGGTGACATGAGTATTTCTTCCACCATTTCTGGAAGCAATATTTTGAAGATGTATAAATTTGTATTGGGGCTACAAAAAGGTGCACCCTGTGTCTATGAATACAGAGGAAATGCATGAATAGACCATACTGTGAATAAATAATAAAACTGGTTTCAACTTGAAATAATAGATTGAAATAAATTTGAAAACAAATAAGAAATCTTATATTAATATACAATCATTCATTCCAACCCATTATACATCTAATGGAAATATGAGGATTTTGGTTTATCATGAAAAGTGTGTGACTTTGCTTCAAATTGATTATGAAAATCGAAAATAATTTGTTTGGAAAGAAGTCTCATGAAAAGACCAGTCAAGAAACCTGGAGGAATACATGTGTTCTGAAGCAGGAAGCGATTGAAAGTGAAACAAATGCCTATAAATTTGCGAAATTTTTGATGAAATATATGTCCTATGATGTCCATAAACTTAAGAAAGAGTAATGTACCAGTGTGGAATAAAAACGAACGTCAAAATACACAACACGTCCAATAGAATTCTACATGCATTGATGTTAAACTGGTTCAGTTACTGTAGAAATATTAGGATTTGAAGGCACCAATCACTGTAGTTAGTTTTCAGTACTAGGAAACAAATATGTACTTCAGGTGGATGAATATTTCTGAGAATAATCTTGTGAAAATTTTATTATAAATCCACATACATGAACATGAATGAATTTTGGGACTCTAAATAAGACACAAATATTTCATATTTTGAAAAATATGGAGACTATATATATATATATATATATATATATATATATATATATATATATATATATTTATATATACACACACACACACACACACACAAAACACACACACAGACTTTAAAATGTAGTAATATATGCCAATCGAAATCCATCATGAAATATATATCATCCACAAATGCAAAAATATATATTTTACAGAATATGGATTTATGTATAATTTTGTTCAACTAGGAAGCTCACCCATAGGTTGAATATTCAGTTCCAAAGCGTTTAGGAGGAGTGATCTCTTCTCACAATTTGTATTTGCTGAGGAAGCCACCTCACAAAAATATAGGTGTGATACCAGGTAGCTTTCAGTATGTGCATATAAAAATACATATGTTGAATAGGCTACAGAGAAAGGGAGTCAGTAATACACAAATTTTGAACTTTAAAAACACATGGAGAACTATTTAATTAAAAATTGACTAGATTTATAACACATAAACTTTATCATGTAAAAGGCAAGTCCAAATATACATCATGCCTCCTTTGAACTGCTTGTATTTATATTCTGTTTGTGTCATTTTTCTCCATCATATTAGGATTAGTAGCCAGAGTCAAGTAGGGTATGGGATAGTGTCAGGGATTCTGTATTTTGAATGGAAAATTGGAAATTGTATCAAATGTGTGTGCAAATATGTGCAACCCAAAACTTCCCACTCTGATCCAGAACAATGCCTTGACATTACCTTCGCTCCAAGGAAGACACAATTAGAGGAGAAGAGTTAGAAAATTTGTGAATACATGTCTGGAATGGAAAATGCTCAGGAGTTCACAAACTTCGAGATGGTAGAGGAGTTTCCAAAAGCAAGGGACATGGTAAACACAACACCAACATGGAGCTCTTCTGGCCTAAAGACTGTTTGAGAAACTGCATGTGAGATTGGGCACTTGAAATATAAGTTGTTGTCAGAAGTTTTAGCTTTCTTTCTAGTGAGACCATCAAAGATGGGTCTGCATCTATGTGACCTGGACGACATGTTTTCTTATTTTCCAATGAACATGGGGCAGCAGTGCTGAATTCTCTCTTTGTAGGTAAACTGTGGCCACTGGGGGCTTAGTGTCTCCCCGTGTCGCTGTGAAGACATTTGGTCATCCTCCACTTTTCGTGGTGTTTCTTGCTGCTGCACAGTGAGTTTGATATTTGCTTTACAAAATACAAGGAGTTCAACTGGGACACAGTGCTGCAGGGAGTTCTGTCACTTGTGGTGGGTTAGAGTCTGCAGGAGAATGCACCATCCAGGCTTCTATCACTCATTGCTTGCTACATTGCCCCCTTTTCCATTGCAACCCAATTCTGAACATTGCCCTGAAACCTCTCTATATAACAAGGTGCCTTTACATAAATGGGTCTGCTGGCTGCTGCAAGTCAATCACATGCTATTTGGAAGCCAATGGCAGATCCACATGGCCCCACCACAGATGTTTTGTCACACACCTGCCCACAACTGCTCAAGGCGCACTACTCAGAAGGTTCCAACTTACTGGCATCTCTGTTCTATGCCATTTTCATGAAACCCAGTAAATCAAGGCCCAGTCTGGTACACTCATGATGAGCATCAGGAGATCTAACTGTTCTCCAGTGCCACCTGGTCATGGGAATTTTAAAAATTTCATGGTATTTATCTAGCCATTTTTCAAAGAGGAATTTGGAGCCACAGTGGGTTTCAATTCATTCATGAACCATTAAATGTTGTGGAAGCTCATTTCAATGAAAGATCTGGAGAACTCTCACAGGCAATGCTTCCCAAAGAGTGGCCTAAAGGTCACATGAGGCCAGGCCCATTGAGGTCTACAATGTGAGGTCCATGGGTGTTTTGACTCTCAAATATGCCTGCCAAGTCTTTCAGAATAAAATCCAGGTATATCCTGGCTGACATTCTCAGTGCTTTGTGGAAAGCCACCCTGGGCTTAGATCTCAGTTTCAAAGGGCAAGTCTAATGCGTGGCCTCCTAAAATCCCAACACAATTCATGTGAATACTTCTCTGAGGTCAGTTCCAGAACTCAGTCTCTAAGGTGAATCAAACCCGAGTTAAAGCCCAGGTGGACCCAGTCTTATCTTCCAACAGCCAAATAAATGACCACAATTAAATCCAAAACACTCCCACATTGCCCTCATCTTCTTCCATATAGACACTCATCATTACCTCTGGCTGGAGGTTTCCATGAGGGGTAAAGCACAAGACAGAGTCTGAAATAATCTAACTTGCCCTCATTTGCCTAAAGTCAGTGTGACCTGGACACCCTTCCTGTAAACAAGGAGTGATTTAATAGGCCTGCCACTAATACTGCTCTGCTTCTCCAATTTGAGGCCTACTGACTGTCATGTATAGATTCTTTATGTGATTTGGATTCATTAGAAAACCCAAGCACATATGGGCTAGCCTCTGCAGGGCTTTGAAGAACTCGATTAATTCAAAGGATCCCCAAATTCACTTGTTGGAGGTCAGGAACCTAACAGAGAAAGGCAATAAACTTCATCTACAATGACTGATTTTTTAGACATTTTGGTTTTGGATGAACACATGGGATCTTTCTTAAGATCCATTAGGCGCTGAATATCTAAGACACAGCCTCACACACGGCCAAGAGGCTGATTCACACACATATCTCTCAAAGCATTTTAGCAAACAGCCACAGGTGATGCCCATTCATTTCCATTTGAAAACTGTTTTCTTCAGGATTCACAAAGGGGTGGCCTGAGGCAAAGACCTTCCTGACATTCAGGGCAACAGAGGAATAGGGAAGCAAAAGGCCCAAAGCCGGTTTTCTCCACTGAGACTTTCCTTGTCACACTGATATCTGAGTTTTCTGAGATGCTCCCTTTCCTTTCAGCTATAGAATACATTGGCCATGTCACAGAGGTTGGAGGTGGTACATAACTTGGACAAAAAACCATGAGCCTACTCTGGAGAGTGGCCAGATTCAGAAAGAAAACAGGAACTTAGGAAGATAGTACGTGTTGCCCATTGATAAGGCAAGTCACAGTCCATTCATAAATTAGGCAGGATAAATGCTGGAATTCTTTCTACTAGACAGGACACATCCATAGATGAATTCTCTTTTCTAATGAATACAACCACGGACACAGAGAGTTACACAGATATAGAAACACTCACATTGTCAAAGGAATTACTAGACACAGTCCACTCCAAACCCAACAAACTGCCTTTCCTACTTATTCTCAGAACATGAGAAAAAACCACAAACTCACTCCCACACCCACAAAGACACCTCCTTCCCCCAAGTAATTCTGTGACTATCCTGAGTGTCGTCTGACTGGTAGGCCATACTATGTACCCCCAAATGGCCTGTCCTGTCTCAGATATGGTCTCCTTGGCCAAATCTGTGACGTTGTCAGGAGCCAGAAATGGGAAAGTACCTTTTTCTCAGGAAAGGCCCCTCTACAAAGCTCTCCTGGCATTTGGCCATCCTCACATCAGTAGGTTCCAGGAAACACTGATTCTGTCCTTGGTAAATCCAAACAAGTGACCTCAATGGGACTGGGACTGGGACTGGCTCTGGTTGCCTGGCTTCTGCACACAAGTTCAGAGAGTTCCATCACCAAGGAAGAGAGGTGAGATCACTTACTTCAGGTAGTGAATGAGGACACTGCCTTGGCAATCACTTTGTCCTAACAGTTGCTTCCAAGGGTCCCATGAGATAGAGGCTGCCCCTACTTCCTGTGACACTTTCACAAGTTAGAATGGTGAATCAACCATAGGCACCCAGGAACAGCTCTCCACACAGGCCTGGTTTGGTCCATTTTCTCTACATTGAGAACAGAGAGGCTCATTAAGATACAACCCTTCATCCTGACCAGGTTGTTTGCAATGGAAGATGAGTTTTGCTCTTTAAGGTCCTTCATAGCTGCCTATATCTTCTCCAGGGATCACATCTGCATGGACCTTTGAGTTTTTCAGCATATGGAATATCCCCTACATTCCTGTATTGTAAGACCAACACTGTCCCTGGTCTTTTGTTAAGTGAGATTGTGGGAACAGTGTATGTTTAGGGTTTAATAACATGTTTGATTTGGGTTAGGAATCATTCTGCTGGATGAATAATGGTATTGGGAACCTGTGATATTTATTAAAACATAGACATAAAATATAAGTATGAAAACAGAAATCTAGGTAAGATTTGAAGCTCAGAAGGGCTTTGAGCTGTTGATTGTGATACTTAGCTTTGAATTATGTTCCGCATATATGTCTCAGATAAGTCGATAATCAATGGCATAGGACCTTGTACCTTGGATGATTGAATGGAAAAGAGAACTTCCACTCAAACAGGGAAACTCAGTAAGATTAGGAAGATAGTCAGTAGCTTTCAGAAGAAGAATGAGTACAGGATTTGGACCAAAAATTCTTTATCAATAGGGTTTCGCTTAGAGAGTGAAAGTAAATATCATCACATGTGAAGAGTCACTCACATGGTGAACTGGGGAAAATATTTAGGAAAACAGACATCAATAGAGACATTAGGAAATCAGGCAAAGTATAGAGTGAGTGATAGGATTAGACATTATTAACTGCATTTAGTTTGAATATATAATTTTAGGAAGAAACGAATACGTAGTCACCAATAGGATTGATATTTGAGACTATTAGGCAAACTGGACCTGGATGTTTTTAGGAATCCATGTTCAGTTTCCATTTAGGCTTTGGTACAATCATAAGTGTGACTTTTGCTTTTTGTGTCCAGAATATTACTGTGATACAATGTATATGTAGATAAGGTGACCTGAGTATTTCTTCCACCATTTCTGGGAGCAATATTTTGAAGATGTATAAATTAGTATTCGGGGAACAAACAGGTGCACTCTTTGTCTTTGAATATGGAGAATATGCATGTATAGACCATACTGTGAATAAATAATATAACTGGTTCCAACTTCAAATAATGGATTGAATTGAAATGTGAAAATATACAGGAAATCTTATATTGATATACAACCATTCATTCCAACCCGTTTTACATCTAATGGTAATATGAGGATTATGGTTTATCATGAAGAGTGTGTGAGTTTTGCTTAAAATTGATTATGGAAATTGAAAATATTTTTTTTGGAAAAAAGACTCATAAAAAGACCAGTCAAGAAACCTGGAGAAATACATGTGTTCTGAAGCAGGAAGTGACTGAAAGTGAAACAAATACTTATAAATTTGTGAAATTGTAGATGAAATACATATCCTCTGATGTGCATTCACTGAAGGAATAGTAATGTACCAGTGTTGAGTAAAAATGAACGTCAAAATAAACATCATGTCCCATAGGAATCTTCTTGCATTGATGTTAAACTGAGTCAGTTAATGTAGAAATATTAGGATTTGAATGCACCATTCACTGAATTTAGTTTTCAGTCCTAAGAAACAAATATGTATTTCAGGTGGATGAATATTTCCGAGAATAATCTTGTGAAAATTTGATTATAATTCCACATACATGAACATGAATGAATTTGAAAATTTGATTATAATTCCACATACATGAACATGAATGAATTTTGGGACTGTACATAAGACACATCTATTTCATATTTTGAAATATATGGAGAGTGTGCATATATATATATATATATATATATATATATATATATATATATATACAAGAGTGTGTATACACACACACACACACACAAAACAGACATTAAAAAGTAGCAATATATATGCCAATTGAAATTCTTCATGAAATATATATCATCCACAGATCCAAAAATCTTCATTTTACTGAGCGTGGATTTATGTGTAATATTGTTTAACTAGGAAGCTCACCCATAGCTTAAATTTTCAGTTACAACATCGTTTAGAAGGAGTGATCTCTTCTCATAATTTGTATCTGCCAAGTCAGCAACCTCACAAAAATGTACGTGTGATACCAGGTAGGATTCTATATGTGCATATAAAAATACATGTGCTGAATATGCTACAGAGAAAGGGAGACAGGAATTCACATATTTGTCAACTTTAAAAACACATTGAGAGAGGGAGGGGCAGATCTGCCAATCGCTCCTTCAAGGTAGGCGGACCTGCGACCCACCGGCTGAACAGGACCAGTGGCCCGCCACCGTGGAAAACACATCGCCCTGGTTGGGGGAGGGGCAATGCCGCCGGACCTGCAAGGTAGGCAGACCTGTGACCCACAGCAGGACAGGCCCAGCAATCTGCGGAGGGGCAGAGACGCCCTCTGCGCCTGCAAGGTAGGTGGACCTGCAACCACCGACAGACCAGGCCTATGGCCCGCCAGCATGGTAGACACATCGTCCCGGTTGGGGGAGGGGCGGAGCAGCCACAGGCGCCTGCAAGGTAGACAGACCTGCAAGGGACAGACAAAACAGACCCAGTGGCCCGCGGATGGTCAAAGCTGCCGCCCACGCCTGCAAAGTAGCCCGACTTGCGACCCACTGGCAGAACAGGCCCAGTGCCTGCAGAGGGGCAGAGTTGCTGCTCGCACCTTCAAGGTAGGCGGACCAGCTACCGACTTACAGAACAGGCCCAGCAGCCTGCTGGTGTGGTAGGCACATTGTCCCAATTGTAGGAGGGGCAGAGCCACCACCCGTGCCTGCGAGGGAGATTTTGAAACTATACAAGAGCAATATAAATATATAGGGGAAAAATTCAATAACACAACAGTTTCACCAAGCAGAAAGGAATATGAACAGTATGAAAAGACAAGGAAAGAAAGGACCATAAGCAATGCAGGTAAAGTCAACGTTAGAAGAGGTAATATCTGCAGAAGATGGAATGTCAGATAAAGAACTCAGGATATACATGCTTCAGATGATCTGGAGTCTCAAGGAAGACATTAGAGAGCAAAATCAGACAATGAAAGATCACCTTGATAATGAATTACATAAAAAAAATCCAAGAAGCATAAGATCAACTATACAGGGAGATAAAGATTATAAAATCAAACAAACAGAAATCCTAGGAATGCAGGAATCAATAAACCAACTTAAAAACTCAATTGAGAATACTACCAGCAGAGTAGAACACTTAGAAGATAGAACATCAGACAATGAAGACAAATTATTTCAACTTGAAAAGAACACAGACAGCTCAGCAAGACTTTTAAGAAACCATGAGCAGAACATCCAAGAAATATGGGATAACATAAAAAGACCAAACTTAAGAGTCATTGGGATACAGGAAGGTATAGAGGTCCAAACAAAAGGAATGAGCAATATATTCAATGAAATAAAGGAGAAAACTTCCCAGACTTGTAGAATGAGACAGAATCGCAAATCCTAGAAGCTTACAGGATGCCAAATGTGCAAAATCATAAGAGATCCACACCTAGACATATTATAATGAAGATGCCCAACATACAGAAAAAGGAGAGAATTTTAAAAGCTACAAGATAAAGGAAGCAGATTACATTTAGTGGTAAACCAATCAGGATAACAGCTGATCTTTCAACACAGATTCTGAAAGCTAGAAGATCCTGCAATAACATTTTTCAAACACTGAAAGAAAATGGGTTCCATCCAAGAATTGTGTATCCAGCGAAATTAAGCTTCAGGATAGAAGATGAAATTAAAACTTTCCACGATAAACAAAAGTTAAAAGAATTTGCAGCTAGAAAACGATTTCTTAAAAACATCCTTGGCAAAACATCACAGGAAGGGGAAATGGAAAATAACAATGAAAACCAACAGTGGGAGGTAGAGGAGTAAAGGGGGGAAAATAATCAAGGAGGAAAACAAACCATGCTTAGTAACATAAATATACAAATATGGCTGGAAGAACAACCCATATCTCAATAATAACCCTAAATGTTAATGGCTTAAACTCACCAATTAAGAGACACAGGCTAGTAGAATGGATCATAAAACAAGACCCAACAATATGCTGCCTACTGGAGACACATTTGTTAGGAAAAGATATACATAGACTGAAGGTGAAAAGTTGGGAAAAATCATATCACTCATATGGACTTCGGAAACAAGCAGAAGTGTCCATACTCATATCAAATAAAATAGATTTCAAGCCAAAGTTAATCAAAAGGGATAAAGAGGGACACTACATACTGCTCAAGGAAACCATACACCAACAAGACAAAACAATCATAAATATATATGCCCCAAACATTGGTGCAGCTATGTTCATTAAACAAATTCTTCTCAAGTTCAAGATTCTAATAAACCAATATACAATACTCATGGGAGACTCAAACACACCTCTCTCACTACTGGACTGATCTTCCAAACAAAAGTTGAATAATGAAACTATAGAACTCAATAACACAATTAATAACCCAGACTTATGATATATATATATATATATATAGAATATACCACCCAACATCAAGCAGTTACACTTTTTTCTCAGCAGCACATGGATACTTCTCAAAAAATAAATCATATATTATGTCACAGAGCTACTCTTAGACAATATAAAGGAGTAGATATAATACCAGGCATCTTATCTGATCATAAGGAAATGAAACTGAAAATCAACAATGAAAGAAAGAAGGAAAAATCATGTATCACATGGAGAATGAAAAATAGGTTACTGAATGATCAATGGGTTATAGAAGACATCAAGGAGGAAATTAAAAAATTCTTAGAGATAAATGAAAACACAGACATTACATATCAGAATCTATGGGACACATTGAAAGCAGTTCTAAGAACAAAATTCATTGCTTGGATTTCATTCCTTAAAAAAAGGAAAAAAAAAAACAAATAAATGATCTCATACTTCATCTCAGAATCCAAGAAAAAGAAGAGCAAAACAACAGCAAAAGAAGTAGAAGCCAAGAAATAATTAAAATCAGAGCTGAAATTAATGAAATCGAAACAAAGAAACAATTGAAAAAATTGACAAAACTAAAAGATGGTTCTTTGAAAAAATAAATAAAATCGACCGACCCTTAGCCAAGCTAACAAAGAAAAGAATAGGGAGAATTCAGTATCACAACAGATAGTTCAGAAATACAGAAGATAATCCGAAATTATTTTGAATTCTTATTCTTCAATAAAATAGAAGATAGTGAAGGCATCGATAAATTTCTCAAGTCATATAATCTGCCCAGATTGAGTCAGGAGGATATAGGCAACCTAAACAGACCCATAACAATTGAGGAAATAGAATAAACCATCAAAAGACTACCAACTAAGAAAAGCCCAGGACCGGATGGGTATACAGCAGAGTTTTACAAAACCTTTAAAGAGGAACTAATACCATTACTTTTCAAGCTATTGCAGGAAAAATGCAAAAATCCTCAATGAAATTGTGGCGAATCGGATACAAAAACATATTAAAAAAATTGTGCACCATGATCAAGTAGAATTCATCCCTGGGATGCAAGGCTGGTTCAATGTACAGAAATCAATAAATGTTATTCATCACATCAATAGACTTAAAAATAAGAACCATTTGATCATCTCGATAGATGCAGAAAAAGCATTCGACAATGTACAGCATCCCTTTATGTTCAAAACTCTGGAAAAACTAGGGATAACAGGAACATACCTCAATAATGTAAAAGCAATCTATGCTAAGCCTCAGGCTAGCATCATTCTGAATGGAGAAAAATTGAAGGCATTCCCTCTAAAATCTGGAAGAAGATAGGGATGCCCTCTCTCACTACTTCTGTTCAACATAGTTCTCGAAACACTGGCCAGAGCAATTAGAGAGATTAAAGAAATCAAAGGCATAAAAATAGGAAAAGAAGAACGTAAATTATCACTATTTGAAGATGACATGATTCTATACTTAGCAGACCCAAAAAGGTATACAAAGAAACTATTAGAGCTAATAAATGAATTCACCAAATTGGCAGGATATAAAATCAATACGCATAAATCAAAGGCATTCCTGTATATCAGCAACAAATCCTCTGAAATAGAAATGAGGACAACCACTCCATTCAAAATATCCACACACACACACACACAAAAAAAAAAAATACTTGGGAATCAACCTAACAAAAGAGGTGAAAGACTTATAAAATGAAAACTACAGAACCCTAAAGAGAGAAATAGAAGAAGATCTTAGAAGATGGAAAAATATACTATGTTCATGGATAGGCAGAACTAACATCATCAAAATGGCAATATAACCAAAATTCTCTATATGTTAAATGCAATGCCAATCGGGTCTAAAAGCATGCAATGGAGGAAGGATAGCATCTTCAACAAATGGTTCTGGGAAAACTGGAAATTCATATGCAACAAAATGAAACTGAATCCATTTCTCTCGTCATGCACAAAAGTTAACTCAAAATGGATTAAGGAGCTTGATAGCAAATCAGAGACACTGCATCTGATACAAGAAAAACTTGGCTATGATCTACATACTGTGGGGTTGGGCTCCTAATTCCTCAATAGGACACCCATAGCACACGAGTTAATAACTAGAACTAACAAATGGGACTTACTCAAACTAAAAAGTTTTTTCTCATCAAAAGAAAAAATAAGAGAGGTAAATAAGTAGTCTACATCCTGGGAACAAATCTTTACTCCTCACACTTCAGATAGAGCCCTAATATCCAGAGTATACAAAGAACTCAAAAAATTAAACAATAAGAAAACGAATAACCCAATCAACAAATGGTCCAAGGACCTGAACAGACACTTCTCAGATGAGGACATACAATCAATCAATAAGTACATGAAAAAATGCTCACCATCTCTTGCAGTCAGAAAAATGGAAAACAAACCCACCCTAAGATACCATCTCACTCCAGTATGATTGGCAGCCATTATGAAGTCAAACAACAAGTGCTGCCGACGATGTGGGGAAAAGGGTACACCTGTACATTGCTGGTGGGACTGCAAATTGGTGCAGCCAATTTAAAAGAAGTATGGAGATTTCTTGGAAGCTAGGAATGGAACCACCATTTGACCCAGCTATTCCCCTTCTCAGTGTATTCCGTAAGACCTAAAAAGTGCATGCTGCATTGACACTGCTACATTGATGTTCATAGCAGCACAATTCAAAATAGCAAGAGTGTGGAACCAACTTAGATGCCCTTCAATAGACGAAGGAAAAAAAATGTGGCATTTATACACAATGGAATAATACTCTGCATTAAAAAATGTCAAAATCATAGAATTTGCCGGGAAATAGATGGCATTAGAACAGATTATGCTAAGTGAAGCTAGCCAATCCCTAAAAAAAAAAACAAATGCCAATAGTTTTATTTGATATAAAGAGAGTAACTAAGAACAGAGTTGGGAGGAAGAGCATGAGAAGAAAATTAACATTAAACGGGGGTGAGAGGTGGAAGAGAAAAGGAAAGAGAAGGAAAATTGCATGGAAATGGAAGGAGACCCTCATGGTTATACAAAATTACATACAAGAGGAAGTTAGGGGAAAGGGGGGAAAAAACCAAGGGGGAGAAATGAATTACAGTAGATGGAGTAGAGAGAGAAGATGGGAGGGGAGGGGATGGGGGATAGTAGAGGATAGGAAAGACAGCCGACTACAACAGACACTACTATTGCAATACGTAAAACAGTGGATGTGTAACAGATGTGATGCTGAAACCTGTATACGGGGTAAAAATGGGAGTTCATAACCCACTTGAATCAAAGTGTGAAATATGATATGTCAAGCAATAGGTAAAGTTTTGAACAACCAACAATAAAAATTAAAGGAAAAAAACACATAGAGAACTATTTCAATGAAAAATGGACTAGATATATAACACCTACCCTTTATCATGCAAAAGGCAAGTCCAACTATACACCATGCTTCCTCTGAACGGCTTGTATTTCTATTCTGTTTGTGTTATTATTCTCCATCATAGTAGGATTAGTAGTCAGAGTCTAGTAGGGTATGGGTTAGTGTCAGGGATTCAGTATTTTGAATGGAAAAAAGGAAAATGAATCCAATGTGCATGCAAATATGGGCTACACAATAAATTTCCCACTCTCATCCAGAACAATGGCTTCACATTACCTTCGCCCCAAATAAGACGCAATTAGAGGAGACGAGTTGGAAAATCTGTGAATATATATCTGGAATGGAAAATTCAAAGGACTTCACAACCTTGGATGTGGTAGAGGAGTTTCCAAATGTAAGGGACAAGGTAAACACTCCACATACTTGTAGCTCTTCTGGCCTAAAGTCTTCTTGAGAAACTGCCTCTGATGTTGGGAACTCAAAATATATGTTGTTGTCAGGAGCTTTAGCTTTCTTTCTAGTGAGACCATCAGAGCTGGGTCTACATCTATGTGACCTGGAGGACGTGGTTTCTTATTTTCCAATGAACACTAGGCTACAGTACTGAATTCTCTCTTTGTAAGTAAACTGTGACCACTGGGGTCTAAGAGTCTCCCCGTGTGGACTGTGAAGGCATTTGGTCATTCTCCACTTTTCGTGGTGTTTCTTGCTGCTACACTGGGAGATTGGTATTTTCTACACGAAATACAAGGAGTTGAACTGGGACACAGTGCTGAAGGGAGTTCTGTCATGTGTAGTGGGTCATGGACTGCAGGAGAATGCACCAACCAGGCTTCTAGCCCACATAGATTGTCCCCTTGTCCATAGCAACTTGATTATGAACATTGCCCTAAAAATTCTCCATATACCAATATGCCTTTACATATAAGGGTTTCCTGGCTGCACCACGTCAGTCACATGCCATTTGGAAGCAATGGCAGATCCACATGGCCCCATCACGGATGTTTTATCACAAACCTGCACACCAAAGCTTGCGCCTACAATTGAGGAGTATCCAACTTACTGGCATCTCTGTTCTACACCATTTTAATGAAACTCAGTCAATAAAGGCACTCATGATCAGCAATAGGGCATACAAAGGTTCTCCAGTGCCACCTGGTCATAGGAATTTCAAAAATTTTATGGTATTTATCTAGCCATTTTTTAAGGTGGAAGTTGGAGGCACTGTGGGTTTCAATTCATTTAGGAACCATTAAATTGTGAGGAAGCTCATTTCAATGAAATCTCTGGAGGACGCTCAAAGGCAAGTCTTCCCAAAGAGTCGCCAAAAGGTCACATGAAGCCAGGCCCATTGAGGTCTACAGTGTGAGGTCTATGTGTGTTTTCACTATGGCTGCCAAGTCTTTCAGAATAAAATCTTGTGATATCCTGGGTGAGATTCCCAGTGTTCTGTGGAAAGCCAGCCTGGGCCTAGGTCTCAGTTTCCAAGAGCGAGTCTCATGTGTGGCCTCCTAAAAACTCAAAACAATTCATGCCAATACTTCTCTGAGTTCAGTTCCATAACTCAGTCTCTAAGGGGAATCACACCAGATTTCAAGTCCTGGTTGACCTACTCATCTCTTCCAACCCCAACACAAATGACCAAAATTAAACCAAAACATTCCCACATGACCCTCATCTTATTGCATATAGACACTCATCTTAACCTCTGGCTGGAAGTTTCCATGAAGGACACAGCCCAAGACAGTGTCCAAAATAGGCTTCCTTGCCCCTTATTTTCCTAATGTCAGGGTGGCCTGAACACCCTTCCTGTAACCCAGGAGTGATCAAATAGGCCTGCTGTAATACTGCTCTGCTTCTCCAATTTGAGGCCTACTGACAGTGGGGTTTAGAATCTTTATGTGAATTGGAGTCATAAGAAAACACAAACACCACTGGGCTAGCATGTGCAGGGCTTTAAAGAAATCATTTGACCCAAATGATCCCTATTCTCACTTGATGGAGTTCAGGAACCTTACAGTGGAAGGCAAGAGACTTTATCCTCAATGACTCCTTTTTTGGGCATTTTGGTTTTGGATTCACACATGGGATCTTTCTTTATATCAATCAGGTGCTAAGAATCTAAGCCACAGCCTCACACAGGGCCAAGAGGCTGATTCAGACACACCCCTTTCTAAAGCAATTAGGCAAAGAGCCACAGGTGAGGCCCATTCATTTCCATTTGAAAAGTGTTTTGTTCCGGCTTCTCGAAGGTGTGGCCTGAGGCAAAGAAATTCCTGACATACAGGGGAATAGAACAAAAGGTAAGCAAAAGGCCCAAAGCACGGTTTTTCCACTGAGACTTTACTGGTCACACTGATATCTGAGTTTTCTTAGTTGCTCGCCATTCCCTTCAGCTATCCAGTACATGGCCATGTCACAGAGCTTGAAGGTGGTACTTCTCTTGGACACAAAACCATGAGCCTATTCTGGAGAGTGGCCAGAATTTAAAAATAAAACCAGAACTTAGGAAAATAGCAGGTGTTGCCCATCGATAAGGGAAGCCGAAGTGCATTCATATATTCGGCTGGATGAATGCTGGGAAGCTTTCTACCAGACAGGACACATCCATTCATGCATTCTCTTTTCTAATGTCTACAACCAAGGACACAATGGGATACACAGACATAGAAACACTTGCTTTATCAAATCACTTATTAGAAACAGTTCACTCCAAACCAAACAAACCGCCATTCCTACCTATTCTGAGAACATGAGACAAAAGCACAAACACACACCCACACCCACAAAGCACCTTCTTCCCCCAAGTAGGTCTCTGACTATCCGGAGTGTCCTCTGACTATTGGGCCAAACTATGTTCCCCCGAAATTGCCTGTCCTGTTTCAGATCTGGTTTCCTTGGCCAACTCTGTAAAGTTGTCAGGAGGCAGCGGTGATCCACTACCTGCTTTCTCAGGAAAGGCCACTCTTCAGAGCTTTCCTGGCTTTTGGCAATCCTCATATCAGTAGGTACCAACAAAGACTGATTCTGTCCTTGGTAAATCCAAAGAAGTGAGACCACTGCTACTGGGACTGGAATGGGATTTGGGTGCCTGGATTCTTTGATCCCAAATTCAGAGAGTTCTATCACCAAGGATGTGAGGTGAGGTCTGAGGTCACTTCCTTTAGGAACTGAATGAGCTCACACCATTTGCAACCACTTTGTCCTAACAGTTGCTTCCAAGGGTCCCCTGAAATGAAGGCTGCCCCTGCTTCCTGTTACAGTTTCACGAGTTTGAATGGTATATTAACCATAGGCAACCGGGAACAGCTCTCCACACAGCCTGGTTTGGTTCTTCTTCTCTACATTAAGAAGAAAGAGGCTGATTCAGACATATCCCTTCATCCTGACCAGGTTGTTTGCAAGAGAAGATGACTTTTGCTCACTCAGTTCCTTCATAGCTGCCTACAACTTCTCCAGGGATCATTTTTACATGTACCTTTGAGTTTCTTAGCAATAGGAAGTTCCCCTACATTCCTATATTGTAAGACCTACTCTGTCCCTGCTCTTCTGTAAAGTTATATTGAGGGAACAGTGTATGGTTAGGGTTAATAACAGGTTCAATTTGCATTAGGAATCATTCTGCTGGATGAATAATGGTATTGGAAACCTGCGATATTTACAACAATATATAGGTGAAACATAAGTATGAAAACAGAAATCTATTTAAGATTTGAAGCCCAGAAGAGCATTGGGACCTTGATTGTGATACTGAGCTTTGATTTATTTTCTGCACAGATGTCTCAGATACATCAATATACAATGGCAAAGTTCCATGTATTTTGGATGATTGATTGTCAAAGAGAACTTCCAGTCAAAAAGGGATAATCAGTAGGATTAGGAAGATAGTCGGTAGGTTTAGAAAGGAGAGTGAGCATAGGATTTGGACCAAAAGTTCTTTAGCTATAGGGTTTCGGGTATAGAGTGAATGTAAATGTCACCACATGTGAAGAGTCAGTCACAATGATGAACTGGGGAAAATATGTAGGAAAGCAGATATCAATAGAGACATTAGGAAATCTGGCAAAGTGTACTCGGTAGCGAAAGGTTAATATAATAGGTACTTATCACTTCCTGTTTTCTGTATGCTTAATAAAACACTGTTGAAATCTTGAGAACTGTTTGCTAATCTTGTTCCCAGAATGTTCTGTCCTCAACTGCCAAACTGCAGAAAGTACTTCCTCACCCAGTTGCCCACAAACAGCTCACTCGCCCGGACCCATCAATAAACATCCTGCCCTGCCCTCTCAAAGGAAAGTATATAAGCTCTGCTTAAGCTGTTCTCAGGGCTCTCTGCTCTATTCAAGTGAACTCTGAGCCCCAGCATGCTGGACCCATAATAAACCCTTTGCTTTTGCATGAGACAGTCTCTTGGTGGTTTCTTCCCCGGACGCTCGCCCGACCTTTACATATGGAGGTTCCACTGAGATCCAGCAGCGGCAGATGAGAGACCCCAACGGGCTCCTCTCGGGGTATGTAAGGCGCCTCTTTCTGGTTTCAGGTTTCAGGTTAGGGCTTGGCAAAATGGCTGTTGATGAAGAGTGTGAGCTCTCTCCGACGATGGCTGACAGACATGTCATAGAGCCACAGGCCACGTCACTGGGGGACTCCCCAGAGAACTCGGGAAATCGAGGAACAATAGTCTCCTCAACTCAGTGATATTTTGTTTGAGATTCGGCATATCCAGCCCATCAGGTTTTGCCGGCTACTCAGTCCTGGTCTCAGTGTTGGACGTCCATTGCCTGTCTTTATTGTTTTGTCTTGTCTGTGTCGTGTGTCGTTGCTTTTACTGATTGTTTATCTTTCATAATGGGATAGAGCACTTCAATGCCTCTTTCCCTGACCCTTGATCATTGCACCAAAGTCCGCTTAAGGGCTCAGAATCTTTCTTTTTCAGTAAAACGCTGGACCTGGCAGACTCTCTGTGCCTCAGAATGGCCCACCTTTGGATTCAGATAGCCCCTAGAAGGATCTTTCTACTTCCCACTAATTTAAAAAGTCAGAGATATTGACTTTCAGCCAGCGCCACATAGACATCAGGATCAAGAGACATATATCTTAACTTTTCAGGACATCTGCAATTCTCCTCCTCCATGTGTGAAGCTTTTCCTTGTCCCTGCCCCCACTCCTACTCCTTCCCTCATGCTCTCTCAAACCTTCTGCTCCTCCTCCTCCTTCAACCTCTGTTCTCCCTGAGTCACAAGATTTGACTCTACTGGACTCTCGTCCTACTACTTATTCCCTGCCCTCGTCCCCCAACCCCCAACACCCTCTAAGTAATTCCCCTGCTGCTGACTCAGCCTGTCCGCCATTGGAGGAAGCTAAGCGAGCCCAGCGCACTCCAAATAACTCCCCTGCAGCAAACACACCCCCTCCTCCCCTGGAGGATGCTGGCCCGGCTAAAGGAATTTGCCGGCGTTGAATGATTGAAATCCCTGGAACTCCCGTGATGCTCCCTCTCCATTTCTAAGGAACAATGATTGATGACAACCATGGGGGAAAAGTGCAAGCCTACCAGTTTTTACCTTTCTCCTCTTCAGACCTAAATAACTGGAAAAATAACAATCCCCCTTTTACTGAGGACCCCACCTGGGTCTCAGGTGTGGTTGAATCATTGATGTTTTCACACCAGCCTACTTGGGATGACTGCCAACAACTCCTAGGGACTCTCTTCATGACAGAGGAACAAAAGAGAATCTTCCTGGATTCTAGAAAAAAATATTCTCGGACCAGATGGGTGACCGACAAAACTTCCCAACATATGCAAAGCTGCCTTTCCCTTGCACAGACCCAACTGGGACCCCAAAACCTGTGAAGGTAATGAGCATCCTTCCTCTTATTGCCGGGCTCTAATAGTGGGTATCTTAGTGGCCGCTAGGCGATCAACTATTTTGGCCAAGGTAAGAGAGATTATTCAAGGGACTGATGAATGTCCCTCCATGTTCCTACAGGGAATTATGGAGGCATATAAGAGATTTACTCCTTTCGATCCTCAGGCAGAGAATCAAAAGGCATCTGTCATGGTGGCCTTTATTGGGCAAGCTGTTCTGGATATTAAAAGACAGTTACAATGCTTAGATGGATTACAAGATATGACTTTGAGAGGTTTAGTCAGAGAAGCCAAGAAGGTATACTAAGAGAGAAACTGAGGAAGAGTATGGAGCAAAGGGAGGATAAAAGAAACAAAAGACAGACTAAGGCATTGACTAAGGTCCTGGTCACAACAACAAATAGACCAGAAATTAAGAAACATGGAGACAGGAAGGGACACCGGGGACCACACTAGAGGCCACCCCTGGCCTCAATTCAATGTGCCTACTCTAAAAAAAAAGGACACTGGGCTAAAGAGTGCCCTAGAAAGAGACAGCCAGGCCAGCTGGACATTCTGACTCTGTAGGATTAAAAAGAAAGTCGGGGCTCAGATCCTCTCCTTGAGCTCAGGTTAACTTTTGAAGTGGAGGGGACCCCAGTATACATTGAAGTGGATACAGGGGCAATATATTCTGCCTTTAAGGCCCCATTGGAACCTCTATCTAATAAAAGGTCTCTAATTCAAGGGGCTAATGGCAGTAAATATCAGGCTTGGACAACTAAGAGGACCATGGACCAGGGGAAAGGAAAAATCCATCACTCCTTCCTAGTAATCCCAGAATGCATGGCCCCATTGATTGGCAGAGATCTGCTCACAAAGCTCTGGGCCAAAATAACTTTTAACCCTGAAGGCCCCCAAGTGGAATTTCTAAATCCTTCAGTAAAAACTCCTATAATCACGGCTCTAACTATGTCAGTAGAAAATGTACATCAAATCACTCACCTTGGTTCAAAGAAACTGCATTCATTTTTGAAGGATCAAAAACAGTTTTCCACTAACCGACTCACAGTGAAAGGAAACAACTAAATGGATAACAAAAGCCTGTTGGGTCCATCAATTGGTTAATTCTTACCCTTCCAAGCTTCCTGCAGGAAAGCACCTACGAGGAACCAGACCAGGACAATTCTGGGAAGTGGACTTTACTGAAATTAAGCCAGGAAGGAATGGACTTAAATATCTCCTAGTCTTTGTAGATACATTTTCAGGATGGATTGAAGCTTTCCCCCCCAAAAAAAAGAAAAGACAAAAAATGAAACAGCGCAAATGGTGGTCAAGAAGATTCTGGAAGATATTTTTCCAAGGTATGGCCTGCCTAAAGTAATAGGGTCTGATAATGGACCGGCGTTCGTGGCCCAGGTAACTCAGAGGTTAGCAAGGACCCTGGGGATTAATTGGAAATTACATTGTGTTTACAGACCCCCGAGTTCAGGACAGGTAGAAAGAATGACTAGAACCATTAAAGAGACCATAACGAAATTAAGCTTAGAGACCGGCATAAAAGATTGCACTATGCTCCTGCTTTATGTACTGTTTCATGCAAGAAATACTCAATCTATTTCTTTGTGTAACCTCACACCCTGTGAAATTCTCTATGGTGTCCCTCCTCCAGTAAGGGTCCTACCCCAACTCTAAGACCTAACGATTCCTTCCACACCCCCTTGCTTAACAGACTTAAAGCTCTTGAAAGAACTCAGAGACACCTGTGAAAACAGATGGCCACTGCCTACCAACCTGGGGATGAGGGGACTCTACAGCGATATCAAATAGAGACTTCATCTATGTAAGACGACATCTGGTGTCATCCCTGGAACTCCCCTGAAAAGGACCATACCAGGTGCTACTTATAACACCTACAGGGTAAAGGTAGTCAAAATCACTTCCTGGATCCCTACCTCTCATCTCAAGCCTGTGCCCTGTCCAGACTCTGGCTGGAAACTGGAAAAGACTGGAAACCCTTTCAAATTGTGGATTCGCTGTGTGGATAAGGCTATAGACTCTCCCCTTGACCACCAGTAGTCCTAACCCTCATAAGCCTGTTCAGCAGCGATGTCTGATCACAAATCCTACTGGAAAGGAAGTATGGTCTATCTTGCATACAGCCCGCTTAGGGACCTGGTGGCCATCTCTCCAGCCAGACATTTGTCAGCTGCGTATAGGTCTTCCCTATTGGGATATCCCTAATGAAGAGGATCCCACTAAAATTCCATTAAATTCCTTCCATACCATAGATAATGGAAACAAACATTATTGATGTAGGGACACGTGAGCCAGATGCTGGTTGGCTAGCCTAGATTACTATGTTTGCCCAGTGTACTATCAAAGCCACAAACAGTCAAGGCTGTGTGCTGGAAACGCCAACATCTTCTGTAAGTCATGGGGATGTGAGCATACAGGGACTGCCACATGGAACAAAAACTCCTCATCAAATTCTGTACACAGCATTGGCCATATTACCAATTAGACAACCAAAACTGATGGCCCCCTGAGGGGTCTCTAGATCTTCAAATTCTGTGTGACCTTTTTAACTTCTGCAAGTGCTCAAAAGGGTGAAAGGAGATTCCTCTATGTGGAGGCCTTTTCTCTCCTTTGCTCACATCGTGAACTATGCTTCTCCAATACATGCTCACCCTCAGCCTTCTGCTCTAGACTCTCTGTTGTCACTCCCACATCATCAACTTGATTTCTCCCCTCCAATTACTATATTAAAAACCCAAACCTCCACCGTTTCTCAGACCATTGCCCCCTTGCTGAGGTAGCAGGTACTGAGGTAACCCTCCACTCACTCACTCCTCTCTTCTCCTGTCAGTGCCCACACTAGGTCCCACCAGGTCCTCTTACCAGCTAACCCAAAGCTCAAACCAGCTGAGAAGAGCCCTCAGACCCCTATCCAAGATGTAATAAAAATGGCCTTTAAAGTTGCTTTGTCATCACTGAAAACAGGTTACTAAGAATTTAAAGTCCCTTACAGGCTTTTTGGGATACTCACTCCCATCTCCCTCTCTGTTCTACCCGTTCTACTACTCATGTTTTTGGTGCTAGGAAGATCTCAAAACCCTTTTCCATTATTCTTTTACATCTCTCCTTCCTCATTCTCAGATCCAAAGAGCTGCGCTCAGCCCTGCATTTCCCGTCTTCCCCCTCTGTACCAGGCCCACAGGAAAGTCTTAACTGACCTTATCCAGAAGTTTTCACCATGGCTAACTTTAGGACTTTCAGCAAAAGAGTCCCTATAAAAGAGTTCAGTGTAGATAAACTTCCTCTTTTTGTGTTGCCCTGGTCTACCTGGCAACTGGCTGAAAAAAATCAGCACTCCTGAGCTAGACACACCCTTACTAGTTTTTCACAACATATGTGATCAAGGCCTCTGGCCTTGAGCTGGGGCTTCATAGAGATGGCTATATTTGTAAGATGGATAAGTTGCAAACTGGGCTCCGTGGAAACAGCTGGCAGAGGGAAAAAAGGGGAAAAAAAAACTCTCCCGCACCCAGGTGTCCTTGAAAATTTAACTTGCCCAGAACTGAGGAAAAATCAGAAACAAAAACTGCTCTTTGTGAACTTCTGCAGACTGTGAACTTCAGAGCCCCTTCCCTTACATGTTGGGTACAAAATTCTGAAACTACCTAAACTTGGGTTTCAGGGGATTAATTGATTACAACAGAAGCAATGCCCTCTGAATCTGGTTGCAACCAAATATGACTGTTTCCTTGTCTTTGGTGCTATCTTATGTGCCTTGCCTTTTCCGTCCCTACAACAATATAATTCTATATACTTAAACGTTGTTTATGTTTTTATGAAATGGTCAACAGAAGTGATTAATTGTGTAATGGTGCAGATGTTTCCCAGAGTGCTCTATTATGACGCAGGTTCATTTGAAGATCAAATAGAGGGGCATACAACCCGGTTCAGGTGGGAACATATATCTCTCACCTTAGCCATTCTATTATGAATAGGAGTTGCTGCCCGGGTTCGCACAGGAACCACTGCCCTGGTCCATGGGACACAACAAATGACCCAATTAGAAGCAGCAATAGATCAAAACTTAAAGATATTAGAAAATTCCATCACAGCTTTGCAGGAATCTTTTACCTCTCTCTTTGAAGTTTGCTGGGAGCCATCAGCCAAGTAGGTATGACAAATTCCTTGCCAGCTTACTCCCATGCTGTCTAGTGGAAGGACTTCTGAAAGGTGACCTTGCTCAAGGACCAGGGCAGGATCCGTGTTTAGGGTGTTCCCCCTTTAGAATAGGGCGGTTTAGCATAATAGGAGATTAGGGTGTTCCCCCTTTAGAATAGGGCAGTTTAGCATAATAGGAGATTAGGGTGTTCCCCCTTTAGAATAGGGCGTATCCTGCTGCTGAGTTCCTCTTGAGTGCTTAGGGTCAGACAGTATATTTTGGGAGACAGAAGCCCATGCAGAGTGGATTTGGGAGAGAGTGGATTTGGGCAGAGAACGTGGATTCCCCCAGAGCGTGTTTGTAGACGGCCGGTGTGAGTTCGGGAATAAAGAATTGCTGTTTGAATCTACAAGCTGTGTGGAGACTCGTGATGTGTGCCCAGCCAAAGACTGCGGCAGAAGTTGTTTTACAGAAAAGTCGAGGGTTGGACCTCCATTTCATGAGAGAAGGGAGCCTTTGTGCTGCATTGAGGAAAGAATGTTTTTTTTTTTTTTTTTTTTTTATGTCGACCATACTGGAGTTGTAACAAACTCTATGAGTAAATTAAAAAGATGCCTTGAAGAGCATCAAAGAGAGATAGAGACCCAAAATTGGTGGTTTGAGTCTTGGTTTACACAGTCCCCCTGGTTAACTACATTTTAATCAACCCTGGCCGGTCCAATAATAATCCTCATTTTATTGCTTACTATAAAACCCTGTTTCTCAACCATGTAATTTCTTTTCTCCAAGCTCAAATTGGACAAGTTAAACTTATGTTAATACCCCACTAGCATACATAAAATGTGACACCCCCCAACAATCACTTTTATGATTAAAAGTAGCCAGAAGAAGAAGTGGGGAATGAAATGTTAATAAAATATGTACTTGTCACTTCCTGTTTTTCTGTACGCTTAACAAAACACTGTTGAAATGTTGAGAAATGTTTCCTAATCTTGTTCCCAGAATGTGCTGTCCCCAACTGCCAAACTGCAGAATGTACTCCCTCACGCGTTTACACACAAACCGCTTACTCGCCCTGACCCATCAATAAACTTCCCTCCCTGCCCTCTCCAAGAAAATTATATAAGCTCTGCTTAAGATGTTCTCAGGGCTCTCTGCTCTATTCAAGTGAGCTCTGAGCCCCAGCATGCTGGACCCCAAATAAACCCTTTCTGTTGCATGAGATAGTCTCTTGGTGGTCTCATCCTCTGACACTCACCCTACATTTACTTGGATGATTGAATGTAGATGAGAACATCCATTCAAAAGTGATAGTCGGTAAAATTAGGAAGATAGTCAGTAGGTTTAGGAAGAAGAGTTAGTATAAAATTTGGAACAAAAGTTATTTAGCAATAGGGTTTCGGTTACAGAGTGAATGTAAATGTCAACACAAGTGAAGAGTCAGTCACAATGATGAATTGGAGAAAATATGTTGGAAAGCAGATATCAATACAGACATTACAAAATCAGGCAAAGTATAAAGTCAGTGATAGGATTAGACATTTTCAACAGGGTTGAGTTTGAATATATAATCTTAGGAAGAAACGAATATGTAGTCATCAATAGGATTGATATTTGAAAGCATTAGGCAAATTGGAAATTGATGATTTTAGTAATCCATGTTCACTTTCCATTTAGGCTTTGGTACAAATAAAAGTTTGACCTTTGAATTTTGTGTCCAGAATATCACTGTGATAAAATGTATATATAGATCGGGTGACATAAGAATTTCTTCCACCATTTTTGGGAGCAATATTTTGAAGACTTATAAATTAGTATTTGGGGTACAAACAGGTGTACCCTGTGTCTATGAATATAGAGATAATGCATGAATAGACCAACTGTGAATAAGTAATATAACTGGTTCCACTTTAAATGGTGGATTGAATTGATATCTGAAAATATGAAAAATCTTATATTGATATACAATCATTCATTCCAACAAGTTATACATCAATGTTAATATTAGGGTTATGGTTTATCATGAAGGGTGTGTGAGTTTTGCTTCAATGTGATTATGAAAATCGAAAATAATGTGTTTGGAAAAAAGAATCTTGAGAAGACCAGTTAAGAAATATGGAAGAATACATGTGTTCTAAAGTAGGAAGTGATTGAAAGTGCAAAAACGCCTATAATTTTGTCATCTTTTTGATGAAATATATATCCTATGATGTGCATAAACTGAAGAAATAGTAATGTACCAGTGTTGAATTAAAATGAACATCAAAATACACATCATGTTCCATTTGAATCTTCTTGCATTGAGGTTAAACTGGGTCAGTTACTCTAGATATATTAGGATTTGTATGCAACATTCACTGAAGTTAGTTTTCAGTACAAAAAACAAAGAAGTATTTCAGGTGGATGAATATTTCTGAGAATAATATTTAGAAAAGATCATCATAAATCCACATACATGAATATGAATGAATTAAGGGAGTGTATATTAAGATACAAATATTTCATATTTTGAAAAATCTGGAGAATGTGTGTATGTATATATATACACATATATATACATACACACAAACACATTAAAAACTCGCAATATATATGCTATTCGAAATTCATCATGAAATATATATCATTCACAGATCTAAAATATTCATTTTACTGAACATGGATTTATGTATAATGTTGTAAAACTAGGAAGCTCATCCATTGGTTATATTTTCAGTTCCAACGGTGTTTAGGAGGAGTGATCTTCTCTCACAATTTGTATCTGCCAAGTCGTTCACCTCACAAGAATGTAGGTGTGGTACCAGGTAGGATTCTATATGTGTTTATTGCTGTTGCATTGGGAGTTTAGTAATTGCTTCATGGAATCCAAGGAGTTCAACTGGGACACAGTGCTGGAGCGAGTTCTGTCAGGCATGGTGGGTCAGGGTATGCAGGAGAATGCACCAACCAGGCTTCTATCCCACATTGCTTGCCCCCTTAAACATAGCAACCTGATTGTAAACATTGCCCTGAAACCTCACCATATAACAAGATGCCTTTGCATAGGAGGGTCTGCTGACTGCACCATGTCAGTCACAAGCCATTTGGAAGCCAATGGCAGATCCACATGGCCCCACCACAGATGTTTTTCACACACCTGCCAACCACTACTCTAGGACAACTACTCAGCAGGCTCCAACTTATTTTCATGAAACCCAATCAATCAAGGCACGGTCTGGTACACTCATGATCAGCAACAGAATGTCCAATGGTTCTCCAGTGCCACCTGGTCATGGGAAATTGAAAATTTTCATGGTATTTATCTAGCCATTTTTCAAGGATGAAGTTGGATGCACTGTGGGTTTCAATTCATTCAGGAACCATTAAATGTTGAGGAAGCTCATTTCAATGAAAGTTCTGGAGAATTCTCACAGGCAAGGCTTCCCAAAGAGTGGCCAAAAGGTCACATGAAGCCAGGGCCATTGAGGTCTAAAATGTGATGTCATTGTCTGTTTTGACTCTCAACAATGGCTTCCAAGTCTTTCAGAATAAAATAATGTGATATCCTGGTTGAGATCAGAGTGCCCTGTGGAAAGCTACCCTGGGCCTTGATCTCAGTCTCCAAAGATGACTCTCATGCGTGGCTTCCTCAAATCCCAACACAATTCATGGCAATACTTCTCTGAGGTGAGTTCCAGAACTCAGTCTCTAAGGGGAATCACACCAGAGTTCAAGCCCAGGTGGACCCAGTCATCTCTTCCAACTGCCACACAAATGACCACAATAAAACCGATATTCTCCCACATGGCCCTCATCTTCTTCCATATTGACACTCATCATAACCTCTGGCTGGAGGTGTCCATGAGGGACGCAGCCCAAGACAGTGTCCAAAATAAGCTCCATTGCTCCTCATTTGCCTAAATTCGGGGTGGCCTGGACACCCTTCCTTTGTACCAGGAGTGATCAAAGAGGCCTGCCCGTAATACTGCACCACTTTTCCCATTTGAGGCCTATTGAGTGTCGGTTAAAGATACTTTATGTGAATTGGAGTGATGAGAAAACCTAAGCACCTACGGGATAGCCTCTGAAGGGCTTTGATGAACTCATCTGACCCAAATGATCCCTATTCTCACTTGATGGAATTCAGGAACCTTACAGAGGAAGGCAAGAGACTTCATCCACAATGACAGCTCTTTTTGCCATTTTTGATTTGGATGCACACATGGGATCTTTTTTTAGATCCATCAGGTGCTGAGAATCTAAGTCAAAGAATCACACTGGGCCAAGAGGCTGATTCAGACACAACTCTTTCCAAATCAATTAACGAAAGAGCCAAAGGTGAAGCCTATTTATTTCCATTTGAAAACTATTTTGTTCAGGATTCACAAAGGGGTGGCTTGAGACAAAGACTTCCTGACTCTCAGGGCAACAGAACAATAGGTAAGCAAATGGCCCAAAGCAGGGTTTCTCCACTGAGACTTTCCTGGTCAACTGATATCTGAGTTTTCTCAGATGCTCGTCATTTCCTTCAGCTATCCAGAACATTGCCTTGTCACAGAGCTTGGAAGTTGTACATAACTTAGACACAAAACCATGAGCCTATTCTGGAGAGTGTCCAGAATTCTGGAAGAAAACAGCAAATTAGGAAGGTAGCAGGTATTGCCCATTAATAAGGCAATCCACAGTCCATTCATAAAATGGGCAGGATGAATGCTGGGAAGCTTTCTACTAGACAGGACATATCCATTGATGCATTCTCTTTTCTAATGTCTACAACCACGGACACAGTGTGATACACAGACCCAGAAACACTTGCCTTGTCAAACGACTTACTAAAAACAGTTCACTCCAAACCAAACAAACTGACTTTACTTCCTATTCTCAGAACATGAGACAAAACCACAAACCCACACCCACACTGACAATGACACCTTCTTCCCCCAAATAGGTATGAGACTATCCGGAGTATCCTCCGACTGGTGGGCCATACTATGTTCCCCCAAAATGTCCTGTTCTGTCTCAGATCTGGTCTCCTTGGCCAACTCTGTGAAGTTGTCAGGAACCAGGAGTGAGCCGCTACCTGCTTTTCAGGAAAAGCCCATCTTCCAAGCTTTCCAGGCATTTGGCCTCCTCACCTTAGGAGGAACCAAGAAAGACTGATTCTGTCCTTGGTAAATCCAAACAAGTGAGACCACTGGGACTGGGACTGGGACTGGATCTGGGTGCCTGGCGTCCTGGATCCCATGTTCAGAGAGTTCCATCAATAAGGAAGTGAGTTGAGGTCACTTTTTTCAGGAACTGAATGAGATCACTGCCTCGGCAACCACTTTGTCCTAAGAGTTTCTTTCAACGGTCCCATGAGATGGAGGCTGCCCCTACTTCCTGTGACACTTTCACAAATTAGAATGGTATATCAACCATAGGGAACCAGGAACAGCTTTCCACACAGTCTTGGTTTGGTCCATATTCTCTACATTAAGATGAGAGAGGCTGATTCAGAATCATCCCTTCATCCTGACCAGGTTGTTTGCAATGGAAGATGACTTTTGCTCTCTCAGGTCTTTCATACCTGCCTACATCTTCTCCAGGGATCATTTCTGCATGGCGCTTTGAGGTTCTCAGCAGATGGAAGATCCACTACATTCCTGTATTGTAAGATCAACACTGTCCCTGCTCTTCTGTAAACATGTTATTAACACAAACAGTGTATGGTTAGTGTTAATAACATGTTCCATTTGGGTTAGGAATTATTCTGCTGCATGAATAATGGTATTGGAAACTTGTGATTATTTTAAGAATATAGAGATGAAATATATGTATGAAAAAAGAAATCTAAGTAAGATTTGAAGCCCAGAAGGGCATTGGGCCCTTGATTGTGATACTTAGCGTTGAATTACATTCTGCACCGATGTCTCAGATAAATCAATACACAATAGCATAAGACCTTGTTACTTGAATGATTGAATGTAGAAGAGAACATCCAGTCAAAAAGGGATACTCGGTAGGATTAAGAAGATAGTTAGTATGTTTAGGAAGAAGAGTGAGTATAGGATTTGGAACAAAAGTTCTTTAGCAATAGGTTATTTATTAGAGTGTGAAAGTAAATGTCAGCACATGTGAAGAGTCAGTCACAATGATGAACTGGGGAATATATGTAGGAAAGCAGATAGCAATAGAGACATTATGAAATCAGGCAAATTATAAAGTGAGGGATAGGATTAGACATTTTCCATTGGGTTGAGTTTGAATATATAATTTTAAGAAGAAACACATGTGTAGTCACCAATAGAATTGACATTTGAGAGCATTAGGGAACCTGGACATGGATGTTTTTAGTAATCCATGTTTTCTTTCCATTTGGGCTTTTATACAATCATAAGTGTGACCTTTGCATTTTGTGTCCAGAATATTTCTGTGATTAAATGTATATGAAGATCAGGTGACATGAGTCCACTTCCACCATTTCAGGGAGCAATATTTTGAAGACGTATAAATTAGTATTGGGGGTACAAAGAGGTGTACACTGTGTCTATGAATATAGAGATAATGCATGAATAAACCATAGTGTGAATAAATAATATAACTGGTTCCACTTTAAATAATGGATAGAATTGATATCTGAAAAGATATAAGAAATCTTATATTGACATACAATCATTCATTCAAACCAGTTATACATCTAATGGTAATATCAGAGTGATAATTAATATGAATGGTATGTGAGTTTTGCTTCCAAAGTGATTATGGAAATCAAAATTAATGTGTTTGGTATGAAATCTCATGAAAAGACCAGTCAAGAAACTTAGAGGAATACATGTGTTCTGAAGCAGGACGTGATTAAAAGTGAAACAAATGCCTTTAAATTTTTGAACTTGTGGATGAAATCATATATCCTATGATGTCCATAAACTGAAAAAATAATAATGTACCAATATTGAATAAAAATGAACTTTAAAATACACATCATGTCCCGTAGGATTCTACTTGCATTGATGTTTAACTGATTCAGTTACTGTAAAAATATTAGGATTTGTAAGCTCCATTCACTGAAGTTAGTTTTCAGTACTAGGAAATAATTATGTATTTCAGGCAGATGAATATTTCTGAGAATTATCTTGTGAAAAGTTGATTATAAACCACATATAGAAACATGAGTGAATTTAAGGAGTGTATAATAAGAAACATATATTTCACATTTTGAAAAATCTGGACAGTATATATATATATATATATATATATATATATATATATATATATATATAGATAGATAGACAGACACACACAGACATTATAATGTAGCAATCTATATGCTAATCGAAATTCACCGTGTAATACATATCATCCACATATCCAAAAATATTCATTTTACTGAAAATCGATTTATATATAATGTTGTTCATCTAGGAAATTCACCAATAGGTTTAATTTTCAGTTCCATCATGATTTAGGGGGATTGATATCTTATCAAAATATGTATCTTTCAAAATCAGTGAGCTTACAAAAATGTACTTGTGATACCAGGTAGGATTCTAAATATGCATAAAAAATACATGTGATGAATAGGCTACAGAGAATGGGAGACAGAAATTTACATATGTGTTAACTTTAAAAACTCATTGAGAACTATTACAATGAAAAGTTGACTAGATTTATAACACATACCCTTGATAAAGCAGAAGGGAAGTCCAAGTATGCACCATGCCTCCTATGAACGGCCTGTATTTCTATTCTGTTAGGTTTCTTGTTCTCCATCATATTAGGATTAGTAGTCAGAGTCTAGTAGGTTATGGGTTAATGTCAGGGATTCATTATTTCAAATGGAAAATATGAAAATGAATCTAATGTGTATGCAAATATGTGCTACACAAAAATCATCCCACTCTCATCCAGAACAATGCCTTGACATAACCTTCGCCCCAATTAAGACACAATTAGTGGAGAAGAGTTAGAAAATCTGTGAATACATATGTGGAAATGAAAATGCTCAGGAGTTCACAGCCTTGGAGGCGGTAGAGGAATTTCCAAAAGTATGGGATAGGGTAAATACTCCACAAATATGGAGTTCTGCTGGCCTAATGACTCTTTGAGAAACTGCCTTTGAGGTTGGGCCCTTGTAATATATGTTGTTGTCAAGAGCTTCAGCTTCCTTTGTAGTGAGACAATCAAAGCTGGATCTGCATATATGTGACCTGATGGACATGGTTTCTTCTTTTCTAGTGAACATGAGGCAGCAGTTCTAAATTCCCTCATTGTAGGTAAACTGTGGCCACTGGGAGCTAAGTGTCTCCTCGTGTGGACTGAGAAGCCATTTGGTCATTCTCCACTTTTCCTGGTGATTCTTACTGCTGCACTGGGAGTTTGGTATTGGCTTCAGTAAATACCATGAGTTCAACGGGGACACAGTGCTGGAGGGAGTACTCTCACGTGTGGTGGGTCAGGGTGTGCAGGAGAACGCCCCAACCAGGCTTCTATTCAACAAAGCTTGCCCCCTTGTCTGTAGCAACCCAATTCTGAACATTGCCCTAAAACCTCTCAATTAACAAGATGCCTTTACATATAAGGGTCTGCTGGCTGCACCATGTCAGTCAAAAGGCATTTGGAAGCCAATGGCAGATCCATGTGGCCCCATCACAGATGTTTTATCATACACCTGCAAACCACTGCTCTAGGCCCACTACTAAGCAGGTTCCAACGTACTGGCATCTTTGTTCTACACCATTTTCATGAAACCCAGTAAATCAAGGCACTGTCTGGTACACTCATGATCAGCAACAGAACATCCAATGATTCTCCAGTGCCACCTGCTCTTGGGAATTATTCCATAGTATTTATCTAGCCATTTTTTAAGGATGAAGTTGGTGTCACTGTGGATTTCAATTCATTCAGGAACCATTAAATGGTGAGGAAGCTCATTTCAATGAAAGCTCAGGAGAACTCTCACAGGCAAGTCTTCCCAAAGAGTGGCCAAAAGGTCAAATGAAGCCTGGCCCATTGAGGTCTACAATGTGAGTTCCATGTGTTATTTGACTCTCAAGTATGGCTGCCAAGTCTTTCAGAATGAAATCATGTGATATCCTAGCTGAGATTCCCAGTGCTCTGTGGAAAGCCATCCTGGGCCTAAATCTCAGTCTCCAAGGGCAACTCTCCTGCATGGCCTTCTAAAATCCCAACAGAATTCATGGTAATACTTCTCTGAGTTCAGTTCCAAAACTCAGTCTCTAAGGGGAATCACACCATAGTTCAAGCCCAGGTTGATCCAGGAATCTCTTCCTACTGCCACACAACTGACCACAATTAATACCAAAACACTCCCACATGGCCCTCATCTTCTTTTATATAGACACTCATCATAACCTCTGGGTTGAGGTTTCCATGAGGGGTGCATACCAAGACAGTGTCCAAAATAATCTCCCTTGCCTCTAATTTGCCTAAAGTCAGGGTGGCCTGGAAACCCTTCCTGTTAACCAGGAATGATCAAATACGCCTGCCATTAATACTGATGTACTTCTCCAAATAATCACACTGGGCCAAGTGGCTGATTCAGACACATCTCTTTACAAAGCAATAAAACAAAGAGCCACAGGTGATGCCTATTCATTTCCATTTGAAAACTCTTTTCTTCAGGATTCACAAAGGGGTGGCCTAAGGCAAAGACCTTCTAGATATTCACAGCACCAGAACCATAGGTAAGCAAAATTCCCAAAGCAGGGTTTCTCCACATAGACTTTACTGGTCACACTGATATCTGAGTTTCCTGAGATGCTCCCATTTCCTTCAGCTCTCCAGTACATGGCCATGTCACAGTATCTTGAACAGAAAACCATGAGCCTATTCCGGAGAGTGCCCAGAATTCAGGAATAAAACAGGAAATTAGGAAGATAGTAATTGCTACCCATCCATAAGGAAAGCTGCAGTCCAATCATAAATTGGGCAGTATGAATTCTGGGAAGCATTATACTAGACAGGACACATTCATTGATGCATTATGTTTTCTAATGTCTACAACTACAAACACAGTAGATACATAGACATAGAAACACTTGCCTTGTCAAACGACTTACTAGAAACAGTCCACTTCAAATCAAACAAACTGCCTTTCCTACCAATTCTCAGAACATGAGAAAAAACAACAAACTCACACCCACAACAACATAGGACTTTCTTCCCCCAAGTAGGTCTTTGACTCTCCGGAATTACCTCTGATTGTTGTACCATACTATGTTCCCCCAAAATGCCCTGTACTGTCTCAGATCTGGACTCCTTGGCAAACTCTTTGAAGTTGTCAGGAGCCAGCTTTGAGCCACTACCTTCTTTCTCAGGAAAGGCCACTCTCCAAAGCTCTCCTGGCATTTGGCCATTCTCAAATCAGTAGGTACCAAGAAAGACTGATTCTGTCCTTGGTAAAACCAAACAAGTGAGCCCAGTGGGACTGGGTCTGGGACTGGTTCTGTGTGCCTGGCTTCTGGGATTCCAAGTTCAGAGTGTTCCAAGACCAAGGAAGTGAGATAGGTCACTTCCGTTCGGAACGGAATGAGGTCACTGGTTTGGCAACCACTTTGTCCTAACAGTTCCTTCAAAGGGTCCCATGAGATGGAGGCTGCCCCTACTTTCTGTGACACTTTCACAACTTAGAACGATATATCAACCATAGGCACCCGGGAACAGGTCTCACACAGACCTGGTTTGGTCCATCTTCTCTACATTAAGAAGAGAGAGGCTGATTCATAAACATCCCTTCATCCTAACCAGGTTGTTTGCCTTACATGATGACTTTTGCCCTCTCAGGTCCTTTATAGCTGCCTTCATCTTCCCCAGGGATAATTTCTGCATGGACCTTTGAGGTTCTCAGAGGGTGGAAGATCCCCTATATTCCTCTATATTAAGACCAACTCTGTCCCTGTTCTTCTATAAAGTTAGATTGAGGGAACAATGTATGGTTAGGGTTAATAACATGTTCTATTTAAGTTAGGAATCATTCTGCTGGATGAATAATGGTATTGGGAACCTGGGATATTTATAAGAATATAGATTTGAAATATAAGTATGAAAACAGAAATCTAGGTAAGATTTTAAGCCCAGAAGCGCATTGGGCCCTTGATTGGAATACTTAGCATTGAATTTCGTTCGCACAGATGTCTCTGATAAATCAATATACAATGGCATATCATCTTGTACCCTGGATGATTGAATGTAGAAGAGTTCATCCAGTCAAAAAGGGATAGTTGTTAGGATTAGGAAGATAGTCGGTCTGTTTCGGAAGAAGAGTGAGTATAGGATTTGGACCAAAAGTTCAATAGCCCTAGGTTTTCGGTTAGAGAGTGAATGTAAATTTCAGCACATGTGGAGAGTCAGTCACAATGATGAACTGGGAAAATTATGTAGGAAATCAGATATCAATACACACATTATGAAATCAGGCAAAGTATAAAGTGAATGATAGGATTAGACATTATCAACAAGGTTGAGTTTCAATATATAATCTTAGGAAGAAACAAATATTTAGTCACCAATATGATTGACATTTGAGAGCATTAGGAAACCTGGACATGGATGTTTTTAGTAATCCAGGATCACTTTCCATCTAGGATTTGCTACAATCAGAAGTGTGACCTTTGCATTTTGTGATCAGAATATTACTCTGATAAAATGTATATGTAGATCAGGTGACATGAGTATTTCTTCTAACATTTTGGGAGCAATATTTTGAAGAGGTGTAAATTAGTATTGGGGGTACACAGAGTTGTACCCTGTGTCTATGAATGTTGAAGAAATGAATGAATTGACAATATTGTGAATAAATAATATACTGTTTCCACTTTAAATCATGGATTGAATTGATATCTGAAAATATATAAAAATCTTATATTGATATACAATCATTCATTCCAACGAGTTATACATCTAATGGTAATATTAGGGTTATGTTTTATCATGAAGGGTGTGTGAGTTTAGCTTCAAAAGTTATTATGGAAATGGAAAATAATGTGTTTGGAAAGAAATCTCATGAAAAGATGAGTCAAGAAATATAGAGGAATTCATATGTTCTGAAGCAGGATTTGATTGTAAGTATAAAAAAAGCCTATAAATTTCCTAACTTGTGGATGAAATATATATCCAATGATGTGCAAAAACTGAAAAAATAGTAATGCACCAGTTTTGAATGAAAATGAACGTCAAAATACACATCATATCCCATAGGAATCTACTTGCATTGATGCTAAACTGGCTCAGTTACTGTAGAAATATTATGATTTGTATGCACTATTCACTGAAGTTAGTTTTCAGTACTAGGAAACGAATACGTATTTCAAGTGGATGAATTTTTATGAGAATAATCTTGTGAAATGTTGACTATAAATTTACATATATGAACACGAATGAATTTAGGGAGTGTATAATAAGAAACATATATTTCATATTTTGAAAAATCTTGAGAGTTTATATATATATATATATATATATATATATATATAGATAGATAGATAGATAGATAGATATAGATATGTGTGTGCATTTATGTATTTATATATATATATATATATATATATATATATATATATATATATATACACACACACACACACACACACAGACACTAAAATGTATCAATATGCATGCCAATCGAAATTCACTATGAATCATATATCATCCACAGATCCAAAAATAATCATTTTACTGAACATGGATTTATGTATAATATTGTTCAACTAGGAAGTTCACCCATAGGTTGAAGTTTCAGTTCCAACAGCGTTTAGGAGGAGTGATCTCTTCCCACAATTTGTATCTCCCAAGACAGCCAAACTCACAAGGATATACGTGTGATACCAGTTATGTTTCTATATTTGCATATAAAAATACATGTGCTGAACAGGCTGCAGAGAAAGGGAGACAGGAATTCACATATTTGTTAACTTTAAAAACACATGGAGATCAATTTCAATTAAAAATTGACTAGATTTATAACACCTACCCTTTATCATTCAAAAGGAAAGTCCAACTATACACCATGCCTTCTCTGAACTGCTTTCATTTCCATTCTGTTTGGTTATTTTTGTCCATCATTTTAGGATTAGTAGTCAGAGTCTATTAGGGTATGTGTTAATGTCAGGAATTCAGTAATTCGAATGGAAAATAGGAAAATGAATCCAATGTGTATGCAAATATGTGCTACACAAAAATATTCCCACTCTCATCCAGAACATTGCCTTTACATTACCTTTGCCCCAAATAAACACAATTAGAGAAGAAGAGTTAGGAAATCTGTGAATACATATCGGAAATGGAAAATATTCAGGAGTTCACAATCTTGGATGTGGTAGAGGAGTTTCCAAAAGTGAGGGACAGGGTAAACACTCCACAAACATGGAGCTCATTGGGCCTAAAGACTCTTGAGAAACTGCCTCTGAGGTTGGGCACTTGAAATATATGTTGTTGTCAGGAATTTTAGCATCCTTTCTAGTGAGACCAACAAAGCTGGGTCTGATCTCTGTGACCTGGAAGATATGGTTTTTTATTTTCCAATGAACATGAGGAAGCAGTGCTGAATTCTCTCTTTGTAGGTAAACTGTGGCCACTGGGGTCTAAGTGTCTTCCCATGTGGACTGTGAAGCCATTTGATCATCTTCCACTTTTCGAGGTGTTTCTTGCTGCTGCACTGTGAATTTGGTATTTGCTTCAGGAAATACAAGGAGTTCAACAGGTACCAGTGATGGAGGGAGTTCTGTCACATGTGGTGGGTCAAGGTCTGCAGGAAAATGCACCAACCAGGCTTCTACCCCACATAGCTTGCCCGCTTGTCCATAGCAATCTGATTCTGAACATTGCCCGGAAACCTCTCCATATAACAAGATGCTTTTATATAATAGGGTCTGCTGACTTCACCATGTCAGTCTCAAGCCATTTGGAATCCAAGGGCAGATCCACATGGTACCACCACAGATTTTTTATCACATACCTGCACACCACTGCTCTAGGCCCACTACTCAGCAGTCTCCAACTTACAGGGATCTCTTTTCTACACTGTTTTCATGAAACCAAGTAAATCCAAGCACAGTCTGGTACACTCATGACCAGCAACAAGTCATCCAAAGTTTCTCCATTGCCACCTGGTCATTGAAATTTCAAAAAATTCATGGTATGTATTTAGCTATTTTTCAAAGATGAAGTTGGAGGCACTGTGGGTTTCAAATTATTTAGGAAACATTAAATGGTGAGGAAGCTCATTTCAAAGAAATCTCTGGAGAACTCTCACAGGCAAGGCTTCCCAAAGAGTGGCCAATATTTCACATGAATCCAGGCCCATTGAGGTCTAAAATGTGAGGTCTATGTGTGTTTTGACTCTCAATTATGGCTGCCAAGACTTTCAGAATAAAATCACGTGAAATCCTGGCTGAGATTCCCAGTGCTCTGTGGAAGCCACCTTGGCCAGGATCTCAGTTTTCAGGATGACTCTCATGTGTTGCCTCCTAAAATTCCAACACAATTCATGGCAATACTTCTCTGAGGACAGTTCCACAATTCAGTCTCTAATAACACCAGAGTTCAAGCCCAGGTGAACTAAGTCATCTCTTCCAACCGCCACACAAACGACCAGAATTAAAACCAAAACACTCCCGCATGGCCCTCAACATTCTCCATATAGACACTTATCATAACCTCTGGCAGGAAATTTCCATGAGGGGCACAGACAAAGACAGTATCCAAATAAGTTCCCTTGCCCCTCATTTGCCTAAAGTCAGGGTGGCCTGGACACCCTTCCTGAGAACCAAGAGTGATTAAATAGGCCTGCACTTAATACTGCTCTGCATCTCCAATTTGGGGCCTACTTACTTTCAGGTATAGATTCTTTATGTGATTTGGAGTCATGAGAAAAGCCAAGCACCTCTGGGCTAGTCTCTGCAGGGTTTGAAGAACTCATTTGACCCAAAAGATCCCTATTCTCACTTGATGGATTTCAGGAACCTAACGGAGGAAAGCAAAAGACTTAATCCACACTGACTCCTCATTTGGCCATTTTGGTTTTGGATGCACACATGGTATCTTTCTTTAGATCCATCAGGTGCTAAGAATCTAAGCCACAGCATCACACAGGGTCATGAGGCTGATTCAGACACATCCCTTTCCAAAGCAATCAAGCAAAGAGCCACAGGTGATGCCCATTCATTTGCATTTGAAGACTCTTTTCTTCAGGCTTCACAAAGGAGTAGTCTGAGGCAAAAAGCTTTCTGAAATTCAGGGCAACAGAACAATAGGTAAGCAAATGGCCCAAAGCAGGATTTCTCCACTGAGACTTTCCTGGTCACACTGATATCTGAGTTTTCTGAGATGCTCGCCATTCCCTTTAGCTATCCAGTACATGGCCATGCCACAGAGCTTGGAGGTGGTATATATATTGGACACATAACCATGAGCCTATTTTGGAGAGTGGAGTGAATTCAGGAACAAAATAGAAACTTAGGAAGATAGTAGGTGTTGCCCATTCATAAGGCAAGCCGCAGTCCATTCATAAATTGGCAGGATGAATGTTGGGAAGATTTCTACTAGACAGGAGTCATCCATTGATGCATTCTCTTTTCTGATGTCTAGAACCACGGACACAGTGGGATACACAGACTTAGAAACACTCGCCTTTTCATAAGACTTATTAGAAACAATTCACTTCAAACCAAAAAACCGCCTTTATTACCTATTCTCAGAACATGAGACCAAACCACATACCAACAGCCACATCCACAAAGACAATTTCTTCCCCCAAGTCAGTCTGAGAGTATCCATAGTGTCCTCTGATTGGTGGGCCATACTATGTTACCCCGAAATGTCCTGTCCTGTCTCAGATCTGGTCTCCTTGGTCAACACTGTGAAGTTCTCAGGAGCCAGCGGTGATCCACTAACTGCTTTCTCAGGAAAGGCCACTCTTCAGAGCTTTCCTGGCATTTGGGCATCCTCACCTCCGTAGGTACCAAGAAAGACTGAATCTGTCCTTGGTAAATCCGAACAATTGAGACCACTTGGACTGGGACTGGGACTGAAACAGGATTTGGGTGCCTAGCTTCCTGGATCTCAAGTTCAGAGTGTTCCGTCACAAAGGATGTTAGGTGAGGTCACTTCCTTCATGATCTGAATGAGGTCACTGCCTTGGCAACCACTTTGTTCTAACAGTTGCTTCAAAGTGTCCCATGAAATGGAGGCTGCCCCTACATCCTGTGACACTTTCAAAAGTTCGAATGGTATATCAACCATAGGCACCCGGAAAGTGCTCTCCACACTGGCCTGGTTTGGTCCTTCTTCTCCATATTAAGAAGAGAGAGGCTGATTCAGACACATCCCTTCATCCTGACCAGGTTGTTTTCAATGGAAGATGACTTTTGCTCTCTCAGTTCCTACATATTTGCCTACAACTTCTCCAGAGATCATTTTGCGTGGACCTTTGAGTTTCTCAGCAGTTGGAAGAAACCGTACATTCCTGTATTTTAAGATCAACTCTGTCCCTGCTCTTCTGTAAAGTTAGATTGAGGGAAGAGTGTATGGTTAGGGTTAATAACAGTTTCGATTGGGGTTAGGAATCATTCTGCTGAATGAATAATGGTATGGCGAACCTTCGATATTTTCAAGAATATATAGGTAAAATATAAGTACGAAAACAGAAATAAAGGTAATATTTGAAGCCCAGAAGGGCATTGGGTCTTTGATTGCAATATTTAGCTTTGATTTATTTTCTGCACAGATGTCTCAGATAAATCAATATACAAAGGCATAGGACCTTGTACTTTGAATGATTGATTGTCAAAAAGAACTTCCAGTCAAAAATGGATAGTCGGGGGGCTGGGGATGTGGCTCAAGTGGTAGCGCGCTCGCCTGGCATGCGTGCGGCCCGAGTTCGATCCTCAGCACCACGTACAAACAAAGATGTTGTGTCTGCCAAGTACTAAAAAAACTAAATGTTAAAAAATTCTCTCTCTCTCTCCCTCTCTCTCTAACTCTTTCTTTAAGAAAAAAAATTAAAAAAAGCATAGTCGGTAGGATTAGGACGATAGTTGGTAAGTTTAGAACGGAGAGTAAGTATAGGATTTGCACCAAAAGTTCTTTAGCTATGGGGTTTCGGGTATAGAGTGAATGTAAATGTCAGCACTTGTGAAGAGTCAGTCACAATGATGTACTGGGGAAAATATGTAGGAAAGCAGATTTCAATAGAGACATTAGGAAATCTGGCAAAGTATATTCGGTAATGAAAATTTAGTAAAATAGGTAAATGTCGCTTGCTGTTTTTCTGTATGCTTAACAAAACACTATTGAAATCTTGAGAACTGTTTGCTAATCTTGTTCCCAGAATGTGCTGTCCCCAACTGCCAACCTACAGAATGTACTCATTCACCCGGTTGCACACAAACTGCTCACTCGCCCAGACCAAACAACAAAGTTCCCTCTCTGCCCTCTCCAAGGAAAGTATATAAGCTCTGCTTAAGCTGTTCTCAGGGCTCTCTGCTCTATTCAAGTGAGCTCTGAGCCCCAACATGCTGAATCCCCAATAAACCCTTTGCTTTTTCATGAGACAGTCTCTTGGTGGGCTCTTCACCCGATGCTCGCCTGACCTTTACATATGGAGGTTCCACTGAGATCCGGCAGCGGCGAACGAGAGACCCCAACAGGCTCCTCTTGGGGTATGTATGGTGCCTCTTTCTGGTTTCAGGTTTCAGGTTAGGGCTTCGCAAAATGGCTGTCAATGAAGAGTGTGAGCTCTCTCCGACGGTGGCTGACATACGTGTCACAGAGCCACAGGCCACATCCCTGGGGGATGCTCCAGAGTATTCGGGAAATCGAGGAGCAATAGTCTCCTCAATTCAGTGATATTTTGTTTCAGATTCAGTATCGCCAGCCCATCGGGTTGGGCCAGATACTTAGTCCTGGTCTCAGTGTTCGAAGTTCCATTGTCTGTCTTTATTTTCTTGTCTTGTCTGTGTCGTGTGTCGTTGCTTTTACTGTTTGTGTATCTTTCATTATGGGACAGAGCACTTCAATGCCTGTGTCCCTAACCCTCGATCACTGGACCAAAGTACCCTTAAGGGCTCAGAATCTTTCTTTTTCAGTAAAATTCTGGACCTGGCAGACTCTCTGTGCCTCAGAATGGCCCACCTTTGTATTCGGATGGCCCCTAGAAGGATCTTTCTACTTCCCACTAATTTAAAAAGTCAGACGATATTGTCTTTCAGCCAGGGCCACATAGCCATCTGGATCAACAGCCATATATCTTAACTTGGCAGGACCTCTGCAAATCTCCTTCATGGGTGAAGCATTTCCTTGCCCCTACCCCCACTCCTACTGCTTCCCCCATGATCTCTCAAACCCTCTGCTCCTCCTCCTCCTCCAACCTCTGTTCTCCCTGAGACACAAGATTTGACTCTACTGGACTCTCGTCCCCCTCCTTATCTCCTGCCCACGTCCCCCAAAGACCAACACCCTCTAAGTGATTCCCCTGCTGCTGACTCAACCTCTCCACCATTGGAGAAAGCTAAGCCAGCCCAGCGCCCTCCAGATAATTTCCCCGCGGCACACACAGCCCCTGCTCTTCTGGAGGAAGCTAGCCCGGCTAAAGGTACTCACCAGCGGTGAATGATTGAAAAACCTGGAACTCGAATGATGCTCCCCCTCCATCCCTAGGGGCCAATGATTGACAACGGCCTTGGGGGAAAAATGCAAGCCTACCAGTATTTACCTTTCTCCTCTTCAGACCAATATAACTGGAAAAATAAAAATCCCCGTTTTACCGAGGACCCCAACCGGCTCCTAGGTGTGGTTGAGTCATTGATGTTTTCACACCAGCCTACTTGGGATGACTGCCAACAACACCTAGGGTTGTCTCTTCATGACAGAGAAACAAAAGAGAATCCTCCTGGATGCTAGAGAAAAATATCCTCTGACCAGATGTGTAACCGACAAAACTTCCCAACATATTTAACCCGGCTTTCCCTTGAATCGACGAAACTGGGACCCCAACACCTTTGAAGGTAGGGAGCATCTGTCCACTTATCACTGGGCTCTAATTGTGGGTATCTTAGTGGCCGCTAGGCGACTTACAAATTTTGCCAAGTTAAGAGAGATTATTCAAGGGCCTGATGAATCTCCCTCTATGTTTTTAGAGAGAATTATGGAGGCATATAGGAGATATACCCTTTCGATCCTCAGGCAGAGGATCAAAAGTCATCTGTCAAGATGGCCTTTATGGGCAAGCTGCCCTGGATATTAAAAGAAAGTTACAATGCTTAGATGGATTACAAGATATGACTTTGAGAGATTTAGTCAGAGTAGCCGAGAAGGTATACTATAAGAAAGAAAGTGAGGAAGAGTAGGGAGCAAAGGAAGGATAAAAGAAACAAAAGACAGACTAAGGCATTGACTAAGGTCCTGGTCACAACAACAAATAGGCCAGAAATAAGAAACATGGAGACAGGAAGGGATACCGGGGCCCAGACTAGAGGCCACCCCTGGCCTCAATTTAATGTGCCTACTGTAAAGAAAAAGGACACTGCTTCAAAGAGTGCCATTGAAAGAGACAGCCACTCTAGCCAGCCATTCTGACTCTGGAGGATGACTAAGAATGTTGGGTCTCAGATCCCCTCCGAGAGCTCAGGGTAAATTTTGAAGTGGAGGGGACCCTAGCAAACTTTGAAGTGGATACAGGGGCAATATACTCTGCCCTTATGGCCCCATTGGTCTCTCTATCAAATAAAAAGGTCTCTAATTCAAGGGGCTAATGGCAGAAAATATCGGGTTTGGACAACTAAGAGGACCATGGACCAGGGGAAAGGAAAAATCCATCACTCGTTCTTAGTAATCCCAGAATGCCCGGCCCCATTGATGGGCAGAGATCTGCTCACCAAGCTCCGGGCCAAAATAACTTTTAACCCTGAAGGCCCACAAGTGGAATTTCTAAATCCTTCAATAAAAACTCCTATAGTCACGGCTCTAAATATGTCAGTAGAAAATGTATATCAACTCACTCACCTTGGTTCAAAGAAATTGCATTCATTCCTGAAGGATGAAGAACAGAGTTTTTTACTAACCGACTCAAAGCAAAAGGAAATAACTGAATGGGTAACAAAAGCCTGTCAGGTCTGTCATGGTTAATGCTTACCCTTCCAAGCTTCCTGCAAAAAAGCACCTACGAGGAACCAGACCAGGACAATTCTGGGAAGTGGACTTTACTAAAATTAAGCCAGCAAGGTTTGAAATTAAATATCGCCTAGTCTTTGTAGATATATTTTGAGGATGGATTGAAGCCTTTTCCAGGAAAAAAAGAAAAAAAACGAAACAGCGCAAATGGTTGTCAAGAAGATCCTGAAAGATATTTTTACAAGATACGGCCTGCCTAAAGTAATAAGGTCTGATAATGGACTGGCGTTTGTAGCCCAAGTAAGTCAGGGGTTAGGCAAGACCCTGGGGATTAATTAAAAGTTACATTGTGCTTATAAACCACCGAGTTCAGGACAGGTAGAAAGAATGAATAGAACCATTAAAGAGACCATAACGAAATTAAGCTTAGAAACCTGCATAATAGATTGTACTATGCTCCTTCCTTATGCACTATTTCATGGAAGAAACACTCCCTCTGTTTCTTTGTGTAACCTTACCCCCTATGAAATTGTCCATGGTTCCCCTCCTTCAGTAAGGGACCTAACCCCAACTCTAAGACCTAACGATTCCTTCCACACCCCATTGCTTGACTGAATTAAAGCTCTTGAAAGAACTCAGGGATACCTGTGAAAACAGATGGCCAATGCCTATCAACCTGGGGACGAATGGACTCTACATCAATATCAAGTAAGAGACTTCATCTACATAAGTCGACATCAGGTGTCATCCCTGAAACCCCACTGGAAATGACGATACAAGGTGCTACTTATAACACCTACAGCGGTAAAGGAAGACAGAATCACTTCCTGGATCCATACCTCTCATCTCAAGCCTGCGCCCTGCCAGACTCTGGCTGGAAAATGGAAAAGATTGGTAAAACTTTCAAATTGTGTATTTACCCTGTGTCTAAGGCTATAGACTCTTCCCTTGGCCACCAGTAGTCCTAAACCTATTAAACCCGTTCAGCAGCGATGGCTGATCACAAATCCTACTGGTAAAGAAGTATGATCTATCTCGCATGCAGCCCACTTAGGGACTTGGTGGACATCTATCCACCCAGACATTTGTCAGCTGGCTATAGGTCTTTCCTATTGGGATATACCTGATGAAGAGGATCCCACTAAATTTCCATTAAATCCATTCTGCACCATTGATAATGGAAACAATCATTATGGATGTAGGGACACGCGAGCCAGATGCAGGTTGGCTAGCCTAGATTACTATGTTTGCCCGGTGGACTACCAAAGCCACAAACAGTCACGGTTGTGTGGGGGGAATGCCGACTTCTTCTGTATGTCTAGGGATGTGATCATACAGGCAGTGCATGATGGAACCCAAACTCCTCATCAAATTCTGTACACAGCATTGGCCCTATTACCAATTAGATCACCCAAACTGTTGGCCCCTAGAGGGGTCTCTAGATCCTCAAATTCTGCATGACCTTTTTAACTTCTGAATGTCCTCAAAAGGGTGAAAGGAGATTTCCCTATGTGGAGGCCTTTTCCCTCCTTCGCTCACATCCTGAACTATGCTTCTCCAATAGGTCCTCACACTCAGCCTTCTGCTCCAGACTCTCTGCTGTCACTCTCACCTCAGCAACATGATTTCTCCCCTCCAATTACTAGATCAAAAACCCAAACCTCCGCCGGATCTCAGACCATTTCCCCCTTTCTGAGGTAGCAGGTACTGAGGTAACCCTCCACCGAATCACTCCTCTCTTCTCCAGTCAGTGCCCACACCGGGTCCCACCAGTTCCTCTTAACAGCTAACCCAAAGCTCAAACCAGCTGAGGAGAACCCTCAGACCCCTATCCAAGATGTAGTGAAAATGGCCTTTAAAGTTTCTTTGTCATTAGTGAAAACAGGTTACTAAGAATTTAAAGTCCCTCACAGGCTTTTAGGGATACTAACTCCTATCTTCTCCTCTGTTCTACCTGTTCTACTGCTCACCTTTTTGTTGCTAGGAAAATCACAAACACCTTTGCCAGTATTCTTTCACATCTCTGCTACCTCATTCTCAGATCCACGGAGCTGCTCACAGCCATGCCTTCCCCATCTCCCCCCTCTGTTCCAGGCCCACAGAAAAACATTAATTGACCTTCTACGGAAGTCTTCAGCATGGCTGACTTTAGGACTTTCAGGAAAAGAGTCCCCATGAAAGACTTCAAAGTAGATAAACTTCCTCTTTCCATGTTGCCCTGTTGTACTTGGTCACTGGCTAAAAATATCAGCACTCCTAAGTTAGACACCCCCTTACTAGTTTTTCACAAAATATGTGAACAAGGCCTTTGGCATTGATCTGGGGCTTCACAGAGATGGCTACATTTCAAAGATAAAGAAGTTACCAACTGGGCTCCATGGTAACAGCTGGAAGGGGGAAAAATAAAGGGAAAAAAAAGCTCTCCTTCACCCAGGTGTCCTTGAAAAGTTAACTTGCCCAGAACAGAGGAATAAAACAGAAAAAATCTGCTTTTTGTGAACTTCTGCAGGCTGTGAACTTCTGCGCCCCTTCCCTTATATGTTGGGTACAAAATTCTGAAACTACCTAAACGTGAGTTTCAGGGAATTAATTGATTATAACAGAAGTAATGCCCTCTGAATCCGGTTGCTAATAAAATGGAAAGTTTCCCTGTTTTTGGTAGTATCTTAGGTGCCGTGCCTTGTCCGTCTCTACAACAGTATAATTCTATAGACTTAAACATTGTTTATGTTTTCAAGAAATTGTCAAGACGATGTGATTAAATGTGTAAAGGTGCAGATGTTTCCCAGAGTGCTTTATCATAATGCAGGTTCATTTGAAGTTCAAATAGGGGGGCATAAAACTCGGTTCCACTGAGAACATATATCCATCACTTTAGCCATCCTATTAGGAATAGGAGTTGCTGCAGGCGTGAGCACAAGAACCACTGCCTTGGTCCATGGGATACAACAAATGACACAATTAGAAGCAGCAATAGACCAAAACTTAAAGATATTAGAATCCTCCATCTTGGCTTTGCAGGAATCTTTAACCTCTCTCTCTGAAGTTATTTTACAGAAAAGGCGAGGGTTGAACCTCCTCTTCATGAAAGAAGGGGGCCTTTGTTCTGCATTGATGGAGAATGTTGTGTTTTTGCCGACCATACTGGAGTTGTAAAAAAATCTAGGAGTAAATTAAATAGATGCCTCGAAGAGTGTCAATGAGAGAGAGAGGCCCAAAAAGTGTGGTTTGAGTCTTGGTTCACACAGTCCCCCTGGTTAACTACGCATTTATCAACCCTGGACAGTTCAATAATAATCCTCATATTATTGCTAACTATAAAACCCTGTTTGCTCAACCGTGTAATTTCTTTTTTCCAAGCTCAAATTGGATGAGTTAAACTTATGGTAATACCCCACTAGCAAACATAGAATGTGACACCCCGCAATGATCACTTTTATGATTAAAAGTAGCCAGAAGAAGAAGTGGGGAATGAAAGGTTAATTGAATAGGCACTTTTCACTTCCTTTTTTCCTGTATGCTTAACAAAACACTGTTGAAATCTTGAGAAATGTTTGCTAATCTTGTTCCCAGAATGTGCTGTCCCCAACTGACTAACTGCAGAATGTGCTCCCTCACTGGGTTGCATGCAAACTGACCACTCGCCCTGACCTATCAATAAACTTCCCTCCCTGCCGTCACCAAGGAAAGTGTATAAGCTCTGCTTAAGCTGTTCTAAGGGCTCTCTACTCTATTCAAGTGAGCTCTGAGCATCAGCATGCTGGACCCCCAATAAACACTGCGCTGTTGCATGAGATAGTCTCTTGGTGGTCTCTTCTTTCGACCTCATCCGACCTTTACTTGGATAATTAAATGTAGAAGAGAACATCCATTCAAAAAGGGATAGTCGGTAGGATTAGGAATATAGTTGGTAGGTTTAGGAAGAAGACTGTGTATAGGATTTGGAACAAAAGTTCCTTAACAATAGGGTTTCGGTTAGAGAGTGAATGTAAATGTCAGCACATGTGAAGAGTCAGTCACAATGATGAACTGGAGAAAATATGTAGGAAATCAGATATCAATACACACATTATGAAATCAGGCAAAGTATAAAGTGAATGATAGGATTAGACATTAACAACAAGGTTGAGTTTCAATGTATTCTCTTAGGAAGAAACAAATATGTAGTCAGCAATATGATTGACATTTGAGAGCATTAGGCAACCTGGACATGGATGTTTTTAGTAATCCAGGATCACTTTCCATTTAGGATTTGCTACAATCATAAGTTTGACCTTTGCATTTTGTGATCAGAATATTACAGTGATAAAATGTATATGTAGATCAGGTGACATGAGTATTTTTTCTAACATTTCTGGGAGCAATATTTTGAAGACGTATAAATTAGTGTTGGGGGTACACAGAGTTGTACCCTGTGTCTATGAATATAGAAGTAATGCATGAATTGACAATACTGTGAATAAATAATATAACTGTTTCCACTTTAAATCATGGATTGAATTGATATCTGAAAATATATAAGAAATCTTATATTGATATACAATCATTCATTCCAACGAGTTATGCATCTAATGGTAATATTAGGGTTACGTTTTATCATGAAAGGTGTGTGAGTTTAGCTTCAAAAGTGATTATGGAAATGGAAAATTATGTGTTTGGAAAGAAGTCTCATGAAAAGACGAATCAAGAAACCTAGAGGAATACATGTGTTCTGAAGCAGGAAGTGATTGTAAGTATAAAAAAACGTATAAATTTCCTAACTTGTGGATGAAATATATATCCTATGATGTGCAAAAACTGAAAAAAATAGTAATGTACCAGTGTTGAAAGAAAATGAATGTCAAAATACATATCATGTCCCATAGGAATCTACTTGCATTGATGTTAAACTGGGTCAGTTACTGTAGAAACATTAGGATTTGAAAGGACCATTTACTAAAGTTAGTTTTCAGTACTAGGAATCAAATATATATTTCAGGTGGATGAATATATCTGAGCATAATCTTGTGAACATTTTATTATAAATCCACATTCATGACATGAATGAATTTAGGGAGTGTATATAAGACACATATATTTCATATTTTGAAAAATCAGGAGGGTGTAAAATATATATATATCACAGATACATTAAAAAGTAGCAATATATAAATATATATGGGTATCAAAATTTATCTTGAAATATATATCATCCACAGATTAAAAAGTATTCATTTTAGTGAACATGGATTTATGTATAATGTTGTTCAACTAGGAACCTCACCCATAGGTGGAATTTTAAGATCCAAAAGCGTTTAGGAGTAGTGATCTCTTCTCACAATTTGTATCTGCAAAGTTAGCCACCTCACAAAAATGTACGTGTGATACCAGGTAGGATTCTATATGTGCATATAAAAATACATGTGCTGAATAGGCTCCAGAGAAATGGAGACAGAAATTCAGAAATAAGTTAACATTAAAAAGAATGGAGAACTATTTCAATTAACAATTGACTATATTTTTAACACCTACCATTTATCATGCAAATAACAAGTCCAACTATACACCATGCCTCCTCTGAACTGCTTGTGTTTCTATAATGTTTCGGTTACTTTCCTCCATTATATTAGGATTAGTAATCAGAGTCTAGTAGGGTGTGAGTTAGTGTCAGGGAATCAGTATATTGAATGGAAAATAGAAAAATGAATCCAATGTGTATGCAAATATGTGGTACACAAAAATCTTCCCACTCTCATCAAGAACAACACCTAGATATCACCTACGCCCCAAGTAACACACAATTAGAGGAGAAGAGTTAGAAAATCCATGACTACATATCTGGAATGGAATACGATCAGGAGTTCACAACCTTGGAAGTGGTAGAGGAGTTTCCAAAAGTAAGGGACAGGGTAAACACTCCACAAACATGGACCTCTGCCTGCCTAAAGACTTCTTGAGAAACTGTCTCTGAGGTTGGGACTTAAAACATATGTTGTTGTCAGGAGCTTTAGCTTCCTTTCTAGGGAGACCATCAAAGCTGGGTCTTCATCTCTGTGACCTTGTGGATATGGTTTCTTATTTTCCAATGAACATGAGGCAGCAGTGCTGAATTCTGTCTTTGTAGGTAAACTGTGGCCACGGGGGGCTAAGTGTATCCACATGTTGGCTGTGTATCCATTTGGTCATCCTCCAAATTTCGTCGTGATTCTTGGTGCTGCACTGGGAATTTAATATTTGCTTCATGGAATACAAGGAGCTCAACTGGAACACAGTGCTGGAGGGAGTTCTGTCATGTGTGGTGGGTCAGGGTCAGCAGGAGAATGCACCAACCAGGTTTCTATCTCACACAGTTTGCCCCCTTGACCATAATAACCTGATTATTAAGATTTCCCTTAAACCTCTACTTATAAAAAGATGCCTTTACATATAAGGGTCTGCTGGATGCACCATGTCAGCCACAAGCCATATGGAAGTCAAAGACAGATCCACAAGGCCCCACGACAGAAGTTTTATCACAAAACTGCACATCTCTGCTGTAGGCCCACTAATCAGCAGGCTTGAACTTACTGGCATCTCTGTTCTACACCATTTTCATGAAACCCAGTCAATCAAGAAACTGTCTGATACACTCATCGTCAGCAACAGTATATCCAAAGGTTCTCCTGTGCAACCTGGTCAAGGGAATTTTAAGAATTTCATGGTATTTATCTAGCCATTATTCAAGCATGAGGTTGGAGGCACTGTGGGTTTCAATTTTTTCAGGAAACATTAAATGGTGAGGAAGCTCATTTCAATGAAACCTCTGGAAAACTCTCACAGGCAAGTCTTCCCAAGGAGTGGCCAAAAGGTCACCGAAATCCAGGATTATTGAGGTCTACAATGTGAGGTCCATGTGTGTTTTGACGCTCAAGTATGCCTGCCATGTGTTTTAGAAAAAATCATGTGATATCCAGGCTGTGATTCTCAGTGCTCTGTGGAAAGCCACCCTGGACCTAGATCTCAGTTTATAAGGGGGACTCTCATGTGTGGCCTGCGAAAATCCCAACACAATTCATGGCAATACTTCTCTGAGTTCAGTTCCAGAACTCAGTCTCTAAGTCCCCTTGAACTCACACCAGAGTTCAAGACCAGTTGGACCCATTCATTTCTTCCAACCGCCACACAAATGACCAAAATTAAAACCTAAACACTCCCACAAGGCCCTCATGTTCTCCATATAGACACTCATCATAACCTCTGGCTGAATTTTTCCATGAGGGGCGCAGCCCAAGACAGTGACCAAAATGAGCACCTTTGGCCCTCATTTGCCTAAAGTCAGGGTGGCCTGGACACCATTCCTGTGAACCAGGAGTGATTAAAAAGACCTGCCGTTAATACTGCTCTGCTTCTCCATTTTGAGGCCTACTGAATGTCAGGTATAGATTCTTTATGTGGTTTGGAGTCATGAGAAAACCCAAGCACTTCTGCAGGGTTTTGAATAACTCATTTGACCCAAATGATCCCTATTCTCACTTGATGGAGTCAGGAACATCACAGAAGAAGGCTAGAGACTTCATCCACAATGACTGATCTTTTTGCCATTTTGGTTTTGGATGCACACATGGGATCTTTCTTTAGATCCATCAGGTGCTGAGAATCTAAGCTGGAGCCTCACACAGGGCAAAGTGGCTGATTCAGACACCTCCCTTTCCAAAGCAATTATGCCAAGAGCCACAGGTGATCCTCATTCATTTCCATTTGATAACTGATTTTTTCAGTCTTCACAAAGGGGTGGCCAGAGGCAAATACCTTCCTGACATTCAGGGCAACAGAACAAAATGTAAGCAAAAGGCCCAAAGCAGGGTATCTCCACTGAGAGTTTCCTAGCCACACTGATATCTGAGTTTCTTGAGATGCTCGCCATGCCAATTCCTTCAGCTATTCAGTACATGGTCATGTCACAGTGATTGGAGGTGGTACATATCATGGATAAAAAACAATGAGCATATTCTGGCTAGTGGCCAGAATTCTGGAAGAAAACAGGAACTTAGGAAGGTTGTAGGTGTTTCCCATTGGTAAGGCAAGCCGCAGTCCTTTCATAAATTGGACAAGTTGATTGCTGGGAGGCATTCTACTACACAGGACATATTCATTGATGCATTCTCTTTTCTAATGTCTACAACCACGGACACAGTGGCATACACAGAAATAGAAACACTCACCATGTCAAATGACTTATTAGAAACAGTCCATTCCAAAAGAAATAAATCACGTTTTTTCTACCTATTCTCAGAACATGAGACAAAACCACAAACTGACATCCACACACCCAGGCACCTCCTTCCCCCAAGTAGGTCTGTGACTCTTCTGAATGTCCTCTGACTGGTAGGCCATACGATGTTCCTCTGAAATGGCCTTTCCTGTCTCAGATCTGGTGTCATTCACCAACTCTGTGAAGTTGTCAGGAGGCAGTGGTGAGCCAATTCCAGTCTTGTCAGGAAAGGCCCCTCTTCAGAGCTTTCTTGGAATTTGGCCACCGTCACATGAAGAGGTACCTAGAAAGACTGATTCTATCCTTGGTAAATCCAAACAAGTGAGACCACTGGGACTTGAACGGGTAATGGCTTTGGGTGCCTGGCTTCCTGGATCCCAAATTCAGAGAATTCCATCACCAAGGAAGTAGGTGAGGTCACTTCCTTCAGGAACTGAATGAGGTCACTGACTTGGCCACCAATATGTCCTAACAGTTGCTTCCTAGGTTCTCATAAGATGGAGGCGGCCCCTACTTCTTGTGACACATTCACAAATTAGAATGGTATAGAAACCATAGGCACCTGGGAACAGCTCTCCACAAAGGCCTGGTTTGATCCGACTTCTCTACATTAAGAAGAGAGAGGCTGATTCAGAAACATCCCTTCATCCTGACTAGGTTGTTTGCCATGGAAGATGACTTTTCCTCTCTCAGGTCCTAAATAGCTGCCTAAATCTTCTCCATCGATCATTTCTGCATGGACTTTTGAGGTTCTCAGCAGGTGGAAGATCCCCTACCTTCCTGTATTGTAAGACCAACTCGGTCCCTCCTCTTCTGTAAAGTTAGATTGACGGAACATTGTATGTTTAGGGTTAATAGCATGTTCGATTTTGGTTAGGAATCATTCTGCTGGATGAATAATGGTTTGGGAACCTCTGATACTTATAAGAATATAGACGTGAAATATAAGTACGAAAAAAGAAATCTAGGTAAGATTTGAAGCCCAGAAGGGCATTTGGCGATTGATTGGCATACTAAGCTTGAATTATGTTCTGCACCGAGGTCTCAGATAAATTTATTTACAATGGCATAGGTTGCTGTACCTCAGATGACTGAATTTAGAAGAGATCATCCAGTCCAAAAGGGATAGTCCATAGGATTAGGAAGATTGTCTGTAGGATTAGGAAGAAGAGTGAGTCTAGGAGTTGGACCAAAAGTTCTTTAGCAATAGGGTTTCAGTTAGAGAGTGAATGTAAATGTCAGCACATGTGAAGAGTCAGTCACAATGATGAACTGGGGAAAATATGTAGGAAAGAGAGTAAATATGTATCAATAGAGACATTAGGAAATCAGGCAACGTATAAAGTGAGTGATAGAATTAGATATTTTCAACAGGGTTGAGGTTGAATATATAATCTTAGGAAGAAACAATTATTTAGTCACCAATAGGATTGACATTTGAGCGCATTAGGGAACCTAGACATGGAGGTTTTTAGTAATCCATGCTCACTTTAAATTTAGGCTTTAGTACAATCATAAGTGTGACCTTTGCATTTTGTGTCAAGAATATTACTGTGGTAAAATATATATGTAGATCAGATGACATGAGTATTTCTTCCACCAATATGAGGAGCAATATTTTGAAAACTTATAAATTAGTATTGCGGATAAAATAGGCCTACCCTGTGTTGATGAATAAGAGATGATGCATGAATAGACGATATTGTGAATAAATTATATAACTGGTTCCAACTTTAAATAATGCATTGAAATTATATTTGAAAATATATACTAAATCTTATATTGATATATATACATTCATTCCAACCAGTTATACATCTAATGGTAATATTAGGGTTATGGTTTATCATGAAGAGTGTGTGAGTTTTGCTTCAAAAATGAGTATAGAATCGAAAATAATGTTTTTAGAAAGAAGTCTAGTGAAAAGACCACTAAAGAATCATAGAGGAATACATGTTTTCTGAAAGAGGAAGTGATTGATAGTGAACCACATGCCTATAAATTTGTGAATTTGTGGATGAATGGACATATTCTATGATGTCCATAAACTGAAGAAATAGTAATGTACCAGTGTGGAATAAAAATGAACTTAAAAATACATATCATGTCCCATAGGAATCTAACTGCATTGATGTTAAACTTGGTCAGTTACTATAGAAATATTAGGATATATAAGGACCATTCACTGAAGTTAGTTTTCAGTACTAGGAAACAAATATGTATGTCAGGTGGTTGAATATTTCTGAGAATAATCTGTTGAGAGCCACAGCCAAAGGAGTCCCAGCAAACTTGCAGCTGCCAGCAAACTTCCATTTGCCGGCTGATGATTGGCTCACAGCGGCCCCAGCATCATCTAGCTGATTTGCTTGTCTGTGGTGATGCTCATTGAGATGCTCAATGAGCGGTTTCCCCGACCTTTCAGACTGCCAGCGGATGATTGGCTCACAGCGGCCCCAGCAACATCTAGCTGATTGGCTCCTCTGTGGTGATACACATTGGGCTGGTTCCCTGCCCTTTCAGACCATGGAACTGTTCATTGGGGGACTTTTTGGCTTCGCCCACGTGACCCAGCCAATCAGCCTCAAGAGGAGGAGACTTGTGTTTGAGGGAGAGGCTTGTGGGAAGCCTGTGGTGGCAGTTGGGCTCTGACGGCTTTTCCTGAGGAGCTGTTTTGTTTGGTGTCATCTTGTTGGGTTGTATTATAGTAGAAATACGGGATCAGAAATTAGTAAAAAAAAAAAAAAAACTGAAAGAGTGTTCAGTAAATTGTTAGAGGAAGGAGGCATCTCAGTAAAATCAAGAAAAGTCAGGGCATACGTTGATACAATACAAAAATGTAGCCCATGGCTTTTTCAGGAGGAGTTGTTAAATATATCACAATGGAACCATCATGGTGAAGATTTAAAAAGAATAGGAAAGAAAAGCCCAGGGACTCTGCCAGTTGGCACATTGCTATTGTGGACGTTTGTACCTTGTTTGCTTAGTGGAAAGCCTTCAGTTCAGACAATGGTAGAGGAAGGAGAAGACATATTGATTCAAGTAAAATAGAAGGTCTCTCAAGTTAGTCAGATAGAGGAAAAAATTCAAGTAAAAGAAAAGGTCTCTCGAACTAGTCAGACAGAGGAAAAAAATCAAGTAAAAGAGAAGGCCTTTCAAGCCAGTCAGACAGAGGAAGAAAGTGTAAAACAGAAAAAGCCATCAGGGGGAAAGTTACAACAGGAGACTACTACTAACACCTTTCTATCACCAGAGGGTGTAAGTGTCCAACCAACAGCACAACCTCTACAGGAGACTGCTACTAACACCTTTCTATCACCAGAGGAAGTAAGTGTCCAACTAACAAGGCCACCTCCATATGCTGGGAGGCCCCCAACCCCCACAGTTGATAGTTGTAATCCTGAGACAAGATCTCAAATATTAACATGCCCAGTATTTGAGGCAGGAGGGCAGTGAGATTACCATGCTTTAAATTTCAAAACAGTGAAGCAGCTAACAGAGGCTGTAACAACCTATGGTCCTCAAGCACCCTTCACTGTAAGCATTATCAAATCCATTAACAACATGAACATGAAGCCAGCAGATTGGGCTAATATGTGTAAAGCTGTGCTAAATGGAGGAAATACCTGTTATGGAAGATTGCCAATGAGGAATTTTGCAAGGAGACGGCTAGGCAAAATGCAGCAGCTAGTTATCCTCAGAGAAATCTAGATATATTGTTAGGAAAGGGACCTTATGAGGATCAGCAGAAGCAATGTGCATATGATCCTGGTGTATATGCACAGATTGCTATAGATGCAATTAAGGCATGGAAGACTTTTCAAGGAAATGGAGGTTTACAAGGTCAGTTATCTAAGGTAATACAAGGAGCTAATGAACCTTATGCTGAATTTGTAGATAGGCTTATTCAAACAGCTACCAGAGTTTTTGGAAATACACAACAAGCAATGCCATTACTAAAACAACTGGCTTATGAGCAAGCGAATCGTTGGTGCAAAGATATCATTAGACCATGGAAACATGAAGATTTAAACACATATATTAAATTGTGTAGAGACATTAAAGAACAAGAGCAAGTCGTGGAAGCTGCAGTAAAACAGGCTTTAGATGCCAGAGACATTAATGAACAAGGGCAAATTGTGGCAGCTGCAGTAAAACAGGCTTTAGATGCCAGGCCAAGAACATGCTACAATTGTGAAAAAACAGGACATTTTAAAAGGAATTGTCCCATAGGAGGAGGGTTTAACAAAACTAGGTATCAAAGGAGTAGAATACCAGGTATTTGTCCACGATGCCATAGAGGGAGACTTTGGGCTAATGAATGCTGTTCTCAAACCACCATAGAGGGTACACCATTATCAAAAAACGAACAAGGACCAGGTGTTTATCCACAATATCGTGGACAAAAACATGGAGCTCCTTTGCCAAAAAAATGGACAAGGGGGCTCAATTCTCCGGGGCCCAAAACCACAAATATACGCAGCACTGGAGAAACCCATCAACCACATCAGGGTAGTGCCCAGGACACATTGTCCATCAGATCCCTCATCAGAAAAACCAGAGGGAGCGCAGGGTTAGACATCTGTGACTCTGCCAGAGCAGTACTAACTGCAGAGATGGGAGTTCAATTCATTTCCACAGGGGTAAAAGGACCTCTTCCCAAAGGAACAGTAGGCTTATTATTGGGACGCAGCTCTTCTACTCTAAAAGGACTTATGATAAGTCCTGGGGTAATTGATCACAACTATGAAGGTGAAATAAAAATTATAGCCAGTTCTCCAAAGGGTATATTAGTAATTTCACCAGGAGATAGAATAGCACAGTTACTAATAATACCCAGCCTACGTGAAAAATTTTCCAGTCGTACTGTAGAAAGAGGTTCCAAGTGATTAGGCTCCACAGGTGTAGATTGGGCTATGCTTTCTTTAAATTTAGATTCTGGCCCCATGCTTAAACTAAATATTCAAGGGCATGAATTTAATGGGCTACTGGATACAGACGCAGACCTTAGCATCATCTCTCGTCAAGAATGGCCAAAACATTGGCCATTACAACAAGCCACTCAAACGCTTTGAGGCCTAGGAGTAGCGTATAATCCCCATAGAAGTGCAATGGTATTAGATTGGAAGGATCCTGAAGGATGTGAAGGAACTCTACAGCCATATGTATTGGATCATCTTCCCGTAAATTTATGGGGACGAGATAGTCTCCTGGACTCATTGATATTTTTTTTCGGATTCGGTATTGCCAGTCAATCGGGTTTTGCCGGCTCCTCAGTCCTGGTCTCAGTGTTGGACGTCCATTGCCTGTCTTCATTGCCTTGTCTTGTCTGTGTCATGTTTCATTGCTTTAACTGTTTGTGTATCTTTCATTATGGGACAGAGCACTTCAATGCCTCTGTCCCTGATACTTGATCACTGGACCAAAGTCCACTTAAGGGCTCAGAATCTTTGTTTTTCAGTAAAGCGCCGGATGTGGCAGACTCTCTGTGCTTCAGAATGGCCCACCTTTGGATTTGGATTACCCCTAGAAGGATCTTTCTACTTCCCACTAATTTAAAAAAGTCAGAGATATTGTCTTTCAGCCGGTGCTACATAGCCATCTGGATCAACAGCCATATATCTTAACTCGGCGGGAACTCTGCATATCTCCTCCTCCATGGGTGAAGCCTTTCCTTGTCACTGCCCCCACTCTGACTCCTTCCCCCAGGAACTCTCAAATCCTCTGATCCTCCTCCTCCTACACCCTCTGTTCTCCCTGAGTCACCAGATTTCACTCTACTGGAGTCTCCTTTCCCTCCTTATCCCCTGCCCTTGTCCCCCAAAATCCAACACCCTCTAAGTGATTCCCCTGCTGCTGACTCAGCCTCTCCTCCATTGGAGGAAGCTATGCCGGCCCAGCGCCCTCCAGATAATTCCTTTGCGGCACACACAGCACCTCTTCCCTTGGAGGAAGCTGTACCATCTAAAGGAACTCGCTGGCGGTGAATGATTGAAAACCCTGGAACTCTTGGGATGCTCCCCCTCCATCCCTATGGGCCAATGATTGACGATGGCCACGGGGAAAAAATGCAAGCCTACCAGTATTAGCCTTTCTCCTCGTCAGACCTATATAACTTAAAAAAATTATAATCCCCCTTTTTCTGAGGACCCCACCAGGCTCTCAGGTCTGGTTGAGTCATTGATGTTTTCACACCAGCCTACTTCGGATGACTGCCAAAAACTCCTAGGGATTCTCTTCATGACAGAGGAACAACAGTGAATCCTCCAGGAAGCTAGAAAAAAAATCCCTCAAACAAGATCTGCGTCTGACACAACTTCCCAAGATAATCAAAGGCGGCTTTCCCTTGAACCCACCCAACTGAGACCCCAAAATCTTTGAAGGTAGCGAGCATCTGTCCCCTTATCACCGGGCTCTAATAGTGTGTCTCCAAGCAGCCGCTAGCGACAAAGTAATTTGGCCAAGGTAAGAGAGATTATTCAAGGGCCTGATGATTCTCCCACTATGTTTCTAGAGAGAATTATGGAGGCATATTGGAGATATACTCCTTTTGATCCTCAGGAAGAGAATCAAAGGCATCTGTCACGATGGCCTTTATTGGGCAAACTGGCTTGGATATTAAAACAAAGTTACAAAGCTAGATTGATTACAAGATATGACTTTCAGAGATTTAGTCAGAGAAGCCAAGAACGTATACTATAAGAGAGAAACTGAGGAAGAGAAGGGAGCAAGGGGAGGATAAAAGAAACAAAAGGCAGACTAAGGCGTTGACTAAGGTCCTGGTCACAAAAACAAATAGGCCAGAAATTAAGAAACAGGTAGACAAGAAGGGATAACATTGGCCCATGCCAGAGGCCACCCTGGCCTCAGATCAATGTGCCTACTCTAAAGAAAAAAGGACACTGGGCCAAAATTGCCCTAAAAAGCGACAGCCACACCAGCCAGCCATTCTGACTCTGAAGGATGACTAAGAAAGTCGGGGCTCAGATTCCCTCCCCAAGCTCAAGGTAACTTTTGAAGTGTTTCAAAAGTGATTATGGAAATCGAAAATGATGTGTTTGGAAAGAAGTCTCATGAAAAGATCAGTCAAGAAACATGGATGAATACATGTGTTCTGAAGCACGAAGTGAATGAAAGTCAGACAAATGCGTATGAATTTGCTAACTTGTGGATGAAATATATATCCTATGATGTGCATAAAGTGAATAAATAGTAATGTAGAAGTGTTGAATAAAATTGAACATCAAAATACACATCATGTCCCATAGTAATCTACTTGAATTGATGTTAAACAGGGTCAGTTACTGTAGAAATGTTAGGATATGTTTGCACCATTCAAAGAAGTTAGTTTTCAGTACTAGGAAACAAATATGTATTTCAGGTGGATGAATATTACTGAGAATAATCTTGTGAAAAGTTGATTAAAAATCCAAATACATCAATATGAATGAATTTAGGGAGTGCATAATAAGACACATGTTATATATATATATATATATATATATATATATATATATATATATATATATATATATATATATATAAAAATAGCAATATATATGCCAATTGAAATTCATCATGAAATATATATCATCATCATATCCGAAAATATTCATTTTAATGAATATGGATTTTTATATAAGTTTGTTCAAATAGGAAGCTCACCCATGGGTTGAATTTTCAGTTCCAACATTGTTTAGGAGGAGTGATCACTTCTCACAATTTGTATGTGCCATGTCAGCCACCTCACAAGAATGTACGTGTGACACCAGGTAGGATTCTATATGTGCATATTAAAACACATGTGCTGAATAGGCTACTGAGAAAGGAAGACAGTAATTCATATATTTGTTAACTTTAAAAACACATGTAGAACTATTTCAATTAAAAATTGACTAGATTTATAACTCCTACCCTATATATTTCAAAAGGCATGTCCAACTATACACCCTGCCTCCTCTGAAATGCTTGTATTTCTATTCTGTTTGGGTTATGTTTCTCCATCATATTAGGATTAGTAGTCAGAGTCTAGTAGGGAATGGGTTAGTGTCAGGGATTTAGTATTTCAAATATATGCTGCATAAAAATCTTCCCACTCTCATTCAGAACAATGCCTAGACATTACCCTCGTCCCAAGTAAGACACAATTAGAGGAGAAGAGTTAAAAATTCTGTGAATACATATCTGGAAATGAATATTCTCATGAGTTCACAACCTTGGAGGTCGTAGAGGAGTTTTCAAAAGTATGGGACAGGGTAAGCACTCCACAAACATGGAGCTCTGCTGCCCTAAAGACTTCTTGAGAAACTGCCTCTGAGGTTGGGCACTTGAAATATATGTTTTCGTAAGGAGCTTTCTTTGTACTGAGACCATCAAAGCTGGGTGTGCATCTATGCGACCTGGAGGACATGGTTTCATATTTTCCAATGAACATGAGGCAGCAGTGCTGAATTCTCTCTATGTAGGTAAACTGTGTCCACTGGGGCCTAAGTGTCTCTGCGTGTGGACTGTGAAGCCATTTGGTCATCCTCTACTTTTCCTGGTGTTTCTTGCTGCTGCACTGGGAGTTTGGTATTTGCTTATGAAGTAAAAAAAGATCACCTGGGACACAGTGCTTGAGGGGGTTCTGTCACGTGTGCTGGGTAAGGGTCTGCAAGAGAATATACCAACAATGCTTCTATTCCACAAAGCTTTTCCCCTTGACCATAGCAACATAATTCTCAACATTTCCCTGAAACCTCTCTATATAACAAGATGCCGTTACATATAAGGGTCTGGTGGTTGTACCATGTCAGTCACAAGGCATTTCGGAGCCAATGGAAGATCAACATGGCCCCACCACAGATGTTTCATCACACACCCCCCCTCCACTGCTCTAGGCCCACTAATCAGCAGGCTCCAATTTACTGGCATCTCTGTTCTACACCATTTTGATGAAACCTAGTCAATCAATGTGCTGTCTGGTATACTCATGATCAGCAACCGGTTTTCCAAATTTTCTACAGTGCCACCTGGTCATGGAAATTTCAATAATTTTATTGTATTTATCTAGCCATTTTTCACGGATGAAGTTGGAGGCACTGTGGATTTCAATTCGTACAGGAACCATTAAATGATGAGAAACCTCATTTCAATGAAAGCTCTGTAGAACTGTTACAGACAAGGCTTCCCAGGGAGTGGCCAAAATGTCACATAAAATCAGACCCACTGAGGTCTACAATGTGAGGTCCATGTGTGTTTTGACTGTCACCCGTGCCTGCCAAGTCTTTCAGAAAAAAAAAATCATGTGATATCCTGGCTGAGATTCCCAGTGCTCTGTGGAAAGCCACCCTGGGCCTAGATCTCAGTTTCCAAGGGAGACTCTCATGCGTGCCCTCCTAGAATCCCAACACAATACATGGCACAAGTTCTCTGAGATCAGATCCAGAATGCACTCTCTAAGTGTAATCACACCAGAGTTCAAGCCCATGTGGACCCAGGCATCTCCTTTAACTGCCACACAATGACCACAATTAAAACCAAAACACTCCCACATGGCCCTCATCTGTTTCCATATAGATACTCATCATAACCTCTGGCTGGATGTTTCCATGAGGGGCGCAGTCCAAGACAGTGTCCAAAATAAGCTCCCTTGCCCCTCATTTGCCTAAAGTCAGGGTGGCCTGGACATACTTCCTGTGAACCAGGAGTGATCAAATAGGCATGCCGTTAATACTGCAGCGCTTCTTCAATTTGAGGCCTACTGAGTTAGAGGTATAGATTGTTTATGTGAATTAGAGTCATGAGAAAACCCAAGCACCTCTGCAGGGCTTTGAAGAACTCAATTGACACAAAGGATCCCTATTCTCACTTGATAGAGGTCAGGAACCTCACAGAGGAAAGCGAGACTTTATCCACAATGACTGGTCTATTTGCCATTTTGGTTTTAGATGCACACATGGGATCTTTCTTTAGATCCATCTGGTGCTGAGAATCTAAGCCACAAACTCACACAGGGCCAAGATGCTAATTCAGACACATCCCATTCCAAAGCAATTAAGCAAAGAGCCACAGGTGATGCCCATTCATTTCCATTTGAAAACTGTTTACTTCAGGCTTCACAAAGGGGTGGCCAGAGCAAGAACTTCCTGACATTCAGTTCAACAGAACAATATATAAGCAAAATGCCCAAAGCAGGGTTTTTCCACTGAGAATTTCCTGGTCACACTGATATCTGAGTTTTTTGAGATGCTCGCCATTCCCTTCAGCTATCCAGTACATGACCATGTCACAGAGCTTGGAGGTGGTACATATGTTAGACACAAAACCATGAGCCTATCCTGCAGAGTGAACAGAATTCATGAAGAAACCTGGAAATTAGGAATGTAGTAGGTTATGCCCATCTTTAAGTAAAGCCGCAATCCATTCATAAATTGGGCAGGATGAAATGGGAAGCTTTCTACTAGACAGGAAACATCCATTGATGCACTCTCTTTTCTAATGTCTACAACCACGGACACCATGGGATACACAGACATAGAATCACTCGCCTTTTCAAACGACTTACAAGAAACAGTTCACTCCAAACCATACAAACCACCTTTCCTTCCTATTCTCACAACATGAGACAAAATCACAAACTCACAACCACACCCACAAAGGCACCTCCTTACCCTAAGTAGGTCTGTGACTATCCAGAGTGTCCTCTGACTGGTGGGCCACACAATGTTCCCCCGAAATGTCCTGTCCTGTCTCAAATATGGTCTCCTTGGCCAACTCTATGAAGTTGTCAGGAGCCAGCAGTGGGCCACTACCTGCTTTTTCAGGAAAGGCCCCTCTTCAGAGCTGTCCTGGCTTTTGGCCATTCTAACATCAGTAGGTACAAAGAAAGACTGACTCTGTCCTTGGTAATTCCAAACAAGTGAACCCACTGGGACTGGTACTGGGACTGGCTCTGTGTGCCTGGCTTCCAGGATCCCAAGTTCAGAGAGTTCCATCACCAAGGGAGTAAGGTGAGGTCACTTCCTTCAGGAACTGAATTAGGTCACTGCCTTGGCAACCACTTTATCCTAACAGTTGCTTCCAAGTGTCTCATTAAATGGAGGCTTTCCCTACTTCCTGTGAAACATTCACAAGTTAGAATGGTATATCAACCATAGGAACCCGGTAATAGCTCTCCACACAGGCCTGGTTTGGTCCATCTCCTCTACATTGAGAAGAGAGGTTCTGATTCAGACACATCCCGTCATCCTGACCAGGTATTTTGCCATGGAAGATTACTTTTGCTTTCTCAGGTCCTCCATAGCTGACTACATATTCTCCAGGGATCATTTCTGTATTGAACTTGTGGTTCTAAACAGGTGAAAGATCCCCTACATTCCTGTATTTTAAGACCAACTCTGTCCCTGCTCTTCATTAAATTTACATTGAGGGAACAGTGTATTGTTAGGGTTAATAAAATGTTTGATGTTAGAAATCATTCTGCTGGATGTATAATGGTACTGGGAACCTGGGATATTTTTAAAAATATAGAGGTGAAATATATAAATGAAAAAAGGATGTCTAGGTAATTTTGAAGCCCAGAGAGGCAATGGGCCCTTCATTGGGATACTTAGCTTTGATTTATGTTGTGCACAGATATCTCAGATAAATCGATATGCAATGGCATAGGACCTTGTACCTTGGATGATTAAAATTCGAAGAGAACATCCAGTCAAAAAGGGATAGTCGGTAGGATTAGATAGATATTCGGTAGGTTACCAAAGAGTGAGTATAGGATTTGGAACAAAAGTTCTTTAGCAATAGGGTTTGGGTTAAAGTGTGAAAGTAAATATCAGCCCACTTGAAGGGTCAGTCACAATGATGAACAGGGGAAAATATGTAGGAAAGCAGATATCAATAGAGATATTACAAAATCAACAAGTGGGCCAAGGACCTGAACAGACACTTCTCAGAAGAAGACATACAATCAATTAATAAGTACATGAAAAAATTCTCACCTTCTCTAGCAGTCAGAGAAATGCAAATCAAAACCACCCTAAGATACCATCTCACTCCAGTAAGATTGGCAGCCATTAGGATGTCAAACAATAATAAGTGGTGGCAAGGATGTGGGGAAAAGGGTACACTTGTACATTGCTGGTGGGACTGCAAAATGGTGCGGCCATTATGGAAAGCAGTATGGAGATTCCTGGAAAAGCTGGGAATGGAACCACCATTTGACCCAGCTATCGCCCTCCTTGGACTATTCCCTGAGGACCATAAAAGAGAATGCTATAGGGATACTGCCACATCAATGATCATAGCAGCACAATTCACAAAAGCCAGACTGTGGAACCAACCTAGATGCCCTTCAATAGATGAATGGATAAAAAAAATGTGGCATCTATACACAATGGAGTATTATGCAGCACTAAAAAATGACAAAATCATGGAATTTGCAGGGAAATGGATGGCATTAGAGCAGATTATGCTAAGTGAAGCTAGCCAATCGTTAAAAAACAAATGCCAAATGTCTTCTTTGATTTAAGGAGAGCAAGTAAGAACTGAACAGAGGGAAAGAGCATGAGGAAAATATTAACATTAAACTGAGACAAGTGATGGGAGGGAAAGGGAGAGAGAAGGGAAATTGCATGGAAACGGAAGGAAACCCTCATCGTTATACGAAATCACATATACAAGGTTGTGAGGGGAAAGGGGGGGGAAGGGAGAGAACGGAACAATAACAGATGAGGTAGAGAGGGAAAATGAAAGGGGAGGGGAGGGGGGATAGTAGGGGATAGGAAAGTCAGCAGAATACAACAGTCACTAATATGGCATTATGTAAACATTGTGAATGTGTAACTGATGTGATTCTGCAATCTGTATTTGGGGTAAAAATGGAAATGCATAACTCACTTGAATCAAATTTATGAAAGATGAAAAAAATAAAAATTTTAAAAAGTACTAAATTGGCTCATCCTAACATTAAAAAAAGAGATATTACAAAATCAGGCAAAGTATAAAGTGAGTGATATGATTAGATATTTTCAACAGGGTTGATTTTGAATATATAATCTTAGGAAGAAACAAATATGTAGTCACCAATAGGATTGATATTTGAGAGCATTAGGCAACCTGAACATGGAAGTAATCCATGTTCACTTTCCATTTAGGCTTTAGTACAATAATAAGTGTGAACTTTGCATTTTGTGTCCAGAATATTACTGTGATAAAATGTATATGTAGATTAGGTGACATCAGTATTTCTTTCACCATTTCTGTGAGTAATATTTTGAAGACATATACATAAGTATTGGTTGTACAAAAAGCTGTACCCTGTGTCTATGTATATACAGATAATTCATGAATAGACCATACTGTGAATAAATAGTATAGCTGGTTCCACTTTAAATAATGGATTGAATTCATATTCACAAAGGAGTGGTCTGAGGCAAAAACCTTCCTGAAATTCAGGGCAACAGAACAATAGGTAAACAAAACGCACAAAGCAGGGTTTCTCCACTGAGACTTTCCTGGTCACACTGATATCTGAGTTTTCCTAGATGCTCGCCTTTCCCTTCAGCTATCCAGTACATAGCCATATCACATAGCTTTGAGGTAGTACATATCTTGGTCACAAAACAATGAGGCAATTCTGGAGAGTGTCCAGAATTCAGGATGTAAACAGAAACTTTGGAAGATAGCAGGTTTTGCCCTTCAATAAGGAAAGCCGCAGTCCATTAATAAATCGGGCAGGATGAATGTTGCGAAGCTTTCTCCTAGACAGGACACATCCATTGATGCATTTTCTTTTCTAATGTCTACAACCACAGACAGAGTGGGATACACAGACATAGAAGCACTCGCCTTGTCAAAGGACTTACTAGAAACAGTCCACGCCAATTCAAACAAACAGCCTTTCTTACATCTTCTCAGAACCTGAGAAAAAAACCATACACACACCTACACCCACAAAGGCACCTCCTTTGTGGAGTGTCCTCTGAATGGTGGGCCATACTATATTTGCCAAAAATGGCCTGTTGTATCTCAAATCTGGTCTCCTTGGCCAACTCTGTGCAGTTGTCAGGAGCCAGCGGTGAACCAATACCTGCTTTCTCAGGAAAGGCCTTTCTTCAGAGCTTTCCTGGCATTTGGCCATCCTCACATCTGTTGGTACTAAGAAAGACTGACTCTGTCCTTGGTAAATTGAAACAAGTGAGACCACAGGGACTGGGACTGCAACTGGCTCTGGGTGCCTCTCTTCCTGGATCCCAAGTTCAGAGAGTTCCATCACCAAGGAAGTGCAGTGAGGTTACTTCCTTCAGGAACTGAATGAGGTCACTGCCTTGGCAACCTCTTTGTCCTAACAGTTACTTCTAAGGGTCCCATGAGATGGAGTCTGTCCCTACTTTCTGTCACACTTTCACAAGTTAGAATGGTATATCAACCATTGGCACCTGGGAAGAGCTCTCCACACAGGCCTGATTTGGTCCATCTTCTCTACATTTAGAAGATAGAGGTTGATTCAGACACATCCATTCATCATGATCAGGTTGTTTACCATAAAAGATGACTTTTCCTCTATCAGGTCCTTCATAGCTGCCTACATCTTCTCCAGGGATCATTTCTGCATGGACCTTTGATGTTCTCAGAAGGTGGAAGATCCCCTACATTCCTGTATTGTAAGACTAACTCTGTCCCTCCTCTTTTGTAAAGTTAGATTGAGGGAAGAGTGTATGTTTAGGGTTAATAACATGTTTGATTTGGGTTAGGAATCTCTCTGCCGCATGAATAATGGTATTGGGAACCTGTGATATTTACAAGAATATATAGGTGAAATGTAAGTATGAAAACAGAAATCTAGGTAAGATTCGAAGTCAGAAGGGCATTGGGTCCTTGAGTGGGATTCTTAGGTTTGAATTATGTTCTGCATATATGTCTCCGATAAATTGAAATACAATGGTTTAGGACCTTATACCTTGGATGATTAATTGTCGAAGAGAACATCGAGTCAAAAAGCAATAATCAGTAAGATTAGGAAGATAGTCAGTAGGTTTAGAAATAAAAGTGAGTATAGGATTTAGACCAAAATTTCTTTAGCAATAGGGTCTCGGGTAGACATTGAATGTAAATGTCAGCATATGTGAAGTGTCAGACACAATGATGAACTGCGGAATATATGTAGGAAAGCAGATATCAATAGAGATATAAGGAAATCAGGCAAAGTATAAACTGAGGGATAGAATTAGACATTTTCAACAGCCTTGAATTTGAATATATAATCTTAGAAAGAAACAAATATGTAGTCACCAATAGGATTTACATTTGAGAGCATTAGGCAACCTGGACATGGTTGTTTTTAGTAATTCATGCTCACTTTCCATTTAGGCTTTGATACAATCATGAGTGTGACCTTTGTTTTTTGTGTCCAGAATATTACTGTGATAAAAAAAGAAATATATATATATATATATATATATATATATATATATATATATATATATATATATATATACACACACACACACACACACACATATATAGATAGATAAGGTGACATGAATATTTCTTCTACCATTTCTGGGAGCAATGTTTTGAAGAGGTATAAATTAGTATTGGGGGAACAAAGAGGTGTACACTGTGTCTATGAATATAGAGATAATGCATTAATAGACCATACTGTGAATAAATAACATACCTGGTTCCAACTTTAATAATGGATTGAATTGAAATGTGAAAATGTACAGGAAATCTTATATTGATATACACACATTTATTCCAACCACTTATACATCTAATGGTAATATTAATGTTATGGTTTATCTTGAAGAGTGTGTGGGTTTAGCTTCAAAATTGATTATGGAAATCGAAAATAATGTGTTTGGAAAGAAGTCTCATGAAAAGACCAGTCAAGTAACATGGAGGAATACATGTGTTCTGAAGCAGAAAGTGATTAAAAGTGAAACAAATTCCTATAATTTTGTGAACTTGTGAATGAAATATATATCCTATGATGTGCAAAAACTGAAGAAATAGTAATGTACCAGTGTTGAATTAAAATGAACGTCAAAATAGACATCATGTCCCCTAGGAATCTATTTGCATTGATGTTAAACTGGGTCAGTTACTGCAGAAATATTAGGATTTGTAAGCACCATTGATTGAAGTTAGTTTTCAGCACTGGGAAACAAATATGTATTTCAGGTAGATGATTATTTCTGAGAATAATCTTGTGAAATGTTGATTATAAATCCACATACATGAACATGAATGAATTTATGGAGTGTATATAAGACAGATATATTTCATATTTTATAAAATCTGTAGAGTGCATATATATATATATATATATATATATATATATATATATATATACAAAAAAATCCCACAAAAATTCATTAAAAAGTATCAATATATATATGCCAATCGTAATTCATCATGTAATATATATCATCCACAGAAGCAAAAATATTTATTTTACTAAACATGGGTTTATGTATAATATTGTTCTAATAGGAAGCTCACCCATAGTTTGAATTTTCAGTTCCAACAGCGTTTAGGAGCACTGATCTCTTCTTACAATTTGTTTCTGCCAAGTCAGCCAACTCATAAAAATATATGTGTGATACCAAGTAGGAATCTATATGTGCATATAAAAAGTACAAGTGCTGAGTAGGCTACAGAGAAAGGGAGACAGGAATTCACATATTTGTTAACTTTAAAAACGCATGGAGAGAGCTGCGGATGTGGCTCAAGTGGTAGCGTGCTCGCCTGGCATGCGTGCGGCATGGGTTCGATTCTCAGCACCACGTGAAAACAAAGATGTTGTGTCCGCCGATAACTAAAAAATAAATATTATAGAATTCTCTCTCTCCTCTCTCACTCTCTCTTTAAAAAAAACACATGGATGACTATTTCAATTAAAAATTGAGTAGATTTATAAAACCGACCCTTTATCATGCAAGAGGGAAGTCCAACTATACACCATGCTTCCTCTGAACTGCTTGTATTTTCATTCTTTTGGGGTATTTTTCTCCATCATATTAGGATTAGTAGTCAGAGTCTAGTAGGGTATGAGTTAGTGTCAGGGATTCAGTATTTCGAATGGAAAATTGGAAAATGGATCAATGTGTATGCAAATGTGTACTACAAAAAAATTTTCCCACTCTCATTCAGAACAATGCCTTGACATTACCTTCACCCCAAGTAAGACACAATTAGAGGAGAAGAGTTAGAAATTCTTTGAATACATATCTGAAATTGAAAATGCTTAGGGTTCACAACCTTGGAGATTGTAGAGGAGTTTCCAAAAGTAAGGGACAGTGTAAAAACTCTACAAACATGGAGATTTGCCTGCCTAAAGACGTCTGGAGAAACTGCCTTTAGGTTGGGCACTTGAAATATATGTTGCTGTCAGGAGCTTTAGCTTCCTTTCTAGTGAGACCATCAAAGCTGGGTCTTCATCTCTGTGATCTGGAGGACATGGTTTATAATTTTCCAATAAACATGAAGCAGCAGTGCTGAATTCTTGCTTTGTAGGTAATCTGTGGCCACTGGGGGCTAAGTGTCTCCCCATGTGGACTGCGAAGCCATTTCATCATCCTCCACTTTTCATAATGTTTCTTCCTGCTGCACTCGGAGTTTGGTATTTGCTTCACGAAATACAAGGAGTTCAACTGGGACACAGAGCTGCAGCGAGTTCTGTCACGTGTGGTGGATCAGGGTCTGCAGGAGAATGCACCAACAGGGCTTGTATACCACATAGGATGCCCCCTTGACCATAGCAACCTGATTCTGAACATTGCCCTGAAACCTCTCCATATAACAAGTTGCCTTTACATATAAGGGTCTGCTCGCTGCACCATGTCAGTCACAAGCCATTTGGAAGCCAATGGCAGATCCACATGGCCCCACCTCAGATGTTTTATCACACATTTGCTCACTACTGCTCTAGGCCCACTACTCAGCAGGATCCAAATTACTGAGATCTCTGTTTTACACCATTTTCATCAAAACCAGTCAATCAAGGCACTGTCTGGTACACTCATGATCAGCAACAGGACATCCAAAGGTTCTTCATTGCCACCTGGTCATTGGAATTTCAAAAATTTCATGGTATTTATCTAGCAAATTTTCAATTATGAAGTTGGAAGCACTATGGCTTTCAAATCATTCAGGAATCATTCAATGGTGAGGAAGCTCATTTCAATGAAAGCTTTGGAGAACTCTCACAGGCAAGGCTTCCCAAAGAGTGGCCTAAAGGTCACATGAATCCAGGCCCATCGAGGTCTACAATTGAGGTCCATGTGTGTTTTGACTAGCAAATATGGCTTCCAAGTCTTTCAGAATAAAATAATGTGATATCCTGGCTGAGATTCCCAGTGCTCTGTGGAAAGCCACCCTAGGACTAGATCTCAGTTTCCAATGGAGACTCTCATGCGTGGCCTCCTAAATTCCCAACACAATTCATGGCAATACTTCTTTGATGATTGATCCAGAACTCAGTGTTTAAGGGGAATGACACCAGAGTTCAAGCCCAGGTGGATCCAGTCATCTCTTCCAACTGCCACATGAATGACTACACTTAAAACCAAAACATTCCCACATGGTCCTTACCTTCTTCCATATAGACACTCATCATTACCTCTGGCTAGAGTTTTTCATGTGGGACGCATCCCAAGAGAGTGTCCAAAATAATCTTCCTTGCCCCTCATTTGCCTAAAGTCAGGGTGGCATCGTCACCCTTCCTGTGAACCTGGAGTGATCCAATAGGCCTGCCATGAATACTGCTCTGCTTCTTCAATTTGAGTCCTACTGACTCTCAGGGATAGATTCTTTAAGTGATTTGGAGTCACAAGAAAACACAAGCACCTCTGCAGTTCTTCAAAGAACTCATTTGACTTAAAGGATCCCTATTCTCACTTGACAGAGGTCAGAATCCTAACAGAGGAAGGCAAGAGACTGATCAACAATGACAGATTTTTGGCCATTTTGGTTTTGATTGCACACATGGAATCTATCCTTAGATCCATCATGTGCTGAGAATCTAAGCCACAACCTCATACAGGGCCAAGAGGCTGATTTAGACACATCCTTTTACAAGCAATTAAGCAAAGAACCACAGGTGATGCCCATTCATTTCCATTTGAAAATTGTTTTCTTCAGGCTTCACAAAGGGGTGGCCTGAGGCAAAGACCTTCCCGACATTCAGGACAACAGAACCATAGGTAAGCAAATGAACCAAAGCAGGATTTCTCCACTGAAAATTTACTGGTCACACTGATATCTGAGTTTTCTAAGATGTTCCCATTCTCTACAGCTATCAAGTATATAGACATGTCTCAGAGCTTGGAGGTGGTACATATCTTGGAAACAAAACCATGAGCCTATTCTGGAGAGTGGCCAGAATTCAGGAAGAAAACAGGAACTTAGGAATTTAGTAGGTGTTGCCCATCCATAAGGCAAACCACAGTCCATTCTTTAATTAGGCAGGATGAATGCTGGGAAGTTTTCTACTAGACAGGACACATCCTTTGATGCCTTCTCTTTTCTAATGTCTACAATCACGGACACAGTGGGATACTCAGACATAGAAACACTAGCCTTGTCAAACGACTTACTAGAAACAGGCCACTCCAACCCAAACAAACAGCCTTTCCTACCTATTCCCAGAACATGAGAGAAAACCACAAACTCACTCCACACCCACAAAGGCACCTCCTTAACCCAAGTAGGTCTGTGACTATCCGGAGTGTCCTCTAACTGGTTTGCCATACTATGTTCCCCTGAAATGGCCTGCCCTTTCTCAGATCTGGTCTCCTTTGCCAACTCTGTGAAGTTGTCAGGAGCCAGTGGTGAACCAATACCTGCTTTCTCAGGAAAGGCCCCTCTTCAGAGATCTTCTGCCATTTGACAATGCTCATATCAGTCGGTACCAAAGAAGACTGACTCTGTCCTTGGTAAATCCAAACAAGTGAGACCACTGGGACTGGGACTGGGACTGGCTCTGGGTGCCTGGCTTCCTGCATCACAATTTCAGATTTTTTGATGACCAAGGAAGAGAGGTGAGGTCACTTCCTTCAGGAACTGAATGAGGTCACTACATTGGCCACCACTTTGTCCTAACAGTTGCTTCGAAAGGTTCCATGAAATGGAGGCTGCCCCTACATCCTTTGACACTTTCACAAGTTAGAATGGTATATCAACCATAGGCACCTGGAAACAGCTCTCCACACAGGCATGGTTTGATCAGTTCTCTACATTAAGAAAGGAGAGGCTGATTCAAACACATCTCTTCATACTGACCCGGTTGTTTGCCATGGAATATGACTTTTTCCCTCTTAGGTCCTTCATAGCTGCCTGCAACTTCTTAAGGGTATAATTTCTGCATGGTCCTTTGATGTTCTCAGCAGGTGGAAGAGCCCCTACATTACTGTATTGTAAGACAAACTCTGTCTCGGCTCTTCTGTAAAGTTAGTTTGAGGGAACAATGTATGGTTAGGCTTAATAACATGTTTGATTTGAATTAGGAATCATTCTGCTTAATGAATAATGGTATTGGGAACTTGCGATATTTACAAGAATATATTGGTGAAATATAAGTTTGAAAACAGAAATCTAGATAAGATTTGAATCCAGGAAGGGCATTGGGCTGTTGATTGGGATACTTAGCTTTGAATTATGTTCTGCAAAGATGTCTCAGATAAATCAATATACAATGGCATAGGACCTTGTACCTTGGATGATTGATTGTCGAAGTGATCATCCAGTCAAAAAGGGATAGTCTTTAGGATTAGGAAGATAGTCGGTATGTTAGAAAAAAGAGTAATATAGAATTTGGACCAGAAGTTCTTTAGCAATAGGGTTTCGGATAGAGAGTGAATGTAAATGTCAGCACATGTGAAGAGTCAGTCACAATGATGAACTGGGGAAAATATGTAGGAAAGCAGATATCAATAGACATTAGGAAATCAGACAAAATATAAAGTGACTGATAGGATTAGTCATTTTCAAGAGGGTTGAGGTTGAATATATTATCTTAAGAAGAAACAAATATGTAGTCACCAATAGGATTGATTTGAGAGCATTAGGCAACCTGGACATGGATGTGTTTAGTAATCCATGCTCACTTTCCATTAGGCTTTGGTGAAAGGTTAATAAAATAGGTACTTGTTACTTACTGTTTTTCTGTATGCTTAACAAAACACTGTTGAAGTCTTGAGGACTGTTTGCTAATCTTGTTTCCAGAATGTGCTGTCCCCAACTGCCAAACTGCAAATGTATACCCTCACCCGTTTGCACGCAAACCACCCACTTGCCCTGACCAATCAATAAACTTCCCTCCCTGCCCTCTCCAAGGAAAGCATATAAGCTCTGCTTAAGCTGTTCTCATTGCTCTCTGCTCTATTCAAGTGAGCTCTGAGCCCCAGAATGCTGGACCCATAATAAACCATTTACTGTTGAAGGAGACATTCTCTTGGTGGTCGCTTCCTCCGATGCTTGCCCGACCTTTACATCTGGAGGCACCAGCAAGATCCGACAGCGGCGGATGAAAGATCCCCAAGGGGCTCCTTTCAGGGTAAGTAAGGCAACTCTTTTTGGTTTTAGGTTTCAGGTTAGGGCTTGGCAAAATGGCTATGGGTGATGAGCGTGAGCTCTCTCTGACAAAGGCTGACATACGTGTCACAGAGCCACAGGCCACGTCCCTGGGGGATGCCCCAGAGGACTCAGGAAATCAAGGAACAATAGTCTCCTTGACTCAGTGATATTTTGCTTCGGATTCGGTATTGCCAGCCCATCAGGTTTTGCGGGCTACTCAGGCCTGGCCTCAGTATTGGACGTCCAATGCCTGACTTTATTGTCTTGTCTTGTCAGTGTAGTGTGTCGTTGCTTTCACTGTTTGTGTATCTCTCATTTTGGGACAGAGAACTTCAACACCTCTCTTCCTGACCCTTGATCACTGGAACAAAGTCCGCTTAAGGGCCCAGAATCTTTCTTTTTCAGTAAATCGCTGGACCTGGCAGACCCTCTGTGCCTCAGAATGACCCACCTTTGGAGTTGGATAGCCCCTAGAAACATCTACGTCCCACTAATTCGAAAAGTCAGAGATTTTGTATTTCAACCGGGGCCACATGGACATCCAGATCAACAGCCATATATCTCAACTTTGCAGGACCTCTGCAAATCTCCTCCTCCATGGGTGAAGCTTTTCCTTGTCTCTGCCCCCGCTCCTACTCCTTCCACCATGATTCTATCTCTCAAACCCTCTGCTCCTCCTCCTCCACCCTCTCTTCTCCCTGAGTCTCAAGACTCTACTGGACTCTCCTCGCCTTCTTATCCGCTGCCCTCGTCCACCAACCCCCAACAACCTCTAAGTGATTCCCCTGCTGCTGACTCAGCCTCTCCGCCACTGGAGGAAGCTAGGCCAGCCCAGCGCCCACCAAATGACTCCCCCTTGTCACACACACAGCCCCTCCTTCCCTGGAGGAAGCTGGCCTGGCAAAAAGAACTCAAAGAACTCCCTGGCGTTTTCAAACCTGCCTACTTGGGATGACTGCCAACAAATCCTAGGGATTCTCTTCATGACAGAGGATGAGAGAGAAACTTCCTGGAAGCTAGAAAAAAAAATAGCCTCGGACCAGATGGGTGACCAACACAACTTCCCAACATAATCAAAGCCGGCTTCCCCTTGAACTTACCCAACTGGGACCCCGACACCTTTGAAGGTAGGGAGCATCTGTCCACTTATTGCCGGGCCCTAATAGTGGGTTTCCAACCGGCCGCTAGCCAACCAAATAATTTGGCCAAGGTAAGAGAGATTATTCAAGGGCCTGATGAACATCCCTCTATGTTTCTAGAGAGAATTATGGAGGCATATAGGAGATATACTCCTTTCGATCTTCAGGCAGAGGATCAAAAGGCATATGCCATGATGGCCTTCATTGGGCAAGCTGATCTGGATATTAAAAGAAAGTTACAATACTTAGATGGATTACAAGATATGACTTTGAGAGATTTAGTCAGAGTAGCCGAGAAAGTATCCTATAAGAGAGAAACAGAGAGAACGAAAGGGAGCAAAGGGAGGATGAGAGATGAAAAAGACAGATTAAGGTATTAACTAATGTCCTGGTCACAACAATAAATAGGCCAGAAATTAAGAAACAGGGAGACAAGAAGTGATACCTGGGTCCCCTCCAGAGGCCACCGTTGGCCTCAGATCAATGTGCCTACTGTAAAGAAAAAGGACACTGAGCCAAAGAGTGCCCTAGAAAGAGAAAGCCACGCCAGACAGCCTTTCTGACTCTGGAGGTTGACTAAGAATGTCGGGGCTCAGATCCCTTCCCCGAGCTCAGGGTAACTTTTGAAGTGAAGGGGACCCCATAAACTTTGAAGTGGATACAGCAGCAGTATACTCAGCCCTTAAGGCCCCACTGGGCCCTCTATCAAATAAAAGATCTCTAGTTCAAAGGGCTAACAGCAGTAAATATCAGACTTAGACAACTAAGAGGACCATGGACATGGGGAAAGACAAAATCCAACATTCCTTCCTAGTAATCCCAGAATGCCTGGCCCCATTGATGGGCAGAGATCTGCTCAGTAAGCTCCGGGCCAAAACAACTTTTAACCCCGAAGGCCCCAAAATGAAATTTCTAAATCCTTCATTAAAAACTCCTATAGTCATGGCTTTATAAATGTCAGTCGAAGATGAACATCCACTTTTCACACACCCCAAGACTGATCAAACAGGCAAGCTACCCCAGAAATGGATAACAGATTACCCAGATGCCTGGGCAAAATTGTTGGGTTAGGCCTAGCCATGAAACAACCTCCAAGAACAGTGGAGTTAAAAACCTCAGCCTCCCCAATCAATGTCAAACAACATCCTCTGAGCAAAAAAGGTAAAGATGGGATAAGGCCCCATATTCAGAAATATCTGGCCTTAGGGTCCTAAGGCCCTGTCAATCGGCCTGGAACACTCCTCTGCTACCGGTAAAAAATCCAGGAACTGGGGACTATCCCCCATACAAGACCTAAGAGAGATCAACAACAGAGTGCAGGAAATTCACCCCATGGTAAATAATTCATACAATCTGCTTATCACTCTGAACCCTGAGTAGAAATGGTATGGACATAAAGATGCTATCTATTGCATGCCTCTGCATAAAGACAGTCAGTTGCTGTTTGCTTTTGAGTGGGTAGACCCAGAAACCGGAACGTATGGTAAACTAACATGGACTAGACTCCCACAGGGGTTCAAAAACTCCCCCACTCTCTTTGATGAAGCCCTCCACAGAGATGTCAACAACTTCAGACCTATGCACCCTGAAGTCACCCAGCTTCAATACGTGGATGACCCGCTACTGCAGCCAACACCAAGGAAAACTGTGAGTCTGGGAACCAAGCACTATTATATAAGCTTGCTCAACTCGGGTATAGAGCTTCTTCCAAAAAACCCCAAATTTGCCAGCAAGAAGTAGTCTTCCTGGGCTATTCCCTTAGGGGTGGTAAACGATGGCTCACTGAGCCCAGAAAACAAACGGTTGTGCAGATACACCCCCCCCCCCAGCAGCAGACAACACAGAGAGTTTCTTGGGACTACTGGGTTTTGCAGGTTATGGATTCCTGTGTTTGCGTCCTTAACTTCTCCTTTATACCCGCTGTTAAAGGGAGATGCCCAATTCCAATGGACCCCTGAGCACCAGCAAGCTTTTGGTAACATCTAACAACACTGGCACTGAACTCCTCAAGTTCACTGAGCCAAGCCTGCAATTTCAGAAATCCCTACACTACGTTAAAAATGTACATCAATTCACACACCTTGGTTCAAAGAAACTGCAGGCATTCCTGAAGGATCAAGAACAGAGTTTTCCACTAACCGACTCACAGCGAAAGGACATAACTGAACGGGTAACAAAACCCTGTCCGTTCTGTCAATAGGTTAATGCTTACCCTTCCAAGCTTCCTGCAAAATAGCACCTATGAACAACCAGACCAGGACAATTCTGGGAAGTGGACTTTACTGAAATTAAGCCAGCGAGGTATGGACTTCAATATCTCCTAGTGTTTGTAGATATATTTTTAGGATGGATTGAAGCCTTCCACACAAAAAAAGGCACAAATGGTGGTAAAAAATCCTGAAAGATATTTTTCCATGATACGGCCTACCTAAGGGTATATTGTCTGATAATGGACCGGCGTTCATGGCCCAGGTAAGTAAGGTGTTAGCCAGGACCCTGGGAATAAATTGGAAGTTACATTGTGCTTATAGACCCCAGAGCTCAGGACAGGTTAAAAAAAATTAATAGAACCATTAAAGAGACCTTAACGAAATTAAGCTTAGAGAGGGCATCAAAGGTTGGACTATGCTCCTGCCTTATGCACTGTTTCATGCAAGAAATACTCCCTCTGTTTCTTTGAGTAACCTCACCTCCCATGAAATTCTCTATGGGGCCCCTCCTCCAGTAAGGACCTAACCCCAACTCTAAGACCTACCGATCCCTTCCACACCCCCTTGCTTGACAAACTTAAAGCTCTTGAAAGAACTCAGCGATACCTGTCAAACCAGCTGGCCACTGCCTACCAACCTGGTGAAGAGGAGACTCCACATCGATATCAAATAAGAGACTTCGTCTACATAAGATGACTTCAGGTGTCATCCCTGGAACCCCGCTGGACAGGACCATACCAGGTGCTAATTATAAAACCTACAGTGGTAAAGGTAGATGGAATCACTTCCTGGATCCTAATTCTCATCTCAAGCCTGCGCCCTGTCCAGACTCTGGCTTGAAAGTGTAAAAGACTGGTAACCCTTTCAAATTGCATATTGTCCATGTGGATAAGGCTATAGACTCTCCCCTTGACCACCACTAGTCCTAACCATCATCAGCCCATTCAGCAGCGATGGCTGATCACAAATCCTATTAGACAAGAAGTATGGTCTGTCTTGCATACAGCCCCCTTAGGGACCTGGTGGCCATCTCTCCACCCAGATATTTGTCAGCTGAGTATACGTCTTTCCAATTGGGATATCTCTGATGAAGAGGATCCCATTAAAATTTCATTAAATTTCTTCCGTACCATAGATAATGGAAACAAACATTATGGATGTAGGGACATGCAAGTCTGATGCAGGTTGGCTAGCCTAGATTACTATGTTTGCCCGGTGGACTATCAAAGCCACAAACAACCACGGCTGTGTGGGGGAAAAGCCGTCTTCTTCCGTAAGTCATGGGGATGTGAGCATACAGGGGCTGCCTGGTGGAACCCAAACTCCACATCAAATTCAGTTCACAGCATTGGCCATATTACCAATTAGACAACCAAAACCGATGGCCCGCAGAGGGGTGTCTAGATCCTCAAATTCTGTGTGACTTTTTCAACTTCGGCAAGTGCTCAAAAGGATGGAAGAAAATTCCCCTATGTGTATGCCTTTTCCCTCCTTTGCTCACATCATGAACTATGTTTCTCCAATAGATCCTTCTGCTCCAGACTCTCTGCTGTCACTCTCACATCAACAACCTGATTTCTCCCCTCCAATTACTAGATCAAAAACCCAAACCTCCGCTGGTTCTCAGACCATTGCCCCCTTGCTGAGGTAGCAGGTACTGAGGTACCCTTCCACCCACTCACTCCTCTCTTCTCCTGTCAGTGCCCACACCGGGTCCCACCAGGTCCTCTTACCAGCTAACCCAAAGCTCAAACCAGCTGAGGAGTGCCCTCAGACGCCTATCCAAGTTGTAATGAAAATGGCCTTTAAAGTTGCTTTGTCATCACTAAAAACAGGTTACTAAGAATTTAATGTCCCTCACAGGCTTTTTGGGATACTCACTCCTGTCTTCCCATCTGCTCTACCTGTTCTACTGCTCACGTTTTGTTGCCAGGAAAATTCCAAACCCTTTTCCCATTATTCTTTTATATCTCTTTTTCCTCATTCTCAGAACCACAGAACTGCTCTCACCCCCCGCCTTCCCCGTCTTCCCCTCTGTACCAGGCCCACAGAAAAATCTGAAATGGCCTTCTCCAGAAGTATTCATCGTGGCTGACTTTAGGACTTTCAGCAACAAAGTCCCTATAAAAGAGTTCAGTGTACATAAACTTCCTCTTTTCGTGTTGCTCTGTTATACTTGGCCACTGGCTGGAAAAATCAGCACTTCTAAGCTAGACACCCCCTTACTAGTTTTTCACAAAATATGTGAACAAGGCCTCTGGCCTTGAGCTCAGGCTTCCAGAGATGGCTATATTTCCAAGATAAAGAAGTTACCAACTGGGCTCCATGGTAACAGCTGGCAGGGAGAAAATGAAAGAGAAGAAAAAAGCTCTCCCCCTCCCAGATGTCCTTAAAAAGTTATCTTTCCCAGAGAAGAGGAAAATAAAAACAGAACCAAAAACTGCTTTTTGTGAACTTCTGCAGACTGTAAATTTCTGAGTCTTTTCTCTTACATGTTGGGTACAAAATTCTGAAACTACCTAAACTTGGGATTCAGTGGATTAATTGATTACAATAGAAGCAATGCCCTCTATATCCGGTTGCAACCAAATAGGACTGTTTCCCTGTCTTCGGTGCTATCTTAGGTGCCTTGCCTTGTCCATACCTACAACAGTATAATTCTATATACTTAAACATTGTTCATTCATAGAATTATCAACAGATGTGATTAATTATGTAATGGTGCAGATGTTTCCCCGAGTGCTCTATCATGAGGCAGGATCATTTAAATTTCAAATAGGGGGGCATACAACCCGGTTCTGCTGGCAACCTGTATCTTGCACTTTAGCCATCCTATGAGGAATAGTAGTTGCTGCAGAGGTGGGCACAGGTACCACTGCCCTAATCCATGGGACACAACAAATGACCCAATTAGAAGCAGCAATACACCAAAACTTAAAGATATTAAAAAACCACCATCACAGCTTTACAAGAATCTTTAACCTCTCTCTCTGAAGTTGTTTTACAGAACAGGCGAGGGTTCGACCTCCTCTTCATGAGAGAAGGGGCCTTTGTCCTGCATTGAGGGAAGAATGTTGTTATTATGCCTACCATACTGGAGTTGTAAAAGAATCTATGATTAAATTGAGAAGAAGCATTGAAGAGCATCAACAAGAGAGAGAGGCCCAAAAAGGGTGGTTTGAGTCTTGGTTCACAGAGTCCCCCTGGTTAACTACGCTTTTATCAGCCCTGGCCGGTCCCTTAATAATCCTCACATTATTGCTAACTGTAGGAACCTGTTTGCTCAACCGTGTAATTTCCTTTCTCCAAGCTCAAATTGGACAAGTTAAACTTATGGTAATCAGAAATCAATATACCACACTAGCAGACATAAAATGTGACATCCCCAATGATCACTATTATGATTTAATGTAACCAAAAGAAAGTGGGGAATGAAAGGTAAATAAAATAGGTAATTGTCACTTCCAGTTTTACGGTATGCTTAACAAAACACTGTTGATATCTTGAGAACTGTTTGCTAATCTTGTTCCCTGAATGTGCTGTACCAACTGCAAAACTGCAGAATGTACTCCCTCACCCATTTGCACGCAAACTACCCACTCGCCCTGACCCATCAATAATCTTCCCTCCCTGCCCTCTCCAAGGAAAGTATATAAGCTCTGCTTAAGCTGTTCTCAGGGCTCTCTCCTCTATTCAAGGGAGCTCTGAGCCCCAGCATGCTGGACCCCCATAAACTTTTGGCTGTTGCATTAGACAGTCCCTGGTAGTCTCTTCCTCCGATGCTCGCCTGACATTTACATTGGTAAAATAATAAGTGTGACCATTGCTTCTGTGTCCAAATGTACAAATTAATATTGGGGGTACAAATAGGTGTACCCTGTGATATGAATATAGAGATAATGCATGAATAGGCAATACTGTGAATAAATAATAAAATGGGTTCCAAATTTAATAATGGATTCAATTGATATCTGAAAATATACAGGAAATCTTATATTGATACACATACATTCATTCCAACCAGTTATACATCTAAACGTTATATTAGGATTATGGTTTGTCATGAAAAGTGTGTGAGTTTTGCTTCAAAACTGATTATGAAAGTTGAAAATAATGTGTTTGGAAAGAAGTCTCATGAAAAGACCAGACAAGAAACCTGGAGGAATCCATGTGTTCTGAAGCAGGAAGTTATTGAAAGTGAAACAAATGCCTATAAGTTTGCTAATTTGTGGATGAAATATATATCCTATGATGTGCATAAATTGAAGAAATAATAATGTACCAGTGTTGAATAAAAATGAACGTCCAAATACACATCATGTCCCATAGTAATCTACTTGCATTGATGTTAAACTGGGTCAGTTACTGTACAAATATTAGTATTTGTATGCAACATTAACTGAAGTTAGTTTTCAGTACTGGAAACAAATATGTATTTCATGTGGATGAATATTTCTGAGAATAATCTTGTGAATACTTGATTATAAATCCATATACATGAACATGAATGAATTTAGGGAGTGTATATAAGACACATATATTTCATATTTTGAAAAATCTGGAGAATATATATATATATATATATATATACAAAAAAACACACTCAGAGACATTAAATTACCAATATATATGCCAATCGAAATTTATCATGAAATATATATCATCAACAGATGCAAAAATATTTCTTTTACTGAACATGGATTTATGTTTAATGTTGTTCAACTAGGAAGCTCACCCATAGGTTGAATTTTAAGATCCAACAGGGTTTAGGAGGAGTGATTTCTTCTCATAATTTGTATCTGCCAAGTCAGCCACCTCACAAGAATGTACATGTGATACCAGGTAGGATTCTATATGTGCATATAAAATTACATGTTCTGAATAGGCTACAGAGAAAGGGAGACAGGAATTTATATATTTATTAACTTTAAAAACACAAGGAGAACTATTTCAATTAAAAATTAACTAGATTTATAACACCTACCCTTCATAATGCAAATGGCAAGTCCAACTATACACCATGCCTTTTTTGAACTGCTTGTATTTCTATTCTGTTTGGGTTAGTTTTCTCCATCATATTAGGATTAGCAGTCAGAGTCTAGTAGTTTATGAGTTACTGTCAGGGATTAAGTATTTTGAATGGAAAATTGGAAAATGAATCTAATGTGTATGCATATATGTGCTACACAAAAATCTTCCCACTCTCATCCACAACAATGCCTTGACATTAACTTCGTCCCAAGTAAGACACAATTAGAGGAGAAAAGTTAGAAAATCTGTGAATGCATATGTGGAATGGAATATACTCAGGAGTTCACAACCTTGGAAGTGGTAGAGCAGTTTCCAAAAGTAAGGCACATGGTAAACACTCCACAAACATGGAGCTCTGCTGGCCTAAAGACTTCTTGATAAACTGCCTCTGAGGTTGGGCACTTGAAATATATGTTGTTGTCAGTAGCTTTAGCTTACTTTCTAGTGAGACCATCAAAGCTGGGTCTGCATCTATGTGACCTGGAGGACATTGTTTCTAATTTTCCAATGAACATGAGGCAGCAGTGCGAATACTCTCTTTGTAGTTAAACTATGGCCACTGGGAGCTAAGTGACTCACCGTGTGAACTGTGAAGCCATTTGGTCCTCCTCCACTTTTCGTGGTGGTTCTTGTGCTGCACTGGGACTTTGGTATTTTCTTCATGAAATACAAGGAGATCAACTGGGACACAGTGCTGGAGGGAGTTCTGTCACATGTGGAGCTCACGGTCTGCATGTGAATGCGCCAACCAGGATTTTATCCCACATGGGTTGCCCCTTTGTCCATAGCAACCTGATTCTGAACATTGCCTTGAAATCTCCCTATATAAAAAGATGCCTTTACATGGAAGGTTCTCCTGGCTGTACCATGTCAGTCACAAGCCATTTGGAAGCAAATGGCAGATCCACATAGCCCCACCACACATATTTTATCACACACCTTCACACCACTGCTCTAGGCCCACTAATTTGCAGGTTCCAACTTACTGGCATCTCTGTTCTACACAATATTCATGAAACCCAGTCACTCAAGGCACTGTCTGATACACTCATGATCAGCAATACGACATCCAAAGATTCTCCAGTGCCACCTGGTAATGGGAATTTCAAAAATTTCATGGTGTTTATCTAGCCATTTTTCGAGGATGAAGTTGGAGGAACGTTGGGTTTCAAAAACCATTCAATGTTGAGGAAGCTCATTTCAATGAAACTCTGGAGAACTCTCATAGGCAAGGCCTCCCAAAGAGTGGAAAAAAGGTCACATGAAGCCAGTCCAATTGAAGTCTACAATGTGAGGTACATGTGTGTTTTAACTCTCAACTATGGCTGCCAAGACTTTAAGAAGAAAATCATGGATTATCTTGGCTGAGATTCCCAGTGCTCTGTGGCCTTGATCTAAGTTTATAAGGGCTACTTTCATGCGTGGCCTCCTAAAATCCCAACAAAACTCATGGCAATTCTTCTCTGAGGTCAGTTCCAGAACTCAGTCTCTATGTGGATTCACACCAGAGTTCAAGCCCAGGTAGACCCAGTGATTTCTTCCAATCGCCACACAAATGACCAAAATTTAAACGAAAACACTCCCATATGGCCCTCATCTTTTCCACATAGACACTCATCATAACCTCTAGCTGGAGGTTTCTATGAGGGGTGCTGGACAAGACAGTGTCCAAAATAAGCTCCCTTGCCCGTCATTTGCCTAAAGTCAGGGTGGCCTGGAAACCCTTCCTGTGAACCAGGAGTGATCAAATAGGCCTACCATTATTACTGTTCCACTTCTCCAATTTGAGGCCTACTGACTGTGGGGTTTAGATTCTTCATGTGGATTGGGGTCATGAGAAAACCCAAGCACCAATGGGCTAGACTCTGAAGGGCTTTGAAGAACTCATTTGACCCAAAGATTCCTATTCTCACCTTATGGAGGTCAGGAAACTTACAGAGGAAGGCGAGAGACTTCATCCATAATGAATGCTCTTTTGGCCATTTTGGTTTTGGATGCACACATGGCATCTTTCTTTAGATCCATCAGGTGCTGAGAATCTAAGCCACAGCCTCACACAGGGCCAACAGGCTGATTCAGACACATCCCTTTCGAAATCAATTACTCAAAGAGGGACAGGTGATGCCCATTCATTTGCATTAGAGAACTGTTTTATTCAGGCTTCACAACGGGGTGGCCTTGGCAAAGACCTTCCTGACATTTAGTGCTATAGAACAATAGGTAAGCAAAAGTCCCAAAGCAGGGTTTCTCCACTGAGACTTTTCCTGGTAACACTGATATCTGAGTTTTCTGAGATTCTCGCCATTCCCTTCAGCTATCCAGTACATGGCCAAGTCACAGAGCTTGGAGGTGGTACCTATCTTGGTCACAAAATCATGAGCCTATTCTGGAGAGTGGCCAGAATTCAGGAAGAAAACAGGAACTTAGGAAGATTGCAGGTCTTGCCCACAAATTAGGCAATCCACTGTCCTTTTATAAATTGGGCAGCGTGAATGTTGGGAAGCTTTCTCCTAGACAGGACACATCCATTGTTGCATTTTCTTTTGTAATGTCTACACCCACGGACAACCTGGGATACACAGACATAGAAACACTTGCCTTGTCAAATGACTTAATAGAAACAGTCCACTCCAAAACAAACAAACCAACTTTCCTACGTATTCTCAGAACATGAGACAAAACCACAAACCCACACTCATTCCCACAAATGCACCTCCTTCCCCCAAGAAGGTCTGTTACTAACCGGAGTGTCCTCTGCCTGGTGAGCCATTCTTTGTTCACCCGAAATGGCCTGTCTGTTCTCAAATCTGGACTCCTTGGCCCACTCTGTGAAGTTGTCAGGAGCCAGCTTTGAGCCGCCACTACCTGCTTTCTCAGGAAAGACACCTCTTCAGATTTTTTCTGGCATTTGGCCATCTTCACATCTGTAGGTACCAAGAAAGACTGACTCTTTCCATGATAAATCCAAACAAGTGAGATCTCTGTGACTGTTACTGGGCCTGGCCCTGGGTGCCTGGTTTCCGGGATCCCAAGTTCAGAGAGTTCCATCCCAAAGAAGTGAGGTAGGTCACTTCCTTCATGAACTGAATGAGCTCACAGCCTTGGCAAACACTTTGTCCTAACAGTTTCTTCCTAGGGTCCCATGAGATGGAGGCTGCCCCTACTTCCTGTGACACTTTCACAAGTTAGAATGATATATCAACCATAGGTACTCGGGGAGAGATCTCCACACAGGCTTGGTTTTGTCCATTTTGTCTACATTAAAATGCGAGAGGCTTATTCAGACACATCTCTTCATCCTGACAAGGTTATTTGCCATGGAAAATGACTTTTGGTCTCTCAGGTCCTTCATAGCATTCTATATCTTCTTCAGGGATAATTTCTGCATGGATCTTTGAGATTCTCAGCAGGTGGAAGATCCCCTATATTCCTGTATTGTAAGACCAACTCTATCCCTGCACTGCTGTAAAGTTAGATTGAGGGAACAGTGTATGGTTAGTGTTAATATCATGTTCTATTTGGGTTAGGAATCATTCTGCTGGATGAATAATGGTATTGGGAACCTGAGATATTTACAAGAATATATAGGTGAAATATAAGTATGGAAACAGAAATCTAGGGAAGACTTGAAGCCAAGTAGGACATTGGGCCCTTGAGTAGCATACTTTGCTTTGAATTATATTCTGCACAGATGTCTCAGATAAATCGATATACAATGAAATAGGATCTTATACACTGGATGATTGAATAACATACAGAATATCCAATAAAAAAGGGATAGTCTGTAGGATTAGCAAGATAGTCAGTAGATTTAGAAAGAAGAGTTAGTATAGCATTTGTACCAAAAGTTCTTTACAAATAAGCTTTCGGGTAGAGAGTGAATGTAAATGTCAGCACAATGACGAATTGGGGAAAATATGTAGGAAAGCAGATATAAATAGAGACATTAGGAAGTCAGTAAAAGTATAAAGTGTGTAATTTGTTTAGACATTTTCAACGGTTTGAGTCTGAATATATAATCTTAGGCAGAAACTAATATGTTGTCACAAATTGGATTGACTTTTGAGAGCATTAGGTAACCAGGACATGGATGTTTTTATTAATCCATGCTCACTTTTTATTTAGGCTTTGGTAAAATCATAAGTGTGACCTTTGCATTTTGTGTCCAGAATATTATTGTGATAAAATGTATATGTAGATCAGGTGACATGACTATTCCTTCCACCATTTCTGGGAGCACTATTTTGAAGAAATATAAATTAGTATTGGGGGTACAAAGGGGTATACCCTGTGTCATAGAATATATTGATAATGCATCAATTGACCATCATGTGAATAAATAATATAACTGGTTCCACTTTAAATAATGGATTGAATTGATATCTGAAAATATAAAAGAAATCTCACATTGATATACAATCATTCACTGCAACCAGTTATACATCTAATGGTAATATTATGGTTGTGGTTTATCCTGAAAGGTGTGTGAGTTTTGTTTCAAAAGTGATTATGGAAATCAAAAATAATGTGTTTGGAAAGAAGTCTCATGAAAAGAATAGTCAAGAAACCTGTAAGAATACATGTGTTCTCAAGCAGGAAGTGATTGAACATTATATATCATACTATATATAATGTGCATAAACTGCAGAAATAGTAATGTACCGGTGATGAATAAAAATGAACATCAAAATACACATCATGTCCCATAGGAATCTACTTGCATTGATGTTAATCTGGGTCAGTTACTGTAGAAATATTAGGATTTTTATGCACCATTCACTGAAGTTACTTTTCAGTACTAGGAAAAAAGTATGTATTTAAGTTGGATGAATATTTCTGAGAACAATCTTGTGAAAATTTGATTATAAATCCACATAAATCACAAAAAATTATGAACACAAAAGTCACATGGACATTAAAATGTAGCAATATATATGCCAATTTAAATCCATCTTGAAATATATATCATCCACTGATCCAAAACTATTTATTTAATGAACTTGAATTTATGTATAATGTTGTTCAGCTAGGAAGCTCCCCCATAGATTTAATTTTCTGTTCCAACAGTGTTTAGGAGGAGTGATCTCCTAAATGTGTATGCAAATATGTGCTACACAAAAATCTTCCCACTCTCATCCAGAACAATGCCTTGATATTACCTTCACCCCAAGTAAAACACAGTTGGAGGACAAGAGTTAGAAAATCTGTGAATACATATCTGGAATGTAAAATGGTCAGGAGTTCACAACCTTGCAGGTTGTAGAGGAGTTTCCAAAAGTAAAGGACAGGCTTGATAGACCCAACCTGATCTTTTATTAGAATTGGGAGCCATCTTGCCAGAAAGCCATGAAAAGATAATTTGGGCTTTACTATAAATTACTGCAAATTCTGAACCTGCTTGGAATGCGTGCCCGTGCCTTGAACTCATCCATGCCTGGCTCTCTGACCAGATAACAGTGCTCTCTGAAACATTAGTGACACCTAATAAATATTGGCCTTCCCAGGCCAGACAACGACCCTCTCTGAGTCTCTAATGGTCCTCATAATTTCTGATGTTGGGGCCAGCAAAAAAAATGTAAACTACCATTAGTGTGATGCTTTCAAAGTTCTGTTATCTGTAACCCCCTTTTTGTGTAACTTTCTGGGCTATATAGCTGGGCTGTAGGAAAGGTGGTGTTGCTGTCTTGTTCCCTCCATTTTTGGAGGGAGAGGCAGCCTGGCCGGTTTTAATAATAAGCTTGCCTTAATTTGATTTTAATTGGAGTCAGTGGTCTTTTCTTGCATCCTAGTCCAACATTTTGGAGTTCCCCAGTGAGATGACCCTGCCCGACCAGATCACAAGGCCAGACTGCTGAAAATTCTGAAGCTGGCCTTCCCTCCAGGGCTACGGGCTGGGGAGCCACTCTAGGGGGTGCACAACTTGAGATGTTCCAAGGCCTTGGAGTGAGCCGTCGGTCTGGGGAGCACTGCAGTGAACCACCGCACTGAAACTATTAGCAAGCACCTGGTGGAGGAGGCCTCCATAGGTTAGTGGCACCTTGATAACATTTTATATCTGGTTAAGGGAGATCTCTTCTAATGACAGAGAGGTGGCCTGGGGAGGCTCACATACACTCCTGTCCAGGACAGTAATGAGAATCGTTCTGTCCTCTGTTCCGTTCTGTAGGGAATTCCTTTCAAGGTTAGAGAGGTGCCGAGGGACACGCACGTGCTCCTACCCCAGAGCTTTAGCAAGACGTTGAATTGCTCCTCTGTTTTTCTGTTTTGGCACCGGGATTCTGTTTTTTTTTTTTTTTTTTGTGTGTGTGTGTGTGTTTTGTTCTGTATTCTATATGTTTTTTTGTTTTTGTGCATTTTGTTTTGTGATTTCTGTGATAAAATCTTAAGGATATTGAACGTGAAAATGGGTAACAAAGCAAGTAAGCCTGACACCCCTTTGGACTGTGTTTTAAGGAACTGTGATGAACTTTACCACCATTTGTTAAGCAGAATGAGAGAAGCCCCTAGCTGGCTGCCTGGAGCACACCCAGTGCAGATGGCAATGCCTGCTGGGGAATGAAGAACTGAGTATCTCCCAGCATCTGCCAAAGCCCTGTTTATTCAGGGAATTCCCTCCTTCGTTCCCTGCACTGTAAGGATAATGCCGCCTCTGTCTTCTTAAAAAAAGAGAAAAACAAAAAGGGGACACTAAATGCAGTAAAGTCACCATGGAGACACTTTATTTTACATTTCAGGTTGCTCCTCTGTGAAAACATTTGGTCCCCTTGTGGGGACATCTGTGGTGCAACTGGGGAAGGAGATTTTTCTCTTATTTGCTCTGTTTTAAAGGGTTCTGTCTGTCAGCCATTGTCTGGAGTTCATTTCTGCCTGTCTTGTGCCTTTTTTCTGGCCCTTTAAGACATGTGCAATAATGTGTTAATATTATAAATTGTTTCTTGGAAATGATCTTAGCTGAATTTGTGTCTAAATGATGATGTTTCATTGTACCAATCTGGTATCTGAATGGGTTTTTGAAGCATTTCACAATCTTGCAGTTAAAAGTCGGGTTTAGGTAATTGTTTAGTTTATGGTTTCAGATAATTCATGCCAGAGAACATAAATACTTAGGATGGAAAACTAAAGAACTCTACTTCCAAGTTGGCAAGTAACTTCCCAATCATTCAGACTTTTTTTCACCAATTTTAAATTAGGTAGCCTGGGAAAATGTCACTGTGTGTACCAGTGCATTAATTTGGACAAGGATACTAAATCATAGTATGATATCTGTTGACAAAACAACTTGTGAAGATATAAAATTTTGTGAATTGTATCTTAAACTTGTATCATAATTTTCAACATCCTAACCTGAAAATAATGGTTAAAATACCTTAGGCCTAAGGTTTCTGCTCAGAATAGCCATTTTTTCCTGCTTCTTCCAGACCTCAGCCAGGGATTATTTTGAAATGCAAATGAAAGAAGCCTATAAGCTTAGTAGGAGACTTATTTGAGGCCTAAGGAAAAAAAAAGTAAAATGTATGGTATTTACTTATTACTGGCCAGTCATTTTTTCTAGGACTCATATTTTTTTTCTTAGATTCTTTATTTATTTTTTGAGCTCATGATTTTGCTACTACAGACCTAGGTTAATGTTTTTCTGATCAGTAATATCTTTGACCAACTGTGGAATTTTTAAATCATTGCAGTGGAGATTTCACCTGTGAAAAGCTACAAGGCCTTCACTTTTATTATGTGTGCACAATTTGTTATGTGTTGTATGTCTATATATGTATACATATGTCCGTATATCATATATATGATACACAAATTAACATATATAAGGAGCACTCATATTACAAAGCACTCATAAAAACAATTTTAAAAAGTGGATCCAAAGATCTTTAATTCACGTGATTTAAATGTTTCAATTTAAATTGGGTAAACTGATAAATATAAATTTCTTTAAATTTAAGCTTACAAGTTTTTCTAGGTGTTCAAAAATCTAATAAAGTATTAATGTCTACAAAAGGTCTAATATGCCTATGTTCCAGGACTTTTCTTTCAATCAAAAAAATGGCTTACACTGTTCAAAACATTTGTCTAATATTTTGATAAATAAGTAAAGTAAATTTGATATGGGATTACTCATTCATGAGTACTTTTGTTTGATATCTGATTGATATACTAAGGTCTGTATAAGTTTGTACTAAAGTCTGTATAAGATTGTAAAAATCAGTCATGTGTTAAAGAGACAAAAATTTCTTAAACATAAGTTTACCCATAACATTTAGTTTATTAAGATTTAAATTTTCTAGAGCAGGCAACCATAAAAATTAAACAACTGTTTAATTAAGAACTGTTATTTTAGAGCACTGTACTGCCATTTCTTTAAAAGCTAAACTTGGTTAATGTAGAAACATCAATGTAATTGTGATGCTATTAATGTGCTCATATCTTCCAGTTATAAAACTCTATAAGGTAGAAACTTTAAAAGAGCATTATATCAAGCAGGTGTTCTGAAGTTGTATGGTAAATAAAATATATATTGGGGATTTATTTACCTGTTATCAATAATATATGTAAAGTTTTATGTTACTTTTTACATTGTGGAACAATTTAAATGTATTTTTAAGTTAATGAGACCCTAATCTATGTAAAGGTTAAAATCTTTCAGCCGTACTTTAATTCATGTTTTAAATGTGATATCATATGGTGTGAGCTAATGTTCATGTGACCTCAAAAAATTTATGTAAACTTTGTAAAATGATATTTAAAAAACAAAGATCAGCTTTAGAACTAAAGCATTTAAGGTTTATAAGGAGCCCTGCTTACCTGAGATAAGACTCTGTGTCCCATCTTACTACATGTGAGAATGACTACGAAAGCAGTAGGTCAGATTTTATTTCATTTAAAGTTATGTTCAAATTTTTTTTTCTGTCAAGATTACTAGGATCTCAAAAAGATGATATAATATATAACTCACCCAAAAAATTCAGGGTAGCTATTACATGAACTAAGTATTTTTACTCTTGTTAAAAAAATTTTATTTTTTAATTTCCTTATAAGTGATCTAAAGATTTCCTGTTGGTGTTTTACAGAAGTGTTGCTTTAAGAACACAACATGGGTTAATTTAAGATAATAAGTCATCAACTACAAGACAGACAGAATAATAAGATCCCAATTAATAATATATAAATAATTATAAACTTATAGACATTAAAGCACAGTACTCTTAATATATGGCTGTTAAAATTCATTTGCTGGTTGTTTCAGATTAGGATTGAAAATTAAAGTTAAATAAAAAGGTCCAAAAAAAACGATATTTGACTCTTGCCCTCTGAGTCTGTCTGAATCCAGGGAACAAGGGATTTCTCTATGAGCTTTGCAACTCTGGGCCACATAACCTCCCGATCAGAGAGATTAATGAGACCACTGGAGAACAGAAAGCCAATCAGTGCATTTGCTACAAAGAGGTGAGTCATCAGGAAAGGGAGACATCCCTGATGCTTCTGAGGGAAGCCACATGGTCAAGCAAGACCTGGACCCACATAGCTCAAATTGCACTAGCAGAACTGAGAAGCTGCTCTCAAGTATCCCAAAAATTGACTCCCATAAAAGCTCAGCTGACTGCTAACAATAGATAGAAACAAAAGTCAGTTTGACTGCTTCATCTTAAACACTTAGCAAAGACAGTTAAAACCAAAATACAGCCAATCCTGGGCATTTTAAATAATAATAATAATAATAATAATAATAATAATAATAATAATAATATTTTAAGGTATACACTTTATGTTAGCCTCCCAAAATAAGTAAAACTGTTGGCTACAAAGAAGGATTCTCAGAGAGGAATGCCTGATAACTATAAAAATAGACTATCAAGAGGAGCTTCCAGAGGCAGAAGTTTTTAGTTTAAGGCCTACAGATATTCCTAACCTACACAGGTAGGCTTGGTGTTTGCTAGTACAATTATCCAGCCCTGAGTAACAGAATTAAATGTTTCTCTATTAAACACAGAGGTCATACTAGTGAAAGGATTCTGCAAAATCAGATGACATTAAATTATTAAACTGTATATTATGGGGAGGGACAACTGTATCACTAAAAGTTAAATATTAAGTTCACAGTCCTGATAATTGGGGATATTAAAGACTGGTGAGGGTACTTCATACAGTGACATGATAAAGCTACTACAACATTTATTCAATACTCATGTTTTTTGTTTCTCTCATAGAAGAACCCATCCCCAGATGACTTTACAACCTGTTCTTCCTCAACAAGACTTCAAAAAGAACTGACTTCAAAAAGGCAACTCATGTCCCTCACGCCATGCACACTCATGTCACCCTTTCTCAGCTGAGAAAAAGCCAAAATGAGAGACGACTCTCTACTTACACCAATGGAGCCAAAAATAAATAGACTATCAATATAAGTAATTAATTAAGTCAGGTAATATCAGGGAGACTGGTTTTCGGTGAGTTCTAAAAATTTGGTGACTGTTAACTGAGGGATTAAAATTTCCTCAGTGCTTTTCCACTAACCTACCAAGGATTACAAAGGGACACATAAGAAAAGGGGGGAATGATACACCCAACCTTACCTTTTATTAAAATTGGGAGCCATATTGCAACAAAGCCATGAAAAAATCATTTTGGCTTTACTGTAAATTACTGCAAATTCTGAACCTGCTTGGAATGACTGCCCGTGCCTTGAACTCACCCGTGCATGGCTCTCTGACCAGATAGCAGCCCTCTCTGAAACTTTGTCACACCTCATAAATATTGGCCTTTTGTGGCCAGACAATGACCCTCTCTGAGGCTCTAATGGTCCTCATAAATTTTGATGTTGGGGCTAGCAAAAAAAAAAATGTAAACTCCCATTAGTGTGATGCTTGTCAGAGTTCTATTATCTGTTACCCCATTTTTGTGTAACTTTCTGGGCTACAAACCTGGGCTGTAGTAAAGGTGGGGTTGCTCTCTTGTTCTCGCAATTTTGGGAGGGAGTGTCAGCCCAGCCAGTGGAAATAATAAGCTTACTTTAATTTGATTTTAATTGGAGTCAGTGTTCTTTTCTTACATCCTGGTCTAAGAGGTAAACACTCCACAAACATAGAGCTCTGCTGGCCTAAAGACTTCTTGAGAAACTGCCTCTACTTTAAATATATTTTGTTGTCAGAAGGTTTAGCTTCTTTTCTAGTGAGACCATCAAAGCTGGGTCTGCATCTATGTGAATGGAGAGCATGGTTTCTTATTTTCCAATGAACATGAGGCAGCAGTGCTGAATTATCTCTTGGTAGGTAAACTGTGGCCATTGGGGGCTAAGTGTCTCCCTGTGTGGACTGTGAAGCCATTTGATCATCCTCCATTTTTGTGGTGTTTCTTGGTGCTGCACTGGGAGTTTGGTATTTGCTTCACGAAATACAAGGAGTTCAACTGCGACACAGTGCTGGAGGGAGTTCTGTCACGTGTGGTGGGTCAGAAACTGCAGGAGAATGCACCAACCAGGCTTCTGTTTCACATAGCTTTTTCCTTGACCATACCCACCTGATTCTGAACATTGCCTTGAAACCTCTCCATATAATAAGATGCCTTAACATGTAAGGTTCTGCTGGATGCACCATGGCAGCCAAAAGGCATTTGGAAGTCAATTGGAAATCCACACGGCCCCACCTCAGATATTTTATCACACACCTGCACACCACTGCTCTGGGCCCACTATTCAGCAGTGCAAATTACTGGCATCTCTGTTCTTCACCATTTTCATGAAACCCAGTCAATCAAGGCACTGTCTGGTACACTCATGATCAGCAACAGGAGATCCAAAGGTTCTCCAGTGCCACCTGGTCATGGGAGTTTTAAAAATTTCAGGGTGTTTATCTAGCCACTTTTCAAGGATGAAGTTGGAGAAACTGTGGGTTTCAATTCATTCAGGAACCTTTTAATGTTGAGGAACCTCATTTCAATGAATGCTCTGGAGAACTCTCAAAGGCAAGGCTTCCCAAAGAGTAGCCAAACGGTCACATGAAGCCCAGCCCATTGAGGTCTACAATGTGAGGTCCATGTGTGTTTTGACTCTCAACTATGCCTGTCAAGTCTTTCAGAATAAAATCATGTGATATCCTGGCTGAGATTCCCAGTGATCAGTCGAAAGCCACCCTTGGCCTAGATTTCAGTTTCCAAGGGCGACTCTCATGCGTGGCATTCTAAAATCGCAACACAATTCATGACAATACTTCTCTGAGGTCAGTTTCAGAACTCAGTCTCTAAGGGGAATCATACCAAAGTTCCAGCCCTGGTGGATCCAGTCATTTCTTCCAACTGCTACACAAATGAACACAATTAAAACCAAAACACTCCCACATGGTCCTCACCTTCTTCCATATAGACACTCATTATAACCTCTGGCTGGAGGTTTCCATGAGGGGTGCAGCACAAGACGGTATCCAAAAAAAGCTCCCTTGTCCCTTATTTGCTTAAAGTCAGCTAGGCCTGGACACCATTCCTGTGAACCAGGAGTGATAAAATAAGCCTGGGCTTAATACTGCTCTGCTTCTCCAATTTGAGGCCTACTGACTGTCAGGTATAGATTCTTTATGTGATTTGGAATAATGAAAAAACCCAAGCTCATATGGGCTAGCCTCTCCAGGGCTTTGAAGAACTCATTTGACTCAAAGGATCCATATTCTCCCTTGATGGAGATCAGAAACCTATCAGAGTAAGGCAAGATACTCCATACACAGTGACTGATCTTTTTTGCCATTTTGGTTTTGAAAGCACACATGGAATCTTTCTTTAGTTCCAACAGGTGCTGAGAATCTAAGCCACTGCCTCACACAGGGCCAAGTGGCTGATTCAGACACATCCCTTTCCAAAGCAATTAAGCAAAGATACACAGGTGATGACCATTCATTTCCATTTGAAAACTGTTTTCTTAAGGCTTCACAAATTGGTGGACTGAGGCAAAGACCTTCCTGACACTCAGAGCAACAGAAAAATAGGTAAGCAAAAGGCCCAAAGCAGGGTTTCTCTACTAAGACTTTCTTTGTCACACGGTTATCTGAGTTTTCTGAGATGCTTGCTATTCCCTTCAGCTATCCAGTACATGGACATGTCACAGAGCTTGGAGGTGGTACATATCTTGGACAGAAAACCATGAGCCTTCTCTGGAGAGTGGCCAGAATTCAGGAAGAAAACAGGAACTTCAGAAGATAGTGGGTGTTGCCCGTCCCTAAAGCAACCTGCAGTCCACTAATAAATTGGACAGGATGAATGTTGGCAAACTTTCTACTAGACAGGACACATCCATTGATGCATTATCTTTTATAATGTCTACAACCACGGACACAGTGGGATACACAGGCATACCAACAATCGCCTTGTCAAATGACTTACTATAAACAGTCCACTCCAAAACAAACAAACCGCCTTTCTTACCTATTCTCAGAACATGAGACTAAACCACAAAATCACAACCACACCCACAATGACACCTCCTTTATTCAAGTAGGTCTGTGACTAATTGGAATGTACTCTGACTGATGGGCCATACTATGTTTCCTTGAAATGGCCTGTCCTTCTCAGATCGGGTATCCTTGGCCAACACTGTGAAGTTTTCAGGAGCCAGTGGTGAGCCACTACCTGCTTTCTAAGGAAATTCCCCTTTTCAGAACTCTCCTGGCATTTGGCAATCCTCACATCAGTAGGTACCAAGGAAGACTTACTCTGTCCTTGGTTATTCCAAACAACTGAGCCCACTGGGAAAGAAACTGGGACTGACTCTGGGTGCCTGGCTTCCTGGATCCCAAGTTCAGAGAGATCCGTCATCAAGGAAGAGAGGTAGGTCACTTCATTCAGGAACTGAATGAGGTTACTGCCGTGGCAACCACTTTGTCCTAAAAATTGCTTTCAAGGGTCCCATGAGATGGAGGCTGCCCCTACTTCCTGTGACACTTTCACAAGTTAGATTGGTATATCAACCATTGGCACCTGGGAACAGCTCTCCACACAGGCCTGGTTTGGTCCATCTTCTCTACATTAAGAAGAGAGAAGCTGATTCAGACACAACCCTTCATCCTGACCAGGTTGTTTGCCATGGAGGATGACTTTTGGTCTCTTAGGTCCTCCATAGCTGCTTACAACTTCTCCAGGAATCATTTCTGCATGGACCTTTGAGTTTCTCAGCATGTGGAAGATCCCCTATATTCCTGTATTGTAAGACCAACTCTATCCCTGCTCTTCTGTAAAGTTAAATTGACTGAACAGTGTATGGTTAGGTTAACTAACAGGTTCGATTTGGATTAGGAATCTTTCTGCGCGATGAATAATGGTATTAGGAAACTGCGATATTTACAAGAATATATAGGTGAAATATAAGTATGAAAACAGAAATCTAGCTAAGATATGAAGCCCAAAAGGGCATTGGGCCCTTGATTGGGATACGTAGCTTTGAATTATGTTCTGCACTGATGTGTCAGGTAAATCGATATACAATGGCTTAGGTCCTTGTACCATGGATGATTAAATGTAGAAGAGAACTTCCAGTCAAAAGGGATAGTCGGTAGGATTCGGAAGATTCTCAGTAGGTTTAGAAAGAAGAGTGAGTATAGGATTTGGACCAAATGTTGTTTAGCAATAGGGTTTCCGGTAGACAGTGAATGTTAATGTCAGCACAAGTGAAGAGACTGTCACAATGATGAACTGGGGAAAATAGTTAGGAAAGCTGATATCAATAGAGACATTACGAAATCAGGCAAAGTATAAAGTGAGTGATAGGATTAGATATTTTCAACAGGGTTGAGTTTGAATATATAATCTAAGAAAGAAACAAATACGTAGTGACCAATAGGATTGACATTTGACAGCATTAGGCAACCTGGACATGGATGTTTAGTAATCCATGCTCACTTTTCATTTAGTCTTTGCTACAATCTTAAGTGTGACCTTTGCTTTTTTTGGCCAGAATATTACTGTGATAAAACGTACATGTAGATCAGGTGACATGACTCTTTCTTTCACCATTTCTGGCAGCAACATTTTCAAGACGTATAAATTAGTAATGGGGGTAAAAAGAGGTGTACCCTTGTCTGTGCATATAGAGATACTGCATGAATAGACCATACTGTGAATAAATAATATATCTGGTTCTGACTTTAAATAATGGATTGAAATTATATCTGAAAAAATACAGGAAATCTTATATTGACATACAAACATTCATTCCAACCAGTGAAATATCTAATGGCCACATTAAGTTTATGGTTTATCATGAAGGGTGTGTGAGTTTTGCTTCAAAAGTGATTATGGAAATCGAAAATAATGTGTTTGGAAAGAAGTCTCATGAAAAGACCAGTCAAGAAACCTGGAGGAATACATGTTTAATGAAGCAGGAAGTGATTGTGAAACAAATGCGTATAAATTTGTGAACTTGTGGATGAAGTATATATTTCCTATGATTTGTAAAAACTGAAGAAATAGTAATGTACCAGTGTTGAATGAAAATAAACGTCAGAATACACATCATGTCCCATACGAATCTACTTGATTGATGTTAATCTGGGTCAGTTACTGTACAAATATTAGGATTTGTAAGCACCATTTACTGAAGTTAGTTTTCAGAACTATGAAACAAATGTGTATTTCAGGTGGATGAATATATCTGAGAATAATTTTGTGAAAAGTTTAGTATAAATCCACATTTTTGAACATGGATGAACTTAGGGAGTGTATTTAAGAAACATATATTTCATATTTTAAAAATCAGGACAGTGTGTATATATATATATATATATATATATATTCATAATTACATATATGTGTATATACATATATATGTGTCTATATATATATACACACACACACACACACACACACAACACACACACAGACATTTAAATGTAGTTATATATATGCCAATCGAAGTTCATCATAAAATATATAGCATCCACAGATGCAAAAATATTTATTTTACTGAACAAGGATTTATGTATAATGTTGTTCTACTAGAAAGCTCACCCATAGTTTGAATTTTCAGTTCCAACAGCGTTTAGAGGAGTGATCTCTTCTCACAAGTTGTATCTGCCAAGTCAGTCACCTCACAAAAATGAACGTGTGATACCAGGTAGAATTCTATATAAGCAAATAAAAATAAATGTGCTGAATAGGCTACAGAGAAAGGGAGAGGAATTTACATATTTGTTAACTTTAACAACACATGGAAAACTATTTCAATTAAAAATTGACTAGATTTATAACACCTACCCTTTATCATGCAAATGGCAAGTCCAACTATACCCCATGCCTCCTCTAAACTGCTTGTATTTCTATTATGTTTGGGTTGTTTTTCTCCATCATGTTTGGATTAGTAGACAGAGTATAGTAGGGTATGGGTTATTGTCAGGGATTCAGTATATTCAATGGAATATAGGAAAATGAATCCAATGTGTATAAAATATATGCTACACAATTATCTTCCCACTCTCATCCAGAACAATGCCTTTACATTACCTTCACCCCAAATAAGACACAATTAGAGTAGAAGAGTTTGAAAATCCGTGAATGCATATCTGGGGTGGAAACAGTACTAAGAAACAAATAAGTATTTCAGGTGGATGAATATTTCTTAGAATAATCTTGTGAAAAGTTGATTATAAATCCACAACATAAATATGAATGAATTTAGGAAGTGTGTAATAAGACACATATTTCATGTTTTGAAAAATCTTGAGAGTGTATCTATATATATATATATATATACATATTTATATACACAAACAGAGAGAGACATTAAAAATTGCAATATATATGCCAAACGAAATTCACCATGAAATGTATATCATCCACAGATCCAAATATATTCATTTTACTGAACATTGATTTATGTATAATGTTGTTCAACTAGGAAGCTCACTCACATTTGAATTAAATGTTCAAGCAGCATTTAGGAGGAGTGATCTCTTCTTCCAATTTGTATCTGCCAAATCAGCCACCTCACAAGAATGTACGTGTGGTACCAGGTAGGATTCTATATGTGCATATAAAAATACGTGTGCTGAATAGGCTACAGAGAAAGGGGGAAAGGAATTCATTATTTGTTAACTTTAAAAACGCATGGAGAACTATTTCAACAAATAATTGACTAGATTTATAACTGCTACACTATACCATGCAAAAGGCAACTCCAACTATAAAACATACCTCCTCTAAACTGCCTGTATTTCTATTCTGTTTGTGTTATTTTTCTCCATCATATTAGGATTAGTAGTCAGAGTCTAATAGGGTATATGTTAGTTTCAGGGATTCAGCATTTCTAATGGAAAATAGGAAATTGAATCCAATGTGTATGCAAATATGTGCTACACAAAAATCTTCCCACTTTCATCCAGAACAATGCCTTGACATTACATTCTCCTCAAGTAAGACACAATTAGAGGATAAGAGTTAGAAAATCTGTGAATATATATCTGGAATGGAGAATACTCAGGAGTTTACAACTTTGGAGGTGGTAGAGAAGATTCTAAAAGTAAGGAACAGGGTAAACATTCCAGAAACATGCAGCTCTGCTGGCCTACATACTTTTTGAGAAACTGCCTCTAAGGGTGGGCACTTGAAATATTTGATGTTCTGAGGAGATTTAGTTCATTTGTAGAGAGACCATCAAAGCTGGGTCTGCATCTATGTTACTTGGAGGACATGGTTTCTTATTATCCAATGAACATGAGGCAGCAGTGCTGAATTCTCTCTTTGTAGGTAAACTATGGACACTGGGGTCTAAGTGTCTTTCAGTGTGGACTGTGAAGCCAATTGGTCATCCTCCACTTTTCGTGGTGTTTCTCGCTGCTCCACTGGGAGTTTGGTATTTGCTTCAAGAAATACAAGGAGTTAAAATGGGACAGAGTGGTGGAGGGAGTTCTTTAAGGTGTGGTGAGTCAGGGTCTTCAGGAGAATGCACCAACCAAGGTTCTATCCCACGTAGATTGCCCCCTTGAGAATAGCAATATGATTCTGAACATTGCAGTGAATCCTCTCCATATAACAAGATGCCTTTACATATATGGGTCTGCTGGCTGCACCATGTCAGTCACAAGCCATTTGGAAGCCAATGGCTGATCCACATGGCCACAACACAGATGTTTTATCAGACAATTGCATACCACTGCTCTAGGCCAACTACTCACCAGGCTCCAACTTACTGGCATATCTGTTCTACACCATTTTCATGAAACAAAGTCAATCAAGGCAGTGTCTGGTATACTCAGGATCAGAAACAGGACATCCAAAGTTTTTTCAGTGCCAGCTGAACATGAAAATATCAAAAATTTCATGGTAATTGTCTAGCCATTTTTCACAGATGAAGTTTGCGGCTCTGAGGGCTTCAATTAATTCAGGAACCATTAAATGGTGAAGAAGCTAATTTCAATGAAAGCACTGGAGCACTCTCACAGGCATGGTTTCCCTAAGGGTGGCCAAAATGTCACATGAAGCCAGGCCCATTGAGATCTACAATGTGAGGTTCATGTGTGTTTTAAACTCAAATATGGCTGCCAAGTCTTTAAGAAAAATTGTATGTAATATCCGGGCTGAAATTCCCAGTGTTCTGTGGAAATCCAACCTGGTCCTAGATCTCAGGTTCCAAGGGCGACTCTCATGTGTGGCCTCCTAAAATCCCAACACAATTCATGGCAATACTTCTCTGAGGTCAGTTAAAGAACTCAGTCTCTAAGGGGAATCACACCAGAGTTCAAGCCCAGTGGAACAGTCATCTCTTCCAACCGCCACACAAATGACCACAATTAAAACCAAAACACTCCCACATGGTCCTCATCTTCTTCCATATAGACACTCCTTATAACGTCTGGCTGGAGTTTTCAATGAGGTCCACAGCCCAAGTCAGTGTCCAAATTAAGGTCCTGTTCCCCTCATTTGTCTAACACCAAGGTGGCCTGGACACACTTCCTGTAAACCAGGAGTGATCAAATAGGCCTGACATTAATACTGCTCAGCTTTTTCAATTTGAGGCCTTCTGACTCTGTGGTTTAGATTCTTTATGTGAATTTGAGTCATGAGAAAACACAAGCCCGTATGCAGAGATTTGAAGAACTCATTTGGCCCAAAGGATTCCTATTCTCCCTTGATGGAATTCAGGATCCTAACAGAGGAAGGTAAAAGAATTCATTCACAATGAGTGAATATTTGCCATTTTGGTTTTGGATGGACACATGGGATCTTTCTTTTGATCCATCAGGTGCTAAGAATCTAAGCCACTGCCTCACACAGGGCCAAGTGGCTGATTCAGACACATCCCTTTCCAAAGCAATTAAGCAAAGATACACAGGTGATGACCATTCATTTCCATTTGAAAACTGTTTTCTTAAGGCTTCACAAATTGGTGGACTGAGGCAAAGACCTTCCTGACACTCAGAGCAACAGAAAAATAGGTAAGCAAAAGGCCCAAAGCAGGGTTTCTCTACTGAGACTTTCTTTGTCACACGGTTATCTGAGTTTTCTGAGATGCTTGCTATTCCCTTCAGCTATCCAGTACATGGACATGTCACAGAGCTTGGAGGTGGTACATATCTTGGACAGAAAACCATGAGCCTTCTCTGGAGAGTGGCCAGAATTCAGGAAGAAAACAGGAACTTCAGAAGATAGTGGGTGTTGCCCGTCCCTAAAGCAACCTGCAGTCCACTCATAAATTGGACAGGATGAATGTTGGCAAACTTTCTACTAGACAGGACACATCCATTGATGCATTATCTTTTATATTGTCTACAACCACGGACACAGTGGGATACACAGGCATACCAACAATCGCCTTGTCAAATGACTTACTATAAACAGTCCACTCCAAAACAAACAAACCGCCTTTCTTACCTATTCTCAGAACATGAGACTAAACCACAAAATCACAACCACACCCACAATGACACCTCCTTTATTCAAGTAGGTCTGTGACTAATTGGAATGTACTCTGACTGATGGGCCATACTATGTTTCCTTGAAATGGCCTGTCCTTCTCAGATCGGGTATCCTTGGCCAACACTGTGAAGTTTTCAGGAGCCAGTGGTGAGCCACTACCTGCTTTCTAAGGAAATTCCCCTTTTCAGAACTCTCCTGGCATTTGGCAATCCTCACATCAGTAGGTACCAAGGAAGACTTACTCTGTCCTTGGTTATTCCAAACAACTGAGCCCACTGGGAAAGAAACTGGGACTGACTCTGGGTGCCTGGCTTCCTGGATCCCAAGTTCAGAGAGATCCGTCATCAAGGAAGAGAGGTAGGTCACTTCATTCAGGAACTGAATGAGGTTACTGCCGTGGCAACCACTTTGTCCTAAAAATTGCTTTCAAGGGTCCCATGAGATGGAGGCTGCCCCTACTTCCTGTGACACTTTCACAAGTTAGATTGGTATATCAACCATTGGCACCTGGGAACAGCTCTCCACACAGGCCTGGTTTGGTCCATCTTCTCTACATTAAGAAGAGAGAAGCTGATTCAGACACAACCCTTCATCCTGACCAGGTTGTTTGCCATGGAGGATGACTTTTGGTCTCTTAGGTCCTCCATAGCTGCTTACAACTTCTCCAGGAATCATTTCTGCATGGACCTTTGAGTTTCTCAGCATGTGGAAGATCCCCTATATTCCTGTATTGTAAGACCAACTCTATCCCTGCTCTTCTGTAAAGTTAAATTGACTGAACAGTGTATGGTTAGGTTAACTAACAGGTTCGATTTGGATTAGGAATCTTTCTGCGCGATGAATAATGGTATTAGGAAACTGCGATATTTACAAGAATATATAGGTGAAATATAAGTATGAAAACAGAAATCTAGCTAAGATATGAAGCCCAAAAGGGCATTGGGCCCTTGATTGGGATACGTAGCTTTGAATTATGTTCTGCACTGATGTGTCAGGTAAATCGATATACAATGGCTTAGGTCCTTGTACCATGGATGATTAAATGTAGAAGAGAACTTCCAGTCAAAAGGGATAGTCGGTAGGATTCGGAAGATTCTCAGTAGGTTTAGAAAGAAGAGTGAGTATAGGATTTGGACCAAATGTTGTTTAGCAATAGGGTTTCCGGTAGACAGTGAATGTTAATGTCAGCACAAGTGAAGAGACTGTCACAATGATGAACTGGGGAAAATAGTTAGGAAAGCTGATATCAATAGAGACATTACGAAATCAGGCAAAGTATAAAGTGAGTGATAGGATTAGATATTTTCAACAGGGTTGAGTTTGAATATATAATCTAAGAAAGAAACAAATATGTAGTGACCAATAGGATTGACATTTGACAGCATTAGGCAACCTGGACATGGATGTTTAGTAATCCATGCTCACTTTTCATTTAGTCTTTGCTACAATCTTAAGTGTGACCTTTGCTTTTTTTGTTCAGAATATTACTGTGATAAATCATACATTTAGATCAGGTGACATGACTATTTCTTCCACCATTTCTGGCAGCAAAATATTCAAGACGTATAAATTAGTAATGGGGGTAAAAAGAGGTGTACCCTATGTCTGTGCATATAGAGATAATGCATGAATAGACCATACTGTGAATAAATAATATATCTGGTTCTGACTTTAAATAATGGATTGAAATTATATCTGAAAAAATACAGGAAATCTTATATTGACATACAAACATTCATTCCAACCAGTGAAATATCTAATGGCCACATTAAGTTTATGGTTTATCATGAAGGGTGTGTGAGTTTTGCTTCAAAAGTGATTATGGAAATCGAAAATAATGTGTTTGGAAAAAAGTCTCATGAAAAGACCAGTCAAAAAACCTGGAGGAATACATGTTTTATGAAGCAGGAAGTGATTGTGAAACAAATGCGTATAAATTTGTGAACTTGTGGATGAAATATATATTTCCTATGATTTGTAAAAACTGAAGCAATAGTAATGTACCAGTGTTGAATGAAAATAAACGTCAGAATACACATCATGTCCCATACGAATCTACTTGATTGATGTTAATCTGGGTCAGCTAATGTACAAATATTAGGATTTGTAAGCACCATTTACTGAAGTTAGTTTTCAGAACTATGAAACAAATGTGTATTTCAGGTGGATGAATATTTCTGAGAATAATTTTGTGAAAAGTTTATTATAAATCCACATTTTTGAACATGAATGAACTTAGGGAGTGTATTTAAGATACATATATTTCATATTTTAAAAATCAAGTCAGTGTATATATATATATATATATATATATTCATAATTATATATATGTGTATATATATACACATATAATTATATATATGTATATATATATATACACTCACACACACACACACACACAACACACACACAGACATTAAAATGTAGGAATATATATGCCAATCGAAGTTCATCATAAAATATATAGCATCCACAGATGCAAAAATATTTATTTTACTGAACAAGGATTTATGTATAATGTTGTTCTACTAGAAAGCTCACCCATAGTTTGAATTTTCAGTTCCAACAGCGTTTAGAGGAGTGATCTCTTCTCACAAGTTGTATCTGCCAAGTCAGTCACCTCACAAAAATGAACGTGTGATACCAGGTATTCTATATAAGCATATAAAAATTCATGTGCTGAATAGGCTACAGAGAAAGGCAGAGAGGAATTTACATATTTGTTAACTTTAACAACACATGGAGAACTATTTCAATTAAAAATTGACTAGATTTATAACACCTACCATTTATCATGCAAATGGCAAGTCCAACTATACCCCATGCCTCCTCTGAACTGCTTGTATTTCTATTCTGTTTGGGTTGTTTTTCTCCATCATATTTGGATTAGTAGACAAAGTATAGTAGGGTATGCGTTATTGTCAGGGATTCAGTATTTTCAATGGAATATAGGAAAATGAATCCAACGTGTATAAAATATATGCTACACAATTATCTTCCCACTCTCATCCAGAAAAATGCCTTTACATTACCTTCACCCCAAGTAAGACACAATTAGAGTAGAAGAGTTTGAAAATCCGTGAATGCATATCTGGGATGGAAACAGTACAAAGAAACAAATACGTATTTCAGGTGGATGAATATTTCTGAGAATAATCTTGTGAAAAGTTGATTATAAATCCACAACATAAATATGAATGAATTTAGGAAGTGTGTAATAAGACACATATTTCATGTTTTGAAAAATCTTGAGCATGTATATATATATATATATATATATATATATATATATATATATATATATATTTATATACAGACAAAGAGAGAGACATTAAAAATTGCAATATATATGCCAAACGAAATTCACCATGAAATGTATATCATTCACAGATCCAAATTTATTCATTTTACTGAACATGGATTTATGTATAATGTTGTTCAACTAGGAAGCTCACTCACATTTGAATTATCAGTTCAAGCAGCGTTTAGGAGGAGTGATCTCTTCTTCCAATTTGTATCTGCCACGTCAGCCACCTCACAAGAATGTACGTGTGGTACCAGGTAGGATTCTATATGTGGATATAAAAATACGTGTGCTGAATAGGCTACAGAGAAAGGGGGACAGGAATTCACTTATTTGTTAACTTAAAAATCGCATGGAGAACTATTTCAACAAATAATTGACTAGATTTATAACTGCTACACTATACCATGCAAAAGGCAACTCCAACTATAAAACATACCTCCTCTAAACTGCTTGTATTTCTATTCTGTTTGTGTTATTTTTCTCCATCATATTAGGATTAGTAGTCAGAGTCTAATAGGGTATATGTTAGTTTCAGGGATTCAGCATTTCTAATGGAAAATAGGAAATTGAATCCAATGTGTATGCAAATATGTGCTACACAAAAATCTTCCCACTTTCATCCAGAACAATGCCTTGACATTACATTCTTCTCAAGTAAGACACAATTAGAGGATAAGAGCTAGAAAATCTGTGAATATATCTGGAATGGAGTATTCTCAGGAGTTTACAACTTTGGAGGTGGTAGAGAAGATTCTAAAAGTAAGGGACAGGGTAAACATTCCACAAACATGCAGCTCTGCTGGCCTAAATGCTTTTTGAGAAACTGCCTCTAAGGGTGGGCACTTGAAATATTTGATGTTCTGAGGAGATTTAGTTCCTTTGTAGAGAGACCATCAAAGCTGGGTCTGCATCTATGTTACTTGGAGGACATGGTTTCTTATTATCCAATGAACATGAGGCAGCGGTGCTGAATTCTCTCTTTGTAGGTAAACTATGGACACTGGGGTCTAAGTGTCTTTCAGTGTGGACTGTGAAGCCAATTGGTCATCCTCCACTTTTCGTGGTGTTTCTCGCTGCTCCACTGGGAGTTTGGTATTTACTTCAAGAAATACAAGGAGTTAAAATGGGACAGAGTGGTGGAGGGAGTTCTTTAAGGTATGGTGAGTGAGGGTCTTCAGGAGAATGCACCAACCCAGGTTCTATCCCACGTAGATTGCCCCCTTGAGAATAGCAATAAGATGCCTTTACATATATGGGTCTGCTGGCTGCACCATGTCAGTCACAAGCCATTTGGAAGCCAATGGCTGATCCACATGGACGCAACACAGATGTTTTATCAGACAATTGCATACCACTGCTCTAGGCCAACTACTCACCAGGCTCCAACTTACTGGCATATCTGTTCTACACCATTTTCATGAAACAAAGTCAATCAAGGCAGTGTCTGGTATACTCAGGATCAGAAACAGGACATCCAAAGTTTTTTCAGTGCCAGCTGAACATGAAAATATCAAAAATTTCATGGTAATTTTCTAGCCATTTTTCACGGATGAAGTTTGCGGCTCTGAGGGCTTCAATTAATTCAGGAACCATTAAATGGTGAAGAAGCTAATTTCAATGAAAGCACTGGAGCACTCTCACAGGCATGGTTTCCCTAAGGGTGGCCAAAATGTCACATGAAGCCAGGCCCATTGAGATCTACAATGTGAGGTCCATGTGTGTTTTAAACTCAAATATGGCTGCCAAGTCTTTAAGAAAAATTGTATGTAATATCCGGGCTGAAATTCCCAGTGTTCTGTGGAAATCCAACCTGGGCCTAGATCTCAGGTTCCAAGGGCGACTCTCATGTGTGGCCTCCTAAAATCCCAACACAATTCATGGCAATACTTCTCTGAGGTCAGTTAAAGAACTCAGTCTCTAAGGGGAATCACACCAGAGTTCAAGCCCAGTGGAACAGTCATCTCTTCCAACCGCCACACAAATGACCACAATTAAAACCAAAACACTCCCACATGGTCCTCATCTTCTTCCATATAGACACTCCTTATAACGTCTGGCTGGAGTTTTCAATGAGGTCCACAGCCCAAGTCAGTGTCCAAATTAAGGTCCTGTTCCCCTCATTTGTCTAACATCAAGGTGGCCTGGACACACTTCCTGTAAACCAGGAGTGATCAAATAGGCCTGACATTAATACTGCTCAGCTTTTTCAATTTGAGGCCTTCTGACTCTGTGGTTAGATTCTTTATGTGAATTTGAGTCATGAGAAAACACAAGCCCCTCTGCAGAGATTTGAAGAACTCATTTGGCCCAAAGGATTCCTATTCTCCATTGATGGAATTCAGGATCCTAACAGAGGAAGGTAAAAGAATTCATTCACAATGAGTGAATATTTGCCATTTTGGTTTTGGATGCACACATGGGACCTTTCTTTTGATCCATCAGGTGCTGAGAATCTAAGCCACAGCCTCACACAGGGCCAAGAGGCTGATTCAGACACATCTTTTTTCAAAGCAATTAAGCAAAGAGCCACAGGTGATGCCCTTCATTTCCTTTTGAAAAAATGTTTTCCTCAGGCTTCCCAAAGGGGTGGCCAGAGGCAAAGACATCCTGAGATTCAGGGCAACAGAACAATAGGTTAGCAAAAGAGCCAAAGCAGGGTTTCTCCACTGAGACTTTTCTGGTCACACTGATATCTGAGTTTTCTGAGATGTTGGCCATTCCCTTCAGATATCCAGTACATGGCCATGTGACAGAGATTGGAGGTGGTACATATCTTGGACACAAAACCAAGAGCCTATTCTTAAGAGTTGTCAGAATTCAGAAAGAAAACAGGGACTTAAAAAGGTAGTAGGTGTTTCCTATCGATATGGAAACCACGCTCCATTCATTAAATGGGCAGGATGAATACTGGAAAGCTTTCTACTAAAGAGGACACATGCATTGATGCATTCTCTTTTATAATGTATACAACCACGGACACAGTGGGATACACAGAAATAGAAACACTCACCATGTAAAACGACTTACTAGAAACAGTTCACTCCAAACCAAAGAAACCTCCTTTTCTACCTATTCTCAGAACAGAGACAAAACCACACACCCACACACAAAAAGACACCTCCTTCCCCAAAGTAGGGCTGTGATTATCCGGAGTGTCCTCTGACAGGTTTGCCATACTATGTTCCCCTTTAATGGTCTGTCCTGTCTCAGATCTGGTCTCCTTGTCCAACTCTGTGAAGCAGTCAGGAGCCAGGGGTGAGCCACTACATACTTAGTCAGGAAAGGCCCATGTTCAGATCTTTCCTGGCATTTGGCCATCCTCACATCAGTCAGTACCAAGAAGACTGACTCTGTCCTTGGTGATTCCAAACAAATGAGACCACTTGGACTGGGACTGGGACTGGCTCTGGTGCTTGGTTTTCTTGGTCCCAAGTTCAGAAAGTTCCATCAACAAGGAAGTGAGGTAGGTCACTTCCTTCAAGAACTGAATGAGGTCACTGCCTTGGCAACCACTTTGTCTAACAGTTGCTTCCAAGGGTCCCATGAGATGGAGGCTGCCCCTACTTCCTTTGACACTTTCACAACTTAGAATGGTATATCAACCTTAGGCACCCGGGAACAGCTCTCCACACAAGCCTGGTTTGGTCCATCTTCTCTACATTAAGAAGAGAGAGGCTGATTCAGACACAACCCTTCATCCTGACCAGGTTGTTTGCCATGGAAAATGACTTTTTGTCTCTCAGGTCCTTCATTGCTGCCTACATCTTCCCCAGGGATCATTTCTGCATGGACCTTTGAGGTTCTTAACAGGTGGAGCATCCCCTACATTCCTGTATTGTAAGAACAATCTGTCTCTGCTCTTCTGTAAAGTTAGATTGAGTGAACAGTGTATGGTTAGGGTTAATTTCATGTTCGATTTGGGTTAGGAATCATTCTGCTGGATGAATAATGGTATTGGGAACCTGTGATATTTATAAGAATATCGAGGTTAAATATATGTATGAAAACAGAAATTAAAGTAAGATTTGAATCCCAGAAGGGCTTTGGGCAGTTGATTGGGATATTTAGCTTTGAATTGTGCACATATGTCTCAAATAAATGGATATACAATGGCAGAGGAACTTGAACCTTGGATGATTGAATGCTGAAGAGAACATCCAAGTCAAAAGGGATTGTCGGTAGGATTAAGAAGATAGTCATTATGTTTAGCAAGTAGAGTTAGTATAGGATATGTAACAAAAGTTTTTTAGCAATTTTTTTTCGGGCAGTGAGTGAATATAAATGTCAGCACATATGAAGAAATCAGACACAATGATGAAATGGGGAAAATTTGTAGAAAAGCAGATATCAATAGAGACATTAGGAAATCAGGCAAAGTATAAAGTGAGTGATAGGATAAGACATTTTCAACAGGGTTGAGATTGAATATCTAATCTTAGGAAGAAACAAATATGTAGGTCACCAATAGGATTGACATTTGAGAGCATTAGGCAACATGGACATGGATGTTGTTAGTAATCCATGTTCACTTTCCATTTAGACTTTGGTACAATCCTAAGTGGGACCTTTGCATTTTGTTTCCAGAATATTACTGTGATAAAATGTGTATGTAGATCAGATGACATGATTATTTCTTCCACCATTTCTAGGAGCAGTATTTTGAAGACGTATAAATTAGCATTGGGGGTAAAAAGAGGTGTACCCTGTTTCTATGAATATACAGATAATGCATGAATAGACCTTAATTTCAATAAATAATATAACTTGTTCCACTTTAAGTAATGGATTGAATTGATATCTGAAAATATATAAGAAATCTTATATTGATATGCAATCATTCATGACAACCAGTTATACACCTAATGTTAATATTAGGTTACGGTTTATCATGAAGTTTGTGTGAGTTTTGCTTCAAAAGTGATTATGGAAATCGAAAATAATGTGTTTGGAAAGAAGTCTCATGAAAAGGCCAGTCAAGGAACACCGAGGAATTCATGAGTTCTGAAGAAGGAAGTGATTGAAATTGAAAAAAATGACGATAAATTTGCTTACTTGTGGATGAAATATTATAATATGATGTGAATAAACTGAAGAAATAGTAATGTACCAGTGTTGAATAAAAATGAACATCAAAATACACATCATGTCCCACAGGAATCTACTCGCATTGATGTTAAACTGTGTCAGTTACTGTAGAAATATTAGGATTTCTTTGCACCATTCACCAAAGTTAGTTTTCTTTTTTTTTTAATTTTTATTTATGCTTGTTCAAAACATTACATAGTTCTTGATATATCATATTCCACACTGTGTTTCAAGTAGGTAATGAACTCCCATTTTTACCCCGTAAACAGATTGCAGAATCACATCAGTTACACATCCATTGATTTACATATTGCCATACTAGTGTCTGTCATATTCTGCTGCCTTTCCTAACCTCTACTATCCCCCTCCCCTTACCTCCCCTCCCCTCTTCTCTCTCTACCTCTTTACTGTAATTCATTTCTCCCCCTTGTATAATTTTTTCCTTTCCCTCACCTCCTCTTGTATGTAATTTATATAACCCTGAGGGTCTCCTTTTATTTCCATGCAATTTCCCTTCTCTCTCCCTTTCCCTTCCTCCTCTCATCCCTGTTTAATGTTAATTTTCTTCTAATTCTATTCGTCCCTACTCTGTTCTTAGTTACTCTCTTTATATCAATAAAGACATTTGGCATTTGGTTTTACGGATTGGCTAGCTTCACTTAGCATAATCTGCTCTAATGCCATCCATTTCTCTGCAAGTTATATCATTTTGTCATTTTTTAATGCAGAGTAATATTCCATTGTGTATAAATGCCACATTTTTTATCCATTCATCTATCGAAGTGCATCTAGGTTGGTTCCACAGTCTTGCTATTGTAAATTGTGCTGCTATGAACATCAATGTATCAGTGTCCCTGTAGCATTTTTTTTAGGTCTTTAGGGAATAGACTGAGAAGGGGAATACCTGGGTCAAATGGTGGTTCCATTCCCAGTTCTACAAGAAATCTCCATACTGCTTTCCAATTTGGCTGCACCAATTTGCAGTCCCACCAGCAATGTACAAGTTTACCCTTTTCTCCACATCCTCACCAGCACTTGTTGTTGTTTGAGTTCATAATAAATATCTGGAATGGAAAATGCTCAGGAGTTCACAACCTTGAAGGTGGTAGAGGAGTTTCCAAAAGTAAGGGACAGGGTAAATACCACAAACATGGAGCTGTGTCGGCCTTAAGACTTCTTGAGAAAATGCCTCTGAGGTTGGGCACTTGAAATATATGTTGTTGTCAGGAGCTTTAGCTTCCTTTGTAGTGAGACCATCAAAGCTGAGTCTGCATCTATGTGACCTGAAGAACATGGTTTTTTATTTTCCTATAAACACGAGGCAGCAGTGCTGAATTCTCTCTTTGTAGGCAAACTGGGGCTACTGGGGTCTATGTGTCTCCCCGTGTGGACTGTGAAGCCATTTGATCATCCTTCACATTTCGTCATGTTATTTGATGCTGCACTGAAAGTTTGGTATTTACTTTACGAAATAAAGGAGTTTAACTGCGATACAGTGCTGCAGGGAGTTCTGTCACATGTTGTGGTCAGGATCGGCAGGAGAATGTACCAAGTAGGCTCATATCACACATAGTTGCCCCCTTGACCATAGCAATATGATTCTGAACATTGCCCTGAAACCTCTCCATTCAACAAGATGCCTTTACATCCAAAGGTCGGCTAGCTGCACATGTCAGTCACAAACCATTTCTAAGCCAATGGCAGATCCACGTGGCCGCACCACAGATGTTTTTTTCACACACCTACACTCTACTGCTCTTGGCCCACTACTCAGCAGGCTCCAACTTACTGGCATCTCTTTTCTACACCATTATCATGAAACTCAGTCAAACCAGACACTGTCTTGTATACTCATGATAAGCACCAGGACATCAAATGGATTTCCAGTGCCAGCTGGTCATGGAAATTTCAAAAATTTCATGGTATTTTCTAGCCATTTTTCAAGGATGAAGTTGGAGGTACTGTGGGTTTCAATTCATTCAGGAACCATTAAATGTTGAGGAAGCTCATTTCAATGGAAGCTCTAGAGACCTCTCACAGGCAAGTCCTCCGAAAGAGTGGCCCAATGTCACATAAAGCCAGCCACATTGAGGTCTACAATGTGAGGTCCATGTGTGTTTTGACTCTCAACTATTGCTTCCAAGTTTTTCAGAATATAATCAAGTGATATCCTCGCTGAGATTCCCAGTGCTCTGTGGAAAGCCACCCTGGGCCTAGATCTCAGTTTCCAAGGGTGACTCTCATGTGTGGCCTCCGAAAATCCCAACACAATTCATGGCAATACTTCTCTAAGGTCAGTTCCAGAACTCAGTCTCCAAGGGGAATCCCACAAGAGTTGAAACCCAGGTGGACACAGTCATCTTTTCCAACTGCCACACAAATGACCACAATTGAAACCAAAACACTCCCACATGGCCCTCATGTTTTTCCATATAGACACTCATCATAACCTCTCGCTGGAGGTTTCCATGAGGGGCGCAGACCAAGACACCGTCCAAAATAAGCTCCCTTGCCCCTAATTTGCCGAAAGTCAGGGTGGCCTACACACCCTTCCTGTGAACCAGAACTGATCAAATAGGGATGTAGTTAATACTGTTCTGCTTTTCCAATTTGAGGCCTACTGACTGTCAGGTATAGATTCTTTATGTGATTTGGAGTCATCAGCAAACCCAAGCACTTCTGCAGGGGTTCAAAGAACTCATTTGAACTAAAGGATCCTGATTCTTACTTGATGAAGGTCAGGAATCTAATAGAGGAAGGCAAGAGACTCATTTGCCATTTCTGTTTTGAGTGCACACATGGAATCTATCTTTAGATGCATCAGGTGCTGAGAATCTAAGCCACAACCTCACACAGAACCAAGAGGCTGATTCAGACACATCCTTTTACAAAGCAATTAAGCAAAGAGCAACAGGTGATGCCCATTCATTTTCATTTGAAAACTGTTTTCTTCAGGCTTCACAAAGGGGTGGCCAGAGGCAAAAACCTTCCTGACATTTAGGGCAACAGAAAAACAGGTAAGCAAAAGACCCAAAGCAGGGTTTCTCCACTGAGACTTTCCTGGTCACACTGATATCTGAGTTTTCTGAGATGCTCCCCATTCACTTTAGCTATCAAGTACATGGTCATGTCACAGAGCTTGGAGGTTGTATATATCTTGGACACAAAACCATGAGCCTATTCTGGAGAGTGGCCAGAATTCAGGAAGAAAACAGGATCTTAGGAAGATAGTAGGTTTTGCCCATCCAGAAGGCAAGCCGTGGTCCATTCATCAATTGGGCAGGATGAATGCCAGGAAGCTTTCTACTAGACAGGACACATCCATTAATTCATTCTCTTTTCTAATGTCTACAACCACAGACACAGTGGGATACACAGACATAGAAACACTCACATGTCAAACGACTTACTAGAAACAGTGCAATCCAAACCAAACAAACCGCATTTTCTACCTATTCTCAGAACATGTGACAAAACCACAAAACCACAACCACTCCCACAAAGGCACCTCCTTCCCCCAAGTAGGTCTGTGAGTATCCAGAGTGTCTTCTGACTGGTGGGCCATACAATGTTCTCCCGAAATGTCCTGTCCTGACTCAGATCTGGTCTCCTTGGCCAACTCTGTGAAGTTGTCAGGAGGCAGCGGTGAGCCACTACCTGCTTTCTCAGAAAAGGTCCCTCTTCAGAGCTCTCCTGGCCTTTGGCTATCCTCACATAGGTAGGTACCAAGAAAGACTGACCCTGTCCTTGGTAAAACCGAACAAGTGAGCCCACTGGGACTGGGACTGGGACTGGCTCTGGGTGCCTGTCTTCATGGATCCCAAGTTCAGAGAATTCCTTCACCAAGGAAGTGACGTAGGTCACTTCCTTCAGGAACTGAATCAGGTTACTGCCTTGGCAACCAATTTGTCCTAACAGTTGCTTTCAAGAGTCCAATGAGTTGGAGGCTGCCCCTACTTCCAGTGAAACTTTCACAATTTTGCATGGTATATCAACCATAGGCACCCAAAAAAAGCTCTCCAGATAGGCGTGGTTTGGTCCATCTTCTATACATTAAGAAAAGAAATGTTGATTCAGACACATCCCTTCATGCTAACCAGGTTGTTTGTCATGGAAGATGACTTTTGCTCTCTGACGTCATTCATAGCTGCCTACATTTAATCCTGGGATCATTTCTTTAATGACCTTGGAGGTTCTCAGCAAGTGGAAGATCCCCTAATTTCTGTATTGAAAGACCAACTCTGTCCCTGCTCTTCAGTAAAGTTAGATTGAGAGAACAGTGTATGGTCAGGGTTAATAACATGTTCCATTTGGGTTAGGAATCATTCTGCGGGATGAATTATGGTATTGGGAACGTGCGATATTTATAAGAATATAAGTGAATTATAAGTATGAAAACAGACATCTAGGTAATATTTGAAGCCCAGAATTGCATTGGACCCTTAGCTGGGATTCTTAGCTTTGAATTATATTCTGCACAGATGTCTCAGATAAATCGATATACAATGGCATAATTACTTGTACCTTGGTTTATTGAATGTTGAAGAGAACATCCAGTCAAAAAGGGATAATTTGTAGGATTAGTAAGATAGTTGGTAGGTTTTGAAAGAAGAGTGAGTATAGGATTTGGATAAAAAGATCTTTAGCTGTAGGGTTTCGGATAGAGTGAATGTAATTGTCAGCACATGTGGAGAGTCTGTCAAAAGGATGAACTGGGGAAAAAAGTAGGAATGCAGATATCAATTGACATTAGGATATCAGGCAAAGTATAAAGTGAGTGATAGAATTATACATTTTCAACAGGCTTGAGTTTGAATATATAATCTTAGGAAGAAACAAACATGTAGTCACCAATAGGATGAACTTTTGAGAGCATTAGGCAACATGGACATGGATGTTTTCCGTAATCCATGCTCACTTTTCATTTAGGCTTTGATACAAACATAAGTTTGACCTCTTCTTTCTGTGTGCAGAATACTACTGTGGTAAAATGTATATGTAGATCAGGTGACATGAGTATTTCTTCCACCATTTCTGGGAGCAATATTTTGAAGACGTATAAATTATTTTTGGAGGTAAAAATGGTGTACACTGTGTCTATAATTATAGAAATAATGCATGAATAGACCATACTGTAAATAAATATTATAACTGGTTCTAACTTTAAATAATGGATTGAATTGATATCTGAAAATATACAGAAAATCTTACATTGATATACAATCCTTCATTCCAACCAGTAATATATCTAATGGTTATATCAGCATTATGGTTTTTCATGAAGAATGTGTGAGTTTTGCTTCAAAAGTGATTATGGAAATCGGAAATAATGTGTTTGGAAAGAAGTCTCATGAAAAGACCAGTCAAGAAACCTGGAGGAATACATGTGTTTTGAAGCAGAAAGTGATTGAAAGTGAAACAAATGCCTATATATTTGTGAACTTGTGGATCAAATATATATCCTATGATGTGCATAAACTGAAGAAATAGTAATGTACCACTGTTACATAAAAATGAACGTCAAAATACACATCATGTCCTCTCCCACAGGAATCTACTTGCATTGATGTTAAACTGGGTCAGTTATTGTAGAAATATTAGGATAATGCCGCAGTCTTGCTGGGCACAATCAGGAGCCACTTGCCAAAAGAAACGAACTTTATTTTTAGAACCACACACGCCAAACAAAACAGCCTCTCAGGAAAAACCTTCAGAGCCCCAACTGCCACCACTGGCTTCCCAAAACCTCTCCCTCCCACATGAGCCTCTCTCCGCCTCCCACAATCCTCCTGCTCTTGAGGCCGATTGGCTGGGTCATGTGGGCAAGGTCAAAAAAAGTCCCCCAATGAGCAGTTTTGTGGTCTGAAAGGGCAGGGAAACAGCCCATTGAGCATCACCGCAGAGGAGCCAATCAGCTAGTTGTTGCTGGGGCCGCTGTGAGCCAATCATCAGCCGGCAGCTGGAAGTTTGCTGGCAGCAGGAATTTTGCTGGGGCCCCTTCGGCTGTGGCTCTCAACATCTTCCCCTCTCTGTTTAAACAACACGCATGTGGCTTAGGGACCGTGCCTGCCTTAGGTTGTCCAATAGTACATATGGTCTTTACCCGTTAAGTTGGTACCATTGCAATTGGATCTTACCCGTCACTGACTACCCGTCCAGTATAGAGCCACACCTGTGGAGAGGTCTTTGTACCAGCGGGGGTGGGTGAGGTTCTTTGCCTCACCTCTGTTGGCCCCCCCAAATTTTAGCTGGATGATCATGACACGCAGAAGGGAGGAAGATACACCAAGCCAATTGACGGCTCCTTTTGGAAAAATTGTACCACCGATGACATCATCAGCAAATATACCCCAACACTACGACAAGTCGCTGCACCAACAGATAGTTCACAATGCATTTAGGTGAGTTCACATGTGTCCAGGCAAGTTCTGCAAGCAGTACAGGGATGGCTATTGCAGAAGCTGTAGATTGGAATTATCTTTGATTTCACCTGCACTGGGATGAAGATAGGAACTCTGGCAATAATGTCTAAAGAAAAAAATTATGTAACATTCCAGAAGGCACTAAAACCAAAAAAAAAAAAAAAAACATATGTAACATTCCAGAAGGCACATCAAAAACCAAAATGGCCCAAAAAGCATTCATTGAGGATGAAGTCTCTCACCTTCCTCTGTAAGGTTCCTGACCTCCATAAAATGAGAATAGGGATTTATTGGGTCAAATGAGTTCTTCAAAACCCTGCAGAGGGTAGCCAATGGGTTATTGGGTTTTTTCATTACTCCAATTCACATCAAGAATCTATATTCCACAGACAGTAGGCCTCAAATTAGAGAAGCAGAGCAGTACTAAAGTCAGGGTTATTTGATCACTCCTGATTCACAGAATGGGTCTCCAGGCCACCTTGACTTTAGGCAAATGAGAGGAAAGGGAGATTATTTTGGACACTGTCTTGGGCTGTGCCCCTCAAGGAAACGTCAAGCCAGAGGTTATGATGAGCGTCTATATGGAAGAAGATGAGGGCCATTTGGGAGTTTTTTGGTTTTCCTTGTGGTCATTTATGTGGCAGTCGGAAGAGATGACTGGGTCCACCAGGGCTTGAACTCTGGTGTGATTCCCCTTAGAGACTGAGTTCTGGAACTTACCTCAGAGAAGTATTGCCATGATTTGTGTTGGGATTTTAGGCGGCCACCCATGAGAGTCGCCCGTTGAAACTGAGATCTAGGCCTGGGGTGGCTTTCCACAGAGCACTGGGAATCTCAGACAGAATATCATATGATATTATTTTGAAATACTTGCCAGACATAGTTGAGAGTCAAAACACACATGGACCTCACATTGTAGACCTCAATTGGCCTGGCTTCATGTGACTATTTGGCCACTCTTTGGAAAGCCTTGCCTGTGAGAGTTCTCCAGAACATTCCTTGAAATGAGCTTCCTCAACATTGAATATTTCCTGAAAGAATTGAAACAAATAATGCCTCCAACTTCATCCTTGTAAAATGGCTAGATAAATACCATGAAATTTTTGAAATTCGCATGATGAGGTGGCACTGGAGAACCTTTGATGTTCTGTTGCTCATCATTAGTGTACCAGACAGTGCCTTGATTGATTGGGTATAATGAAAGTGGTGTAGAACAGAGATGCCGGTTAGATGGAGACTGCGGAGTATTTGGCCCAGAACTGTGGTGTGCAGGTGTGTGATAAAATATTTATGGTGGTGCCATGTGGATCTGCCATTGATTTCCAAATGGCTTTTAGCTGACATGGTGCACCCAGCAGACCCTTATATGCAAAGGCATCTTGTTATATGGAGAGGTTTCAGGGCAATGTTCAGAATCAGGTTGCTATGGTCAAGGGGGCAAGCTATGTGGGATAGAAGCCGGATTGGTGCGTTCTCCTGGAGACTCTGACCCACCACATGTCACAGAACTCCCTCCAACACTATGTCCCAGTTGAACTCCTTGTATTTCTTGAAGCAAATACCAAACTCCCAGTTCAGCACCAAGAAACACCATGAAAATTGAAGGATGACTAAATGGCTTCATCGTCCACACAGTTAGACACTTTGGCCCAGTGGCCTCTGTTTACCTACAAAGAGAAAAATCAGCACTGCTGCCTCAGGTTCATTGGAAAATAAGAAACCGTGTTCTCCAGGTCACATAGATTCAGACCCAGCTTTGATGGTTTCACTACAAATGAAGACAAAGCTACTGACAACAACATATATTTCAAGTGCCACACTTCAGAGGCAGTTTCTCCAGAAGTCTTTTTTCCAGCAGACCTCCATGGTTGTGGAGTGTTTACCCAGTTCCTTACTTCTGGAAACTCCTCTACCTGCTCCCAGGTTGAGAACTCCTGAGAATTTTCCATTCCAGATATGTATTCACAGATTTTCTTACTCTTCTCCTCTAATTGTGTCTCACTTGGGGCAAAGGTAATGTCAAGGCATTGTTCTAGGTGAGAGTGGGAAGATTATTGCGTAGCACATATTTGCATACACATTGGATACATTATCCTATTTTCCATTTGAAATACTGAATTCCCGACACTAACCCATACCCTACTAGACTCTGACTACTTATCCTAAAATGATGGAGAAAAAGAAACCTAACAGAATAGAAATACAGGCCTTTTGTAGGAGGCATGGTGTATACTTGGATTTTCCTTCTCCTTTATCAAGGATATGTGTTATGAATCTAGTCAACTTTTCATTGTAAAATTTCTCCATGAGTTTTCAAAGTTAACACATATGTAAATTCCTGTCTCCTTTTCTCTGTAGCCTCTTTAGAACATGTATATTTTTATGCATATATAGACTCCTACCTGGTAACACACGTACATTCTTGTGAGCTCACTGACTTTGGAATATACAAATTATGAGAATAGATAACTTCCCCTAAATACTGATGGAACTGAAAATTCAACCTATGGGTGAGCTTCCTATTGAACAACATCATACATAAATCCATGTTCAGTAAAATGAATATTTTTAGATATGTGGATGATATATATTTCATGATAAATTTTGATTGGCATATATATTGCTACATTTTATTGTTGTGTGTGTGTGTATATGTATATATATGTATATATATATATATATATATTTATATATATGTATGTATATATATATATATTTATATATATATATATATATATATATATATATATATATATATATATATATTCACGAGATTTTCCAGATTTTCCAAAACATGAAATAAATGTGTCTTATTATACACTCCCTAAATTCATTCAAGTTCATGTATGTGGATTTAAAATCAACATTTTACATGATTATCATCAGTCTGGCTGGGCACAATTCAGGAGCCAACTGTCAAAAGAAACGAACTTTATTTTTAGAACCACACAAACCAAACAAAACAGCTTCTCAGGAAAAACCCTCAGAGCCCAACTGCCACCACAGTCTTCCCACAAGCCTCTCCCTCAACCACAAGCCTCCTCCTTTTGAGGCCGATTGGCTGGGTCACATGGGCGGAGCCAAAAAAGTCCACCAATGAGCAGCTCCGTTGTCTGAAAGGGCAAGGAAACATCCCATTGAGCATCACCACAGAGGAGCCAATCAGCTAGATGTTGCTGGGGCCTCTGTGAGCCAATCATCCACTGGCAGTTTGAATGGGCGGGGAAACAGCTCAATGAGCATCTGCAGTGAGCATCACCACAGAGGAGCCAATGAGCTAGATGTTGCTGGGGCCGCTGTGAGCCAATCATCAGCCGGCAGCTGGAAGTTTGCTGGCAGTTGGAGGTTTTCTGGGGCCCCTTTGGCTGTGGCTCTCAACATCTCCCCCTCTCTGTTTAAACAACAAGCATGTGGCTTAGGGACCATGCCTGCCTTTGGTTGTTCAAAACTACATATGGTCCTTACTGGAGAACCTTGGCTGTGGCTATCAACAGGATTTGTATGTACCATTCACTGAAGTTAGTTTTCAGTACTAGGAAACAAATATGTATTTCAGGTGGATAAATATTTCTGCGAAAAATCTTGTGAAAAGTTGATTTTAAATCCACATACTTGAACATAAATGAATTTAGGGAGTGTAAATAAGATACATATATTTCATATTTTGAAAAATCTGGAGAGTGTGTGGGTGTGTGTGTGTACACACACACACACACACACACAGATATTAAAATGTAGCAACATATATGCAAATCGAAATTCACCATGAAATATACATCAATCACAGATCCAAAAATATTCAATTTTCTTAACAGGGATTTATGTATAATGTTGTTCTACTAGGAAGCTCACCCATTATTTGAATTTTCAGTTCCAACAGCGTTTAGGAGGAGTGATGTCTTCTCACAAATTGTATCTCCCAAGTCAGTCACCTCACAAGAATGTAGGTGTGACACCAGGTAGGATTTGATATGTGCATATAAAAATACATTGCTGAATAGGCTACAGACAAAGGGAGACAGGAATTCACATATTTGTTAACTTTAAAAACACATGGAGATCTATTTCAATTAAAAATAGACTGGATTTATAACACCTAACATTTATCATGAAAAAGGCAAGATCAACTATACACCATGCCTCGTCTGAACTGCTTGTATTTCAATTCTGTTTGTGTTACTTTTCTGCATCATATTAGAATTAGTAGTCAGAGTCTAGTAGGGTATGGGTTCGTGTCAGGGATTCAGTATTTCGAATGGAAAATTGGAAAATGAATCCAATGTGTATGCAAATATGTGCTACACACAAAAAATTCCCACTCTCATTCAGAACAATGGCCTGAAATAACCACGCCCCATGTAAGAAAAAATTAGAGGAGAAGAGTTAGAAAATCTGTGAATACATACGTAGAATGGAAAATGCTCAGTAGTTCACAACCTTTGAGGTGGAAAAGACGTTTCCAAACCTTAGGGACAGGGTAAAACTCCACAAACATGGAACTCTGCTGGCCTAAACACTTCTGGAGATACTGACAATGAGTTTGGGTACTTGAAATATATGTTGTTGTCAGAACCTTTAGCTTCCTTTGTAGTGAGACCATCAAACTTGGGTCTGCATTTTTGTGACCTGGAGGACATGAATTCTTATTGTCCAATGAACATGAGGCAGCAGTGCTGAATTCACTCTTTGTAGCTAAACTGTGGCCACTGGGGGATAAGTGTCTCCCCGTCTGGAATTTGAAATCATTTGGTCATGCTCCACTTTTAGTGGTGTTTCTTGCTGCTGCAGTGGGTGTTTTGTATTTGGTTCATGACATACAAAGAGTTAAACTGGGACACAATGCTGGAGGGAGTCCTGTAACGTATGGTGTGTCAAGGTCTGCAGGAGAATGCACCAACCAGGCTTCTATCCCCCATTGCTTGCCCCCTTTACCATAGGAACTTGATTCTGAATATTGCCCTGAAAACTCTCCATGTAACATGATGCCTTTACATACAAAGTTCTGCTAGCTGCACCATGTCAGTCACAAGCCATTTGAAAGCCAATGTAAGATCCACATGACCCCACCACAGATGTATTGTCACACACCTGCACACAACTTCTCTAGGCCCACTACTCAGCAGGCTCCAACTTACTGGCATCTCTGTTCTACACCATTTTCATGAAACACAGTCAATGAAGGCATTTTCTGGTACACCCATGATCAGCAACAGGACATCCAAAGGTTCTCCAGTGCCACCTGGTCATGGAAATTTCAAAATTTGGTGGTAGTTATCTAGCCATTTTTGAAGGATGAAGTTGGAGGCACTGTGGGTTTAAATTCATTCAGGAGCCATTAAATATTGAGTAAGCTCATTTCGATGAAAGCTCTGGAGAACTCTCACAGGAAAGGCTTCCCAAAGAGTGGCCCAAGGTCACATGAAGCCAGGCCCATTGAGGTCTACAATGTGAGGTCCATGTGTGTTTTGACTCTCAACTATGGCTGTCAAGTCTTTCAAAATAAAATCATGTGATATCCTTGCTGAGATTCTCAGTGCTCTGTGGAAAGGAACCCTGGGCTTAGATCTCAGTTTCCAAGGGTGACTCTCATGCATGGCCTGCTAAAATCCCAACACAATTCATGGCAATACTTCTCTGAGGTCAGTTCCAGAACTCAGTCTCTAAGGTAAATCACACCTGAGTTCAATCCCAGGTGGACCCAGTCATCTCTTCCAAACGCCACACAAATGACCACAATTAAAACCAAAACACTCCCACATGGCCCTCATCTTCTTCCATATAGACACACATCATAACCACTGGCTGGTGGTTTTCATGAGTTGCGCAGCCTAAGACAGTATCCAAAATAAGCTCCCTTGCCCCTCATTTGCCTAAAGTCATGGTGGCCTGGACACCCTTCCGGTGAACCATGAGTGATCAAAAAGGCTTGCTGTTAATACTGCTTCGATTTTCCAATTTTAGGCCTGCTGACTCTTCGGTTTAGATTCTTAATGTTAAATGGAGTCATGAGAAAAACCAAGCACCTCTGGGCTAGCCTCTTCAGGGCTTTGAAAAACTCATTTGACCAAAAAGATCTTGATTCTCACTTGATGGAGGTCAGGATCCTTAGAAGAATTTGAGAGACTTCATCCACAATGACTGCTCTTTTGGCCATTTTGGTTTTGGATACACAAGAGATCTTTCTTTAGATCCCTCAGGTTCTGAGAATCTAGGCCACAGCCTCACAGGGGGCCAAGAGCCTAAATCAGACACATCCCATTCCAAAGCAATTAAGCAAAGAGCCACAGGTGATGCCCATTTATTTCCATTTGAAAACTGTTTTCTTCATGCTTCACAAAGGGGTGGCCTGAGGCAAAGATGTTCCTGACATTCAGTGCAACAGAACAATAGGTAAGCAAAATTCCCAAAGCAGGGTTTCTCCACTGAGACTTTCCTGGTCACACTGATATCTGAGTTTTCTGAGATGCTCACCATTCCCTTCAGCTATGTAGTACATGGCCATGTCACAGAGCTTGGAGGTGGTACATATTTTGGACACAAAACCATCAGTCTATTCTGGAGAGTGCCCACAATTCAGGAAGAAAACAGGAACTTAGGAAGATAGTAGGTGTTGCCCATCTATAAGACAAGCCACAGTCCATTCATAAATCGGGCAGGATGAATGCTGAGAAGATTTCAACTAGACAGGACTCATCCATTGATGCATTTTCTTTTCTAATGTCTACAACCAGGGGCACAGTGGGATACACTGATATCCAAACACATGCCTTGTCAAACGACTTACTACAAACAGGTCCCGCCAAAACAAACAAACCGCCATTCCTACCTATTCTCAGAACATGAGACAAATTCACAAATCCCCACCCACACCCACAAAGACACCTCCTTCCCCCAAGTAGGTCTGTGACTATCTGGAGTTTCCACTGACTCGTGGGCCATAGTATGTTCCAAATAAATGGCCTTCCTGTCTCAGACCTGCTTTCCTTGTGCAACTCTGTGAATTTGTCAGGAGCCAGCAGTGTGCCACTACCTGCTTTCTCAGGAAAAACCCTATTCAGAGCTTTCCTGCGTTTTGGACATCCTCACATCAGTAGGTACCAAAAATGAATGTCTGTGTCCTTGGTAAATGCAAACAAGGAGACCACTGGGACTGGGACTGGACTGGCTATGGGTTCCTGTCTTCCTGGATCCCAAGTTCAGAGAGTTCCAACACCAAAGAAGTGATGTGAGGTCACTTCCTTCAGGAACTGAATCAGATCACTGCCTTGGCAACCTCTTTGTCCTAACAGTTGCTTCCAAGGCTACCATGAGAAAGAGGCTGCCCCTACTTCCTGTGACACTTTCACAAGTTAGAATGCTATATCAACCATAGGCACCCGGGAGCAGCTCTCCACACAGGCCTGGTTTGGTCCATCTTCTCTACATTAAAAAGAGAAAGGCTGATTCAGAAACAACCCTTCATTCTGACCATGTTGTTTGCCAGGGAAGATGACTTTTGCTCTCTCAGGTCCTTCATAGCTGCCTACATCTTCTCCAGTGATCATTTCTGCATGGAATTTTGTGGTTCTCAGCAGGTGGAAGATCCCCTACATTCCTATATTGTAAGACCAACTTTGTCCCTCCTCCTCTGTAAAGTTAGATTGAGGGAACAGTGTATGGTTAGGGTTAATAACATGTTCGATTTGGGTTAGAAATTATTCTGCTGGATGAATAATTGTACAAGAATAATGAGGTGAAATGTATGTAGGAAAACAGAAATCTAAGTAAAATTTGAAGCCCAGAAGGGGATTGGGCTTCAAGGGATTGTGATACTTAGCATTGCGATCAAGGGATTGTGATACTTAGCATTGAATTATGTTCTGCAGAGATGTCTCAGAGAGATCGATATACAATGGCATAAGACCCTGTACCTTGGATTATTGAATGTAGAAGAGAACATCCAGTCAGAAAGCATTAATAGGTAGGATTAGGAAGATAGTCAGTAGGTTTAGGAGGAAGAGTGATTATAGGATTTGGAACAAAAGTTTGTTAGCAATAGGGTTTCGATTAGAGTGTGAATGGAAATGTCAGCACATGTGAAGAGTCAGTCACAATGATGAACTGGGGAAAATATGTAGGAAAGCAATCAATAGAGACATTATGAAATCAGGAAAAGTATAAAGTGAGAGAAAGGATTAGATGTTTTCAACAGGGTTGAATTTGAATATATAATCTTAGGAAGAAACAAATATATTGTCACAAATAGGATTGATTTTTGAGAGCATTAGGCAACTTGGACATGGATGTTTTTAGTAATCCATATTCACTTTACATTTAGGCTTTGGTACAAACATAAGTGTGACCTTTTCTTTTTGTGTCCAAATATTACTGTGATAAAATGTATATGTAGATAAGGTGACATGAGTATTTCTTCCATCATTTCTGAGACCAATAATTTGAAGACGTATAAATTAGTATTGGGTTTACAAAGAGGTGTACCCTGTGTCTATGAATATAAAGAAAAAGCATGAATAGACTGTACAGTGAATAAATAATATAACTGGTTTCACTTTAAATCATGGATTGAATTGATATCTGAAAATATATAAGAAATATTATATTGATACAAAATCATTCATTCCAACCAGTTATACATCTAATGGTAATATTGGGGTTATGGATTATCATGAAGGGTGTGTGAGTTTTGCTTCAAAAGTGATTATGGAAATCGAAAATAATGTATTTGGAAAGAAGTCTCATGAGAAGACCAGTCAAGAAACATGGAGGAATACATGTGTTTCGAAGCAGAAAATGATTGAAAGTGAAACAAATGCCTATAATTTTGTAACTTGTTGATGAAATATATATCTTATAATGTGCATAAACTGAAGAAATAGTAAAATACCAGTGGTGAATAAGAATGAACATAAAAATACACATCATGTCCCATAGGAATCTACTTGCATTAATGAGAAACTGGGTCAATTATTGTAGAAATATTAGGATTTGTATTCATGATTCACTGAAGTTAATTTTCAGTAATAGGAAACAAATAGTATTTCAGGTGGTTGAATATTTCCGAGAATAATCTTGTGAAATGTTGACTATAAATCCTCATACATGAACTAGAATGAAATTAAGGAGTGTATAATAAAACACATATATTTAATATTTTAAAACATCTGGAGTGTGTATACACACACACACACACACACACACACATTAAAAAGTAGTAGTATATATGCCAATCGAAATTCATCATGAAATATATATCATCCACAGATCGAAAAATATTCATTTTCCTGAACATGGAATTATGTATAATATTGTTCAACTAGGAAGCTCACACAGAGGATGAATTTTCAGATTCCACAGTGTTTAGGAGGAGTGATCACTTCTCACAATTTGTATCTGCCAAGTCAGACACCTGACAAGAATGTACGTGTGATACCAGGTAGGATTCTATATATGCATATAAAAATAGATGTGCTGAATAGGCTACATAGAATGGGAGAGAGGAATTCACATATTTGTTAACTTTAAAAACACATGGAGAACTATATCAATTACAAATTGACTAGATTTATAACACCAACACTTTGTCACGCAAAAGCCGTGTCCAACTATACACTATGCCTCCTCTGATATGCTTGTATTTCTATTCTGTTTGAGTTATTTTTCTCCATCATATTAGGATTAGTAGTCAGAGTATAGTAGGTTATGGGTTAGTGTCAGGGATTCAGTATTTCAAGTAGAAAATAGGAAAATGAATCTAATAAGCATGAAAATATGTGCTACAAAAAATATTCCCACTCTCATCCAGAAGAATGCCTTGAAATTATCATCGCCCATAGTATGACACAATTAGAGGAGAAGAGTTAGAAAATATGTGAATAGATATCTGGACTGGAAAATGCTCAGCATTACACAACTATGGAGGTGGTAGAACAGTTTCCAAAAGTAAAGGACAGTGTAAACCCTCCACAAACATGGAGCTATGCTGGCCTAAAGACTTCTTGAGAAACTGCCTCTGAGTTTGGGTAGTTGAAATATATGTTGTTGTCAGGAGCTTAACTTCCTTTGTAGTGAGACCATCAAAGTTTGGTCTGCATCTATGTGACCTGGAGGACATGGTTTCTTATTTTCCAATGAACATGAGGCTGCAGTGCTGAATTCACTCTTTGTAGCTAAACTGTGGTCACTGGGGGCTAAGTGTCTCCCCATGTGGACTTTGAAGCCATTTGGTCATCCTCCACTTTTCCTGGTGTTTCTTGCTGCTGCACTGGGTGTTTTGTATTTGCTTCACGACATACAAGGAATTCAACTGGGAAACAGTGCTGGAGGGAGTCCTGTAACATGTGGTGGGTCAGGGTCTGCAGGAGAATGCCCCAACTTGGCTTCTATCCCACATTGCTTGCCCCCTTGACCATACCAACCTGATTCTGAACATTGCCCTGAAACCTCTCCATATTACAAGATGCCATTTCATATAATGGTCTGATGGCTGCACGAAGTCAGTCACAAGCAATTTGGAAGCCAATGTAATATCCACATGGCCACACCACAGATGTATTATCACACACCTGCACACCACTGCTCTAGGCCCACTACTCAGCACGCTCTAACTTACTGGCATCTCTGTTCTACACCATTTTCAAGAAACCCAGTAAATCAAGGCACTGTCTGGTACACTCATGATCAGCAATGGGACATCCAATGGTTATCCAGTGCCACCTGGTCATTGGGAATTTCAAAAATTTTATGATATTTATCTATCCATTTTTCAAGAATGAAGTTGAAGGCACTTTGGGGTTTCCATTCATCCCAGAACCATTAAATGGTGAGGAAGCTCATTTCAATGAAAGCTCTGAGGAACTCTCACAGGCAAGGCTTCTCAGAGTGTGCCCAAAAGGTCACATGAAGCCAGGCCCTTTAAGGTCTATAATGTGAGGTCCTTGTGTGTTTTGACTCTTAACTGTGGCTGCCAAGTTTTTCAGAATAAAATCATGTGATATCCTTGCTGAGATTCTCAGTGCTCTGTTGAAAGCTTTCCTGGGCCTAGATCTCAGGTTTCAAGGGCGACTCTTATGCATGGCCTCCTACAATCCCAACACAACTCATGGCAATACTTCTCTGAGGTCAGTTTCAGAACTCAGTTTCTAAGGGGAATCACACCAGAGTTCAAGCCCATGTGGACCCAGTCATCTATTCCAAACGCCACAAAAATGACCACATTTAAAACCAAAACATTCCCACATTGCCCTTATCTTTAACCATATAAACACTCATCATTAACTCTGGCTGCAGGTTTCCAAGAGTGGCGCAGCCCAAGACAGTGTCCAAATAATGCACCCTTGCCCCTGATATGTCCAAAGTAAGGGTGGCCTGTTCACCCTTCTTATGAACCAGGAGTGATCAAATAGGCCTGCCATAAATACTGCTCTGCTTCTCCAATTTGAGGCCTACTGACTGTCAGGTATAGATTCTTTATGTGATTTGGCATCATGAGACAACCCAAGCAGTTCTGTAGGAATTTGAGGAACTCATTTGATCCAAAGGATCCCTATTCTCACTTGATGGAGGTCAGGAACCAAACAGAAGAAGGCAAGAGACTTCATCCACAATGACAGATTTTTTGCCATTTTGGTTTGGATGCACACATGGGATCTTCTTTAGATCTATCAGGAGCTGAGAATTTTAGCCACAGCCTCAAACAGGGCCTAGTGTCTGATTAAGACACATCCCTTTCCAGAGCAATTAAGCAAAGAGCCACAGGTGATGCCCATTCATTTCCATTTGAAAACTATTTCTTCAGGCTTCACAAAGGGGTGGCCTGAGGCAAAGACCTTCCTGACATTCAAGGCAACAGAAACATAGATAAGCAAATGGAGCCAAGCAGGGTTTCTCCACTGAGACTTTACTGGTCACACTGGTATCTGAGTTTTCTGAGATGTTCCCATTCCCTTCAGCTATCAAGGACATGGCCATGTCACAGAGTTTGGAGGTGGTACATATCTTGAACAATAAACCATGATACTATTCTGGAGAGTGGCCAGAATTCAGGAAGAAAACAGCAACTTAGGAAGTTAGTAGGTGTTTCCCATCCATAAGGCAAGCAACAGTCCATTAATCAATTGTGCAGGATGAATGCTGTGAATCTTTCTACTAGACAGGACACCTCCATTGATGCATTCTCGTTTCTAATGTCTAAAACCACGGACACAGTGGCTACACAGACATAGAAACACTCGCCTTGTCTAAAGACTTACTAGAAAAAGTCGACTCCAAACCAAACCAACCACCTTTCCTACCTATTCTCAGAACATGAAACAAAACCACAAACTCACACCCACAACCAAAAAGGCACCTCCTTCCCAAAAATAGGTCTTTAACTATCTGGAGTGTCCTCTGACTGGTGGGCCATACTATGTTCCACTCGAAATGGCCTGTCTGGTCTCAGATCTTGTCTCCTTGGCCAACTCTGTTATTCTGGGAGGAGCCAGTGGTTAGCCACAACCTGCTGTCTCAAGAAAGGCCCCTCTTCAGAGCTCTACTGGCATTTGGCCATCCTCACATCAGTAGGTACCAAGAAGGTCTGACTCTGTACTTGGTAAATCCAAACAAGTGAGCCCACTGGGACTGGGACTGGGACTGGCTCTTGGTGCCTGGCTTCTTGCATCCCAATTTCAGAGAGTTCCATCACCAAGAAAATGAGGTATGTCACTTTCTTTGGAACTGAATGAGGCCACTGCCTTGGCAACAACTTTGTCCTAACACTTGCTTACAATGGTCCCATGAGTTGGAGGGTGCCCCTACTTCCTGTGACAATTTGACTAGTTAGAATGGTATATCAAAATAGACACCATGGAACAGCTCTCCACGAAGGCCTGGTTAGGTCCATCTTCTCTACATTAAGAAGAGAGAGTCTGATGCATACACATCCCTTCGTCCTGTGCAGGTTGTTTGCCATGGAAGATGGCTTTTGCTCATTCAGGTCCTTCATAGCTGCCTACATCTTCTCCAGGGATAATTTCTACATCGAACTTTGAGGTTCTCAGCAGTTGGAAGATCACCTACATCCCTTATTGAAAGAATAGCCCTGTCCCTGCTCTTTTGTAATGTTAGATTGAGGCAACAGTGTATGGTTAGGGTTAATAACAGGTTCGATTTGGGTTAGGAATCATTCTGCAGGATGAATAATGGTATTGGGAACCTGCAATATATAGAAATATAGTGGTTAAATATAAGTATGGAAACAGAAATCTAGGTAAGATTTGAAGCTCAGAAGTGCATTGGGCAATAGATTGGGACACGTAGCTTTGAATTACGTTCTGCATACATATTTCAGAAAAATCGATATACAATGGCATAGGACCTTGTACCTCGGATGATTGAATGTAGTAGAGTACATCCACTCAAAAAGGGATAGTCGATAGGATCAGGAAGATAGTCAGTATGTTTCGGAAGAAGATAGAGTATAGGATTTGGACCAAAGTTCATTAGCAATAGGGTTTTGGTTAGAGAGTGAATGTCAATGTCATCACATGTGAAGGGTCAGTCACAATGTTGAACTGGGAAAAATATGTAGGAAAGTAGATATCAATAGAGACATTAGGAAATCAGGCAAAGTATAAAGTGAGTGAAAAAACTAGACATTTCCAACAGTTTTGAGGTTGAATATATAATCTTAGAAAGAAACAAAAATGTGGTCACCAATAGGATTGACATTTGAGAGCATTAGGCAACCTGGATATGGATGTTTTTAGTAATCCATCTTCAGTTTCCATTTAGGCTTTGGTACAATCATACGTGTGACTTTTGCATTTTGTGTCCAGAATATTACTGTGGTAACATGCATATGTAGATCAGGTGACATGAGTATTTCTTCCACCATTTCTGGGAGCAATATTTAGAAGAAGAATAAATTAGTATTGGGCATACTAAGAGGTGTACCCTGTGTCTATGAATATAGAGATAATGCATGAATAGACCATATAGTGAATAAATAATATAACTGGTTCCACTTAAAATAATGGATTAAACTGATATCAGAATATATATAAGAAATACTATATTGATATGAAATCATTCCTTCCAACCAGTTATACATCTAATGGTGATATTATAGTTATGGTTTATCATGAAGTGAGTGTCAGTTTTGCTTCAAAAGTGATAAAGGAAATCAAAAATAATGTATTTGGAAAGAAGTCTCATGATAAGACCAGTCAAGAAACCTGGAAGAATCCATGTGTTCTGAAGCAGGAAGTGATTGAAAGTGAAACAAATGCCTATAAGTTTGCTAACTTGTGGATGAAATATGTATCCTATGATGTGCATAAATTGAAGAAATAGTAATGTACCAGTGTTGAATTAAAATAAATTTCAAAATACACATCATGTCACATAGGAATGTACTTGCATTGATGTTAAACTGGGTCAGTTACTGTAGAAGTATTAGTATTTGTATGCAACATTAACTGAAGTTAGTTTTTAGTACTGCAAACAATATGTATTTCAGGTGGATGAATATTTCTGAGAATGATCTTGTGAAAAGTTGATTATAAATCCATATACATGAACATGAATGAATTTAGTGAGTGTATATAAGACACATATATTTCATATTTTGAAAAATCTGGAGAGTGTATATATATATATACAAAAAAACACACACAGACAATAAATTAGCAATCGAAATTTATCATGAAATATATATCTTCCACAGATGCAAAATTATTTCTTTTAGAACATGGATTTATGTATAATGTTGTTCTTCTAGGAAACACACCCCTAGGTTAAATTTTCAGTTCCAACAGAGTTTAACAGGAGTGATCATTTCTCACAAATTGTATTTGCCAAATTAGCCTCCTCACAAGAATGTAGGTGTGATACCAGGTAGTGTTCTATATGTGCATTTAAAAATACATGTGCTGAATAGGCTACAGAGAAAGGGAGAGAGGAATTCACATATTTGTTAACATTAAAAACACATGGAGAACTATTTCAATTAAAAATTGACTAGATTTATAACACCTACAATTAATCATGCAAAAAACAAGTCCAACTATACACCATGATTCCTCTGAACTGCTAGTATTCCTATTCTGTTTGTGTTATTTTTCTCCATCATATTAGGAGTAGTAGTCAGAGTTTATTAGGGTATGCGTTAGTGTCAGGGATTCAGTATTTCGAATGGAAAATTGGAAAATGACTCTAAAGGGTATGCAAATATGTGCTACACAAAAATGTTCACACTCTCATCCAGAAGATTGCCTTGGCATTACCTTAGTTCCAAGTAAGATACAATAAAGGAGAAAAGTTAGAAAATCTGTAAATACATATCCGGAATAAAAAATGCTCAGGATTTCACAAACTTGTAGGTGGTAGAGGAGTTTCCAAAAGTAAGGGACAGGGTAAACACTCCACAAACATTGAGCTCTGCTTGTGTAAAGACTTCTTGAGAAACTCTCTGAGGTTGGGCTCTTAAAATACATGTTGTTGTCAGGAGCTTTAGCTTCCTTTGTTGTGTGACCATCAAATCTGGGTGTGCAAATATGTGACCTGAAGGACATTGTTTCTAATTTTCCAATGAAAATGAGGCAGCAGTGCTGAATACTCTTTTTGTAGTTAAACTATGGCCACTGGGGTGTAAGTGTCTCCCCGGGTTGACTGTGAAGCCATTTGGTCATGCTCCAATTTTCGTGGTGTTACTCCTTGGTGCACTGGGAGTTTGGTATTTGCTTCATGAAATACAAGGAGTTCAACCTCGACACAGTGCTGGAGGGAGTTCTGTCACGTGTGGAGGGACACGGTCTGCATGAGAATGCACCAACCAGGATTCTGTCCCACATAGGTTGCCCCTTTGTCCATAGAAACCTGATTCTGAACATTTCCCAGAAACCTATCCATATAACAAGATGCCTTTACATATAAGGGTCTGCTGGCTGTACCCTGTCAATCACAAGGCAATTGGAAGCCAATGGCAGATCCACATGCCCCAACACACATGTTTTTTAACACACCTTCACACCACTGATCTAGGCCCACTAATGAACAGGCTCCAACTTACTGGCATTACTGTTCTACACAATTTTCATGAAACCCAGTCAGTCAAGGCACTGTCTGATACACTCATGATCAGCAACAGGACATCCAAAAGTTTTCCAGTGCCACCTGGTGATGGGAATTTCAAAAATTTCATGGTATTTATCAAGCCATTTTTCGAGGATAAAGTTGGAGGCTCTGTGGGTTTCAATTCATTCAGGAACCATTAAATGTTGAAGAAGCTCATATCAATGAAAGATCTTGAGAACACTCACAGGCAAGGCTTCCCAAAGAGTGGCCAAAAGGTAACATGAAGTCAGGCCCATTGAGGTATACAATGTGAGGTCCATATGTGTTTTGACTCTCAAGTGTGGCTTTAAAGAATTTCAGAATAAAATCATGTGATATCCAGGCTGAGATTCCCAGTGCTGTGGGCAAAGCCACCCTGCACCTAGATCTCCCTGCACCACAATTAATACCTGAGATGTTGGTTGCATGGCCTAGTAAAATCCAAACACAATTCATGACAATACTTCTCTTATGTCACTTCCAGAATTCAGTCTCTCAGGGGAATCATACCAGAGTTCAAGCCCAGGTGGACCCAGTCATCTGTTCCAAGCACCAAACAAATTACCACAATTCAAAACAAAATGCTCCCACATGCCCCTTATCTTATTTCATGTAGACACTCATCATAACATCTGGATGGAGGTTTCCATGAGGGGCACAGCACAAGACAGTGTCCAAAATAACCTTTCTTGCCCCTCATTTGCCTAAAGTCAGTGTGGCCTGGAAATCCTGACTGTGAACCAGGAGTGATCAAATACGCCTGCCGTTAATACTCCTTGGCTTCTCCAATTTGATGCCTACTGACTGTGGGGTTTAGAATCTTTATGTAAACTGGATTCATGAGAAAACCCAAGCACCTATGGGCTAAACTCTGCAGGGCTTTAAAGAACTCATTTGACCCAAAGGATCCCTATTTTCACTTGATGGATGTCAGGAATCTTAGAGAAGAAGGTGAGAGTCTTCATCCACAATAACTGCTCTTTTGGCCATTTTGGTTTTGGATGCACCCATGGGATCTTTCTTTAGATCCATCAGGTGCTGAAAATCTAAGCAACAGCCTCACACAGGGCCAAGAGGGTGATTCAGACACATCCCTTTCCAAAGCAATTAAGCAAAGAGCAAAACACACACAGACATTATAAAGTGGCAATATATATGCCAATTGAAATTCATGATGAAATATATATCGTCCACAGATCCAAAAATATTAATTTTACTGAACATGGATTTATGAATAATGTTGTTAAACTAGAAAGGTTACCCTTAGGTTGAATTTTAAGATCCAATAGCATTTAGGAGGAGTGATCTCTTGTCATAATTTGTATCTGCCATGTCAACCACCTCACAAGAATGTATATGTGATACCAGGTAGGATTCTATATGTTTATATAAAAATACATGTGATGAATAGGCTACAGAGAAAGGGATAGAGGAATTCACATATTTATTAACTTAAAAAACACAAGGAGAACTATTTCAATTAAAAATTAACTAGATTTATAACACCTACCCTACATAATGCAAAAGGAAAGTCCAACTATACACCATGCCTCTTCTGAACTGCTTGTATTTCTATTGTGTTTGTATGCACTGTGGGTTTCAAGAACCATTAAATGTTGAGGAAGCTCATTTGAATGAAACTCTGGAGAACTCTCATAGGCAAGGCTTCCCAAAGAGTGACCAAAAGGTTAGATATAGCCAGGCCCATTGAGGTCTACAATGTGAGGTCCATGTGTGTTTTGACTCTCAACTATGGCTACCAAGTCTTTAAGAATAAAATCATGGGATATCTTGGCTGAAATTCTCAGTGCTCTGTGGAAATCCACCCTCGTCCTTGATCTTAGTTTCCAAGGGCGACTCTCATGCTTGGCCTCCTAAAATATCACCACAATTCATGGCAATACTTCTCTGAGTTCAGTTCCAGAAGTCAGTCTCTAAGGGGAATCACACAAGAATTCAAGCCCAGGTGGACCCACTCATCTCTTCCAACCGTCACACAAATGACCACAATTAATACCAAAACACTCTCACATGGCCCTCCTCTTCTTCTATAAAGGCACTCATCATAACATCTGGCTGGAGGTTTCCATGAGGGGCACAGCCCAAGACAGTGTCCCAAATAAGCTCCCTTGCCACTCATTTGCCTAAATTCAGGGTGGCTTGGACACCCTTCTTGTCCACCAGGAGTGATCTGAAAGGGTAAAATAAATTGAAATTAAAGTGTAAAAGTTGAAGTGTAAAAGACTGGGTTTTGTAAAGTTTCTAAGCTGCAAGGCCTGAGTTAAAATGTAAAGGACCAGGTATTGTTAAGTTCCTATGCTACATGCAAAACCTGAAATTCCTGTAGCTTGTAGTACAATTCCCGACTGCCCAGTAAATATTCCCCCTGACCGCCTGGTTATTTAATAACCTAGGACCCTGTGTGGCCTGGCACATAGGCATTGCAAGGCCTAAAGCAATCTGTTTGAATGTGTACCTCGCTTTAGAACTGACCTATCACTCCTGCCTCACCTGTTCTTGCCAATGAGTGAACTAATCATGTTTAGGAATTGTTGTTTGATTTTTCTGCGGTGTATGTTGATTTCTTAAAGGAGACTGTGATATATGTAAAGTCCCGCCCTCCCCAAAAAGTGTACTTAAGCACTGCTCAACCCCTGCTCGGGGCTCTGGGCTGCTCTCCCTTCTTGAGTGAGCACGTAGCCCCAGCATGCTGGATTGGATCCTCAATGAACGCCTTTTTCTGTTGCATGAGCTGTGGTCTCTTGGTGGTCTCTTCCTCCGACGTTCACCGGATCCTTACATTTGGTGCGTTGGCCGGGAATCACGCAGCATAGGACAAGGACACCCCAACATTCCCCTCTGGGGGTAAGTAAGGCGCTTCTTTCCATTTTTCCTTGCGATCGCTCAGAGCTTTTTGTTCAGGTTCCGTTTTTCCGTTTTTGGTTTGGGTTGGCAGAGTGGCTGCCAGCGGAGAACGTAAGTTCCCCCTGTCAGTGGTGGACAAACGTGTCCTAAAGCCACAGACCACGTCCTCGCAAGGGATGCCTTGGAGGACTCAGGGAGTGATGGATGTGCCCTCATTGGGTGAGGAGGGACGGATGAGCCCACATTAGGTGACTCTGCTGCCAACCCATCATATCTTGCTGGCTACTTTTTTCTCTCAGGTTGAATTCACTGTCTGGCTTTGTGGTCTAACCCATCAGGTTTTGCCAGTTACTAGGTTCTAATCTTTACTTCTGAACTCGTGTTAAATGTTACCTGTGTGTACATGTTTGTGTCACGTTTGTATTGTCCTTGTCTCTGTTTGAGAAACTCTCATTATGGGACAAAGCCATTCCATGCCTCTGTCCTTGAAGCCTTTCCTGGTCCCTGCCTCCAATCCGACACCGTCACCCAGGATCCTATCACTCAAACCTTCTACTCCTTCCCCTCTTCCCTCCATTCTCCCTGAGTCACAAGATTGTAGATCTTGGGGTTGTGAACAAACGGGAGCTGCATGATGGTCTTTGTGTGTCTTTTTATCTGAGTTTCTGTTAAATGTGATGGCATTGTTTGGACCGATGCAGAGTCCCGAGTTCCAACCTGCCTTACATATGTGGAAGTTACTTTAGCTAAATTTTAAACTAATGCTTCTCCTGTGAGGGACCAAAAGTCAATAGAACCGCCAGTTTTTCTGTTCTCACCTTTTGCACCTCTCTTAGCTGTGTTTTAAAGAACTTTGATAAACTTTACTCCCCTTTGTTAAGCAAGATTACGGAAGCAGTGATTTTTTTCTTCCCGTAGTTGGCTTGAGCATGCCCACTGCAGAGGGAAATGTCTGGGGTCAAAGAACTTTGATATCTCGCTTAAACTTTTCTCAAAACCCTGTCCTCATTATTAAATTGGCATTAATTGGCTTTGGGATGGGAACCAAGCCTTCAGTCATAAATTTTGACACCCCAGAGGGGACTTTAAATAAACCCCACTCTGTCCTCTTGGGGAAGCCTAGCACTCAAAACAACTGCAAGCAGAGGATGAAATTTTTGGGAGCTGACTACTGCAAAGTTGGGAGACATAGAATATGCCTGGTGCCTGGGGTCAAAGCAAACCAGAGGAACTAATCCTGTAAGTAAATGGTGAGCCTAAGGGACTCCCAGCAGCTGACAGAGCCATTTTGCTGTGGGGAACTCCCTTATTCCTTACGTGCACTTTAAGGATTTCTCCACCTCTGTTTACTTAACAAAAGGGACAATGAATGCATTAATATGTTGATATTATAGATTTTTTCTTGGGGATGATCTAGGGTGAATGTGTATCTAAAAATGATTTTTTTTTTATTTTAACCATCTCGTATCTAAATGGGTTTCTAAAGCATTGCACTATGTTACAGTTAAAAGTTGGGTTTAAACAATTGTTTAGTTTGATTTCAGGTAGTTCATGCTAGGAAACTTAAATACTTAGGATAAAAAATAATTAAAGAGTTTTAATTTTTAACTAGGCAGCCTGAAAAAATTTCACTAGATATACCAGTGCATTAACTTGGGAAGAGATAATAAATTATGATATGGTATCTATTCCCATCAGTGTGTAAGATTTTAAAAAATGGTACTAAATTAAAACGTTGGTCTGGCTTATTGAAATGACATTAATTAGCAACAGTCTTGGAAATTTTTAAAGCTTAATTTCGGATACACATGGTAGTGTGTGGTTCTTTTTAAAAAATTTTCAGCCAATTTAATGTAACTTAATACTATTAGAAACTTCATAACAAAGAAAGGGGCTTAACGATCCTATAGAAACTTCTTCTGATGGTGGCTTTAATATTATCAAAAAATGATCCTATTTTTAGTTTTGTGTGAGCAAGTTTTTCTAGTGTAGAAAAATCTAAAGATATAAAATTTTGAGAATTACATCTTAAACTTGCATCAAAATTTTCAACATCCAAACCTGGAAATTATGACTTATAGCTAAAATGCCTCAGGCCTGAGGTTTCTGCTACTAATTCCAGTCTTTTCAGTTTTCCAGACCTCAGCAAGGACTTAAGTTGATATGCAAATAAAAGAAGCCTGCAGCACTCAGCAGGAGACAGATAAAAAAGAGTAAATGTGTCTTTTTACCTGAACTCAAACTAGACCTAACCAAAAAATTATATTATACGGTATTTACTAATTACTGGCCAGTCATCTTTTTTAGGACTCTTGCTTTTCTTAGATTCTGTATTTTTTTTTTGAACTCATGATCTTGATTCTGCTGATGGGTTAATGTTTTCTGATCAGTTCTATTTTTGATCGACTCTGGAGTTTTTAGCATTTCAATGGAGATTTCACCTGAAAAAGCTACAAGGCTTTTATTATTGTGTTATGTGTTACATTTGTGTTACGTGTTGTATGTTGGTATGTCTGTATGTGTGTATGTCCATATATCATGCAGTGATATGACAATTGACAGATGAGGAGCACTCATGAAAAATTTAAGAATGTATCCAAATGTCTTTGATTCACGTGATTCATATGTTTTAATTCAAATTGGGTAAACAGATAAAAATAAAGATGTCTTTAAAATTAGGCCAATAAGTTTTCTAGGTTTTCAAAAAGGCCCTAATAAAATGTAGATGTCTATAAAATAATCTGCCTAAATTCAGAAATTTACAAGTATTGTATTGAAATGTGAACAGAAAGAGGTTAGTAGATGAAAAAGAGAAACTAAAAGGTTCCAGATATAGATCTAATAGAGGAAAAATGTGTTTCTGGATAAGAGAGTCTATATGATTAAGTAATTAAAGGGGTTTAAGTAAATAATAAAAAAAGGTTTGTGTAACTTGGTTATATGTGTAAGTTTTGAGCAAGTAATCTTAAAAAAATAAACAGCTGGTAAAACAAGTACTGTTTTTATAAAATTGTGCCATGTTATTTCTTTAAAATCTATACTTGTTTAATACAAAAACATCAATGTAATTGTGGTGTTAATGTGTTCATATCTTCCAGGTATACAAGTCTGTAAGGTAGAAGCTTCCAAAGACCATTGTATCAAGCTGGTGTTCTAAGGTTGTATGGTAATTCTAGGCTTAAAAGAAAAACATGTTGGAGATTTATGTATATCATTTGTGTTCTATAATTGGACTTGTTATCAATAAGATATGTACAGTTCCATGTTACTTTTTACACTGAGATTCAATTTAAAAGTATTTTTAACTTAATAAGAGACAAATCTGTGAAGGTTTTATTGTAAACACAAAGGTAATACCCAATCATTTCCATGTGAAAACTGTTTTCTTCAGGCTTCACAAAGGGGTGTCCTGAGACAAAGACTTTCCTGATATTCAGGGCAACATAACAATAGGTAATCAAAAGGCCCAAAGCAGGGTTTCTCCACTGAGACTTTACTGGCTACACTGATATCTAAGTTTTCTGAGATGCTTGCCATTCCCTTCAGCTATCCAGTATATGGCCATGTCACAGATCTTGGAAGTGGTTCATATATTGGACACAAAATCATGAGCCTATTCTGGAGAGTGGCCAGAATTCAGGAAGAAAACAGGAACGTAGGAAGATAGTTGGTGTTGCCCATTGATAAGGCAAGCCACACTCCATTTATAAATTGTGCCGGATGAATGCTGGGAAGTTTTCTCCTTGAGAGGATACACCCATTGAGGCATTCTCTTTTCTAATGTCTACAACCACGGACACAGTGGGATACACAGACCTAAAAACACTCGCCTTGTCAAAGGACTAACTAGAAACACTCCACTCCAAACCAAACACACCCCCTTTCCTAACTATTCTCAGAACAAAAGAAAAAACCACAAACCCATACCCACAACCACAAAGGCACCTCCTTCCCCCAAGTAGGTCTGGAACTATCCAGAGTGTCCTCTGACCGGAGGGCCATACTATGTTCCCCAGAAATTGTCTGTCCTGTCTCAGATCTGGGCTCCTTGGTCAACTCTGTGAAGTTTTCAGGAGCCAGCAGTGAGCCTCTACCTGTTTTCTCCGGAAGGGCCGCTCTTCAGAATTTTTCTGGAATTTGGCCATTCTCACATAAGTAGGTACCACAAAAGACTGACTCTGTCCTCGGAAAATCCAAACAAGTGAGAACACTGGAACTGGTGCTGGGACTGGGTCTTGGTGCCTGGCTTCCTGGAACCCAAATTTGGAGAGTTCCATCAACAAGGATGTGAGGTGAGGTCACTTCCTTTAGTAACTGAATGAGGTCACTGCCTTGGCAACCAATTTGTCCTAACATTTGCTTCCTAAGGTCTCATAACATGGAGGATGTCCCTACTACCTGTGACACTTTCACAAGTTAGAATAGTATAGAAACCATAGTCACCTGGGAACAGCTCTCCACAAAGGCCTAGTTTGGTTCATCTCCTCTACCTTAAGAAGAGAGAATCTGATTCAGACACAACCCTTCATCCTGACCAGGTTGTTTGCCATGGAAGATGCCTTTTGCTCTATCATGTCCTTCATAGCTGCCTACATCTTCTCCAGGGATCATTTCTGCATGGAACTTTGAAGTTTTCAGCAGGTGGAAGATCCCCTGCATTCCTGTATTGTAAGACCAAACCTTTCCCGGCTTTTCTGAACACTTAGATTGAGGGAACAGTGTATGGTTAGGGTTAATAATATGTTCAATTAAAACCAAAATACTCCCACATGGCCCTCATTTTCTTCCATGTAGACATTCATCATAACCTCTGGCTGGAGGTTTCCATAAGGGGCGCAGCCCAAGACAGTGTCCAAAATAAGTTCCCTTGCCCCTCATTTTCCTAAAGTCAGGGTTTCCTGGACACCCTTCCTGTAAACCAGGATTGATCAAATAGGCCTGCCAGTAATACTGCTCTGTTTCTTCATTTTGAAGCCTACTGACTGTGAGGTATAGATTCTTTATGTGATTTGGAGTCATGTGAGAACCCAAGCACTGCTGCAGGGCTTTGAAGAACTCATTTGTCTCAAAGGATCCCTCTACTTACTTGATGGAGGTCAGGAACCTAACAGAGGAAGCAAGAGACTTCATCCACAATGACTGATCTTTTTGCCATTTTGGTTTTGGATGCACACATGGGATCTTTCTTTAGATCCATCAGGTGCTGAAAATCAAAGCCACAGCCTCTCTCAGAGCCGAAAGGATGATTCAGACACATCCCTTTCCAAAGCAATTAAGCAAAGAGCCACAGGTGATGCTCATTCATTTCCAATTGAAAGCAGTTTTTTTCAGGCTTCACAAAATGGTGGCCTGAGGAAAAGACCTTCCTGACATTCAGGTCAACAGAACAGTAGGTTAGCAAAAGGCACAAAGCAGGGTTTCTCTACTGAGACTTTACTGGTCACACTGATATCCGAGTTTTCTGAGATGCTCCCAATTCCCTTTATCTATCCAGTACATGGCCATGTCACAGAACTCGACAGAGGTCCATATCTTGGACAAAAAAAATGAGCCTATTCTGGAGAGTGGCCAGAATTCAGGAAGAAAACAGGAACTAAGGAAAGAAGTAGGTGTTGCCCATATAAGGCAAGCCACAGTCCATTCATAAATTGGGCAGGATGTGTGCTGAGATGCTTTCTACTAGACAGGACACATCCATTGATGCATTCACTTTTCTAATATCTACAACCACGGAAAAAGTGGGAAACACAAACATAGAAACACTCGCCATGTCAAATGACTTACCAAAAACAGTCCACTCCAAACCAAACATACTGCCTTTCCTACCTATTCTCAGAACATGATACAAAACTACAAATTCACACCCACACCCACAAAGGCACCTCCATTACCCAAGTAGGTCTGTGACTATCCAGAGTGTCCTCAGACTGGTGGGCCTTACTCTGCTCCCTCGAAATGGACTTTCCTGTCTCAGATCAGGTCTCCTTTACCAACTCTGTAAAGTTGTCAGCATCAATCAGTGAGTCACTACCTGCTTTCTCAGGAAAGGCCCCTCTTCAGAGCTTTCCTGACATTTAGCCATCCACACATCAGTATGTACCAAGAAAGACCGACTTTGTCCTTGGTAAATCCAAACAAGTGAACCCACTGGGACTGGGACTGGGACTGGCTCTGAGTGCCTGGCTTCCTGGATCCCAAGTTCAGAGAGTTCCATCACCAAGGAAGTGAGGTAGGTCACTTCCTTCAGGAACCGAATGAGGTCACTATCTTGGCAACCACTTTATCCTAAATTTGCTTCCAAGGGTCCCATGAGAGAGAGGCTGCCCCTACTTCCTGTGTCACATTCACAAGATAGAATGGTATATCAACCATAGGCACATGTTAACAGCTCTCCACACAGACCTGGTTTGGTCCATCTTCTCTACATTAAGAAGAGAGAGGCTTATTCAGACACATCACTTCATCCTGACCAGGTATTTTACCAAGGAAGATATCTGTTGCTCTCTCAGGTTCTTCATAGCTGCCTACATCTTCTCCAGGGTTTATTTCTGCATGGAACTTGAGCTTCTCAACAGGTGGAAGATCCCCTATCTACCTGTATTATAACACCAACTCTGTCCCTGCTCTTCGTAAAGTTAAATTGAGGGAACAGTGCATGGTTAGGGTTAATAGCATGTTCGATTTGGGTTAGGAATCATTCTGTGAGATGAATAATGGTATTGGGAACCTCCGATATTACAAGCATATATAGGTGTAATATAAGTATGAAAACAGAAATCTAGGAAAGATTTCAAACCCAGATGAACATTGGGCCCTTGATTGGGATACTTAGCTTTGAATTATTTCCGCAAAGTTGTCTCAGATAAATCGATATACAATGGTATAGGACCTTGTACCTTGGATGACTGAATGAAGAAGAGATCGTCCAGACAAAAAGAGATAGTTCGAAAAGTTATTTAGATATAGGGTTTTGGTTAGAGAGTGAATGTAAATGTCAGCATATGTGAAGAGTCAGTCACAGTGATGAACTGGGGAAAATGTGTAGGAAAGCAGATATCAATAGAGACATTAGGAAATCAGGGAAAGTACAAAGTGAGTGATAGGATAAGATGTTTTTAACATGGTTGAGTTTGAATATATAATCTTAGGAAGAAACAAATATGTAGTCACCAATAGGAATGATATTTGAGATCATTAGTTAATCAGGACATGGATGTTGTTAGTAATACATGCTCACATTAAATTTAGGCTTTGGTACAATCATAAGGGTGTCCTTTGCATTTTGTGTCAGGAATATTACTGTGATAAAATGTGTATGTATATCAGGTGACTAGAGTATTTCTTCCACCAATTCTTAAAGCAATATTGTAAAGACTTATAAATTAGTATTTGGGATACAAATAGGTATACCATCGGTCTATGAATATAGAGATGATGCCTTAATAGACCATACTGTGAATAAATAATATAACTGGTTCAAACTTTAAATAATGGATTGAATTGATATCTGAAAATATATAGGAAATCTTATATTGATATACATAAGTTCATTCTAACCAGTTATACATCTAATGGTAATTTTAGCATTATGGTTTATGATGAAGAGTGTGGGAGTTTTGCTTCAAAAATGATTATGGAAATCGAAAATAATATGTTTGGAAATAATCTCATGCAAAGAACACTCAAGAAACATGGAGGAATACATATGTTCTGAAGCAGCAAGTAATTGCAAGTGAACCAAATGCGTACAGATTTGTGAACTTGTGGATGAAAAGTATTATCCTATGATGTCCATAAACTGAAGAAATTGTAATGTACCAGTGTTGAATAAAAATGAACTTCAAAATACACATCATGTCCCATAGGATTTTACTTGCATTGATGTTAAACTGGGTCAGTTACTGTACAAATATTAGTATTTGTAAGCACCATTCACCAAAGTTAGTTTTCAGTACTGGGAAATAAATATGTATTTCATGTGGATGAATATTTCTGAGAATAATCTTGTGAAAATTTGATTATAAATCCACATATAGGAACATGAGTTAAATTAATGAGTGTATAATAAGACACATATATTTCATATTTTGAATAATCTGGAGAAAAAAATATATATATATATAGATACAAACACAGACATTAAAATGTAGTAATATGTATGCCAATCAAAATTCATTATGAAATATATATCATCCTCATATCCAAAAATATTCTTTTTACTGAGCATGGATTTATGTATAATGCTGTTCATCTAGGAAATTCACCAATACGTTGAATTTTCAGTTCCATCAGTATTTAGGGGGAGTGATCTCTTCTCACAATCTGTATCATCCTAAAACAGCAAGCTCACAAGAATGTACGTGTGATACCAGGTAGGATACTAAATATGCATAATAAAATTCATGAGATGATTAGGCTACAGAGAAAGGGAGACAGAAATGTACATATGTATTAACTTTAAAAACTCATGGAGAAGTATTACAATAAAAAGTTGACTAGATTTATAACACATACACTTGATAAAGCAGAAGGCAAGTCCTAGTATACACCATGCCTCCTATGTACGGCCTGTATTTCTATTCTGTTAGGTTTCTTTTTCTACATCATATTAAGATTAGTAGTCAGAGTCTAGTAGGGTATGGGTTAGTGACAGGGATTCAGTATTTCTAATGGAAAATAGGAAAATGAATCTAATGTGTATGCAAATATTTGCTAGACAAAAATCTTCCCACTGTCCTCCAAAACAATGCCTTGATATTTCCTTCACCACAAGTAATACACAATTAGTGGAGAAGAGTTTGAAAATCTGTGAATATATATCTGGAAAAGAAAATGCTCAGGGGTTCACAACCTTGGAGGTGGTAGAGGAATTTCCAAAAGTAAGGTACAGGGTAAACACTCCACAAACATGGAACTCTGGTGGCCTAATGAGTTTTTGAGAAACTGCCTCTGAGTTTGGGCCCTTGAAAAATTTGTTGTTGTCAGGAGCTTTAGCTTCCTTTGTATTGAGACCATCAAACCTGGGTTGGCATCTATGTGACCTGGATGACATGGTTCCTTATATGCTATTGAACATGAGGAAGAAGTTCTGAATTTTCCCTTTGTTAGTAAACTGAGGACACTGGGGTCTAAGTGTCTAACCATGTGATCTGTGAAGCCATTTGGTCATACTCCACTTTTCGTGGTGTTTCTTACTGCTGCACTGGGAGTTTGGTATTGGCTTCACGTAATACAAGGAGAAAAACTGGGACACAGTGCTAGAGGGAGTACTCTCACGTGTAGTGGTTGAGGGTCTGCAGGAGAATGCACCAACCAGGCTTCTATCCCAAAAAGCTTGCACCCATGTCCATAGCAACCTGATTCTGAACATTGCCCTTAAACCTCTCCATATAACAAGGTCCCTTTACTTGTAAATTTCTGCTGGCTGCAACATGTCAGTCACAAGTCATTCGGAAACCAATGGCAGAACCACGTGTCCCCACGACAGATGTTTTATCATACACCTGCCCACCACTGCTCTGGGCCCACTAATCAGCAGGCTCCAACTTTCTGGCACCTCTGTTCTCACCATTTTCATGAAACCCAGTCAATCAATGCAATGTCTGGTACACTCATGATCAGCAACAGATATCCAAAGGTTCTCCAGTGCCATCTGTTCATGGAAATTTAAAAAATTCATGGTATTTATCTAGCCAATTTTCAAGGATGAAGTTGGAGGCACTGTGGCTTTCAATTTATTCAGGAACCATGAAATGGTGAGGAAGCTTATTTCAATTAAAGCTCGGGAGAACTCTCAGAGGCAAGGTTTCCCAAAGAGTGGCCAAAAGGTCACATTAAGCCAGGCCCATTGAGGTCTACAATTGAGGTCCATGTGTGTTTTGACTCTCAACAATGGCTGCCACGTCTTTCTGAATAAAGTCATGTGATATCCTGCCTGAGATTCCCAGTGCTCTTTGGAAAGCTATCCTGAGCCTAGATCTCAGTCTCCAAGGGCAACTCTCATGTGTGGCCTCCTAAAATCCCAACACAATTCATGTCAATACTTCTCTGAGTTCATTTCAGTCTCTAAGGGGAATCACTCCAGAGTTGAAGTCCATGCGGACCCAGTCATCTCTTCCAACCACCACACAAATGACCACAATTAAACCAAAACACTCCCACATGGCCCTCATCTTCTTCAATATAAACTCTCATCATAACCTCTTGCTGGAGGTTTCCATGAGGGGCGCAGCCTAAGGAAGTGTCCAAAATAAGCTCACTTGCCCCTTATTTGCCTAAACTCAGTGTGGCCTGGAAACCCTTTCTGTGAACCAGATGTGATAAAATAGGCCTGCCATTAATACTGCTCTACTTCTCCAATTTGAGGCCTACTCTCTGTGGGGCATAGATTCTTTATGTGAATTGGGGTCATGAGAAAATCAAGCACCTATGGGCTACCCTCTGCAGGGCTTTGAAGAACCCATTTCAGTGAGTCGAGGAATTGGACCAAATGTTCTTTAGATATAGGGTTTTTGTTAAAGAGTGAAAGTAAATGTCAGCATATTTGAAGAGTCAGTCACAGTGATGAACTGGGGAAAATGTGTAGGAAATCAGATATCAATAGAGACATTAGGAAATCAGGCAAAGTACAAAGTGAGTGATAGGATAAGACATTTTTAAAAGGGTTCAGATTCAATATTTAATCTTAGGAAAAAACAAATATGTAGTCACCAATAGGAATGATATTTGAGATCATTAGTTAATCAGGACTTGGATGTTGTTAGTAATACATGCTCACTTTCAATATAGGCTTTGGTACAATCATAAGTGTGTCCGTTGCATTTTGTGTCAGGAATATTACTGTGATAAAATGTGTATGTATATCAGGTGACTAGAGTATTTCTTCCACCAATTCTTAAAGCAATATTTTAAAGACTTATAAATTAGTATTTGGGATACAAATAGGTATACCATCGGTCTATGAATATAGAGATGATGCCTTAATAGACCATACTGTGAATAAATAATATAACTGGTTCAAACTTTAAATAATGGATTGAATTGATATCTGAAAATATATAGGAAATTTTATATTGATATCCATAAATTCATTCTAACCAGTTATACATCTAATGGTAATATTAGCATTATGGTTTATCATGAAGAGTGTCTGAGTTTTGCTTCAAAAATGATTATGGAAATCAAAAATAATGTGTTTGGAAAGAATCTTATGAAAAGAACAGTCAAGAAACATGGAGGAATACATGTGTTCTGAAGTAGGAAGTGATTGAAAGTGAACCAAATGCCTATAAATTTGTGAAATTGTGGATGAAAGGATATATCCTATAATGTCCATAAACTGCAGAAATAGTAATGTATCAGTGTGGAATAAAAATGAACTTCAAAATACACATCATGGTCCCATAGGTGTCTACTTGCATTGATGTGAAACTGGGTCAGTCACTGTGGAAATATTACGATTTGTATGCACCATTCACTGAATTTAGTTTTCAGTACTAGGAAATAAATATGTATTTAAGGTGGATGAATATTTCTAAGAATTATTTTGTAAAAATTTGATTATAAATCCACATACACACACATGAGTGAATTTAGAAAGTGTATAATAAGACACATATATTTCATATTTTGGAAAATCTAAAGAGTAGATATCTATATCTATATAGATAGATAGATAGATAGATAGATAATTAGATACTCACATACACAGACATTAAAATGTAGCAATATATATGCCATTCGAAAATCATAATAAAATAGATATCATCCACGTATCCAAAAATATTCATTTTACTGAACATTTATTTATGCATAATACTGTTCATATAGGAAATTCACCCATAGGTAGAATTTCCAGTTCCATCAGTATTTAGAGGGAGCGATCTCTTCTCACAATTTGTATCTTCCAAAATAAGCAAGCTCACAAGAATGTACATGTGATACCAGGTAGAATTCTAAAGATGCATTAAAAAATACATGTGATGAATAGGCTACAGAGAAAGTGAGACAGAAATTTACATATGTGTTAATTTTAAAAACTCATGGAGAAGTATTACAATGAAAAGTTGACTAGATTTATAACACATACCATTGATAAAGCCGAAGGCAAGTCCAAGTATACACCATGACTCCTATGAAAGGCCTGTATTTCTATTCTGTTAAGTTTCTTTTTCTCCATCATATTTTGATTAGTAGTCAGAGTCTAGTAGGGTATGGGGTAGGGTCAGGGATTCAGTATTTCAAATGGAAAATAGGAAAATGAATCTAATGTGTATGCAAATATGTGCTACACAAAAATCTTCCCACTCTCATCCAGAACAATGCTTTGACATTACCTTCGCCCCAAATAAGAAACAATTAGTGGAGAAAAGTTAGAAAATCTGTGAATACATATGTGGAAAGGAAAATGCTCAGGAGTTCACAAACTTGTAGGAGGTAGAACGGGTTACAAAAAGAGAGAGGGTAAACACTCCACAAACATGGAGCTCTGCTAGCCTTTTTGAGAAACTGCCTCTGAGCTTGGGCAGTTAAAATATATGTTGTTGTCAGGAGCTTTAGCTTCCTTTGTAGTGAGACCATCAATTCTGGGTCTCCATCTATGTGACCTGGATGACATGGTTTTTTATTTTCTAGTGAACATGAGGCAGCAGTGCTGAATTCTCTCTTTGTAGGTAAACTTTGGCCACTGGGGTCTAAGTATCTAACTGTGTTTTCTGAAAAGCCATTTGGTCATTATCCACTTTCGTGGTGTTTTTTACTGCTGCACTGTGAGTTTGGTATTGGCTTCACGATATACAAGGAGTTCTACTGGGACACAGTGCTGGAGGATGTACTCTCACGTGTGGTGGGTTACTAAAATGCACCAGTGGGGCTTCAATCCCACATAGCTTTTCAACTTTACAATAGCAACCTGATTCTGGACATTGGCAGGAATCCTCTCCATATAATAAGATGCCTTTACATACAGTCTGCTGGCTGTACCATGTCAGTCACAAGTGATTTCTAAGCCAATGGCAGATCCACGTGGCCCCACCAGAAATGTTTTTTTCACACACCTACACTCCACTGCTCTAGGCCCACTAGTCTGCAGGCTCCAACTTTCTGGCATCTATGTTCTACACTTTTTCCATGAAACCCAGTCAATCAAGGCACTGTCTGGTACAGTCATGATCAGCAACAGGACATCCAGAGGTTCTCCAGTGCAACCTGGTCATGGTAATTTCAAAAAATTCATGGTATTTATCTAGATATTTTTCAATAATGAAGTTGGAGGCACTGTGGGATTCAATTTATACAGGAACCATTAAAAGGTGAGGAATCTCATTTCAATGAAAGGTCTGGAGAACTCTCACAGGCAAGGCTTCCCAAAGAGTGGGCAAAAGGTCACATGAAGCCAGGCCCATTGAGGTCTACAATGTGAATTCCATGTGTGTTTTGACTCTCAACTATGGCTGACAATCTTTCAAAATAAAATCTTGTGATATCCTGGCTGAGATTCCCAGTGCTCTGTGGAAAGTCACCCTGGGCCTAGATCTCAGTTTCCAATGGCGAATCTCATGCTTGGCCTCCAAAAATCTCAACACAATTCATGGCAATACTTCTCTGAGCTCAGTTCCACAACTCAGTCTCTAAGGGGAATCACAACAGAGTTCAAGCCCAGGTGGATCCAGGCATCTCTTCCAATTGCCACACAAATGACGACAATTAAAACCAAAACACTCCCACAGGGCCCTCTTCTTCTTTTGTATAGACACTAATCATAACCTCTAGCTGGAGGTTTCCATGAGGGGCACAGCCCAAGACAGTGTCAAAAATAATCTCACTTGCCCCTCATTTGCCTAAAGTCAGGGTGGCCTGGACAACATTCCTGTGAAACAGAAGTGATCATATAGGACTGCTGTTAATACTGCTCCACTTCTCAAATTTGAGGCCTACTGACTGTGGGGTATAGATTCTTTGTGTGAATTGGAGTCATGAGAAAACGCAAGCACCTATTGTCCAGCCTCTGCAGGGCTTTGAAGAACTCATTTGACACAAATGATCCCTATTCTCACTTGATGGAGGTCATTAATATTACAGAGGAAGGCAAGAGGCTTCATGTACAATGACTGATCTATTTTTCCATTTTGGTTTTGGATGCCCACATGGGATCTTTCTCTAGATACATCAGGTGCTGAAAATCTAAACCACAGGCTCACACAGGGCCAAGTGGCTGATTCAGACAAATCCCTTTCCAAAGCAATGAAGTAAAAAGCCACAGGTGATTCCCATTCATTTCCATTTGAAAACTCTTTTCTTCAGGCTTCACTAAGGTTTGGCCTGAGGCAAAGACCTTTCTGACATTCAGAGCAACAGAACAATAGGTAATCAAAAGCCCCCAAGCAGGGTTTCTCCTAGGAGACTTTCCTGGTTACTCTGATATGTGAGTTTTCTGAGATGCTCGCCATTCCCTTCAGCTATCCAGTACATGGCTATGTCACAGAGCTTGGAGGTGGTACGTATCTTGTACAAAAATACATGATACTAATCTTTAGAGTGGCCAGAATTCAGGAAAAAAATGAGAACATAGGTAGATAGCAGGTGTTGCCCATGGATAAGGCAAGCCTCATTCCATTCATTAATTGGGAAGGATGCATACTGGGAAGTTTTCTACTAGACAGGACACACCCAATGAGCTATTTTCTTTTCTAATATCTACAAAGAAAAACACAGTGGGATACACAGACACAGAAACAGTCTCCTTGTCAAATGACTTACTAGAAACAGTCCACTCCATACCAAACAAACCTCCATTTTTACCTATTCTCAGATCATGAGAAAAAACCACAAACACAAACCAACACCCACAAATGCACCTCCTTCTTCCAAGTAGGTCTGTGACTATCTGGAGTGTCCTCTGACTGGTAGGACATACGATGTAACCCAGAAATGGCCTTTCTGTCTCAGATCTGGTCTCCTTCGTCAAATCTGTGAATTTGTAAGGAGGCAGTGGTGAGCCAATTCCTATGCTCTCAGGAAAGACCCCTCTTCAGAGCTTTCTTGGTATTTGGCAACCCTTACATCAGTAGGTACCAAGAAAGACTGACTCTGTCCTTCGTAAATCCAAAGAAATGAGCCCACTGTGACTGCGACTGGGACTGGCTCAGGGTGCCTGGCTTCCTGGATCACAAAATTCAGAGACCTCCATCACCAAGGAAGTGAGGTGAGGTCACTACCTTCAGAAAATGAATGAGGTCACTGTCTTGGCCACCACTTTGTCCTAACAGTTTCTTCCTATTGTCTCCTGACATGGAGGCGGCCCTACTTCCTGTGATACTTTCACATGTTAGAATGGTATAGAAACCATAGTCACCTGGGAACAGCTCTCCACACAGGCCTAGTTTGGTCCATCTTCCCTACATTAAGAATAGAGAGGCTGACTCAGACACATCCTTTCATCCTGACCATGTTGTTTGCCATGGAATATTACTTTTGTTCTCTCAGGTCCTTCATAGCTGCCTGCATCTTCTCCAGGGATAATTTCTGCATGGATTTTGAGGTACTCAGCAGGTGGAAGATCTCCTAACTTCCTGTATTGTAATACCAACTTTGTCCCTGCTCTTCTGTAAAGTGAGATTGAGGGAATATTGTATGGTCAGGGTTAATAGCATGTTCGATTTGGGTTGGAAATCATTCTGCTGGATGAATAATTGTATTGAGAACCAGCGATATTTATAAGAATATAGAGGGAAAACATAAGTATGAAAACAGAAATCTAGGTAATATTTGAAGCCCAGAAGGATTTGGACCCTTGATTGGGATCCTTAGCTTGAGTTATGTTTTGCACCGAGGTCTCAGTTAAATTGATATACAATGGCATAAGACCCTGTACCTCAGATGATTAAATGTTGAAGAGAACATCCAGTCAAAAAGGGATTGTGTGTAGGATTAGGAAGATAGTCAGTAGGTTTAGGAGGAAGAGTGAGTCTAGGATTTGGACCAAATGTTCTTTAGCAATACGGTTTTGGTTAGAGAGTGAATATAAATGACACCATATGTGAAGAGTCAGGCACAATGATGAACTGGGGAAAATATGTAGGAAAGCAGACATCAATAGAGACATTAGGAAATCTGGCAAAGTATAACATGATAGGATTAGAGATTTTCAACAGGGTTGAGGTTGAATACATAATCTTAAGAAGAAACAAATTTGTAGTCACCAATAAGATTGACATTTGAGAGCATTAGGCAACCTGGACATGGATATATTTAGTAATCCATGTTCACATTCCATTGAGGTTTTGGTACAATCATAAGGGTGACCTTCGCATTTTGTGTCCAAAATATTACTGTGATAATATGTATATGAAGATCAGGTGACATGAGTATTTCTTCCACCATTTCTGGGGGAAATGTTTTGAAAAGATATAAATTAGTACTGGGGATACTAATAGGCTTACCCTGTGTTCATGAATATAGAGATGATGCATTAATAGACCATAATGTGAATAAATTATATGACTGGTTCCAAATTTAAATAATGGATTGTATTGATATCTGAAAAAATAGAAGAAATCATTTATTGATATACATACATTCATTCCAACCACTTACATATCTAATGGTTATCTTAGGGTTACCGTTTATCATGAATAGTGAATGAGTTTGCTTCAAAAATGATTATGGAATTGAAAATAATGTGTTTAGAAAGAAGTCTAGTGAAAAGACGAGTCAAGAAACATGGAGAAATATAAGTGTTCTGAAGGAGGAAGTGATTGAAAGTGAACCAAATGTTTATAAATTTGTGAATTTGTGAATGAAAGGATATAATTTATGATGTCTATAAACTGAAGAAATAATAACGTACAAGGTTTGAATAAAAATGAACTTTAATAAACACATCACATCCAAAAGGAATCTACTTGCATTGATGTTAAACTTGGTCAGTTACTGTAGAAATATTACGATTTGTAAGCACCCTTCCCTGAAGTTAGTTTTCAGTACTAGGAAACAAATATGTATTTCAGTGGATGTATATTTCTGAGAATAAACTTGTTAAAAGTTGATTATAAATCCACATATATGAATATGAATGAATTCAGGCGGTGTATAAGAAGACACATATATTTCATATTTTGGTAAATCTGGAGAATATATATATATATATAGACACACAAACACACACACATTATAATGTAGCAATATATATGCCAACTGAAATTCATCATGAAAAATAACTCATCCGCATATCCCAAAATATTCATTTTACTGAACAGTAATATATGTATAGTGTTGTTCATCTAGGAAGCTCACTCATGGGTTGAATTTTCTGTTAAAACAGCGTTTAGGAGGAGTGATCTCTTCTCACAATTTGTATCTGCCAATTCAGCCACCTCACAAGAATGTACATGTGAAACCAGGTAGGATTCTATTTGTGCATATAAAAATACATTTGCTTAATAGGCTACAGAGAAAGGGAGACAGGAATTCACATATTTCTTAACTTTAAAAACACATGGAGAATTATTTCAACAAATAATTGACTAGATTTATAACTCCTACCTTATATCATGCAAAAGGTAAGTCCAACTATACACCATGCTTCCTCTGAAATGCTTGTATTTCTATTCTGTTTGGGTTATTTTTCTCCATTATATTAGGATTAGTAGTCAGAGTTTAGTAGGGTATGGGTTAGTGTCAGGGATTCAGTATTTCAAACAGAAAATTGTAAAATGAATCCAATGTTTATGCAAATATGTGCTAAACAAAATCTTCTCTCTCTCATCCAGAACAATGACTTGACATTCCCTTCGCCACAAGTAAGTCAGAATTAGAGGAGAAGAGTTAGAAAATCTGTGAATATATATTTAGAATGGAAAATGCTCAGGAATTCACAACCTTGGAGTTGATAGAGCAGTTTCCAAAAGTAAGTGACATGGTAAACACTCCACAAACATGGAGATCTGCTGGCCTAATCACTTCTTGAGAAATTGCCTCTGAGCTTGGGCACTTGAAATATATGTTGTTTTCAGGAGCTTTAACTTCCGATGTAGTGAGACCATCAAAGCTAGGTCTGCATCTATGTGACCAGGAGGACATGGTTTCTTATTTTCCAATGACCATGAGGCAGCAGTGCTAAATTCTCTCTTTGTAGCTAAATTGTGGCCAGTGGGGCTAAGTGTCTCCCCATGTGGACTGTGAAGCCATTTGGTCATCCTCGACTTTTCGTTTTGTTTCTTGCTGCTGCACTGGGGGTTTGGTATTTGCTTCACGAAATACAAGGAGTTCAAGTGGGACACAGTGCTGGAGGGAGTTCTGTCACGTGTGGTGGGTCAGTGTCTGCATGAGAATGCACCAACTAGGCTTCTATCCCACATAGCTTGCCCCTTGACCATAGCAACCTGATTCTAAACATTGCCATGAAAAATCTCCATATAACAAGATGCCTTTATATAGAAGGGTCTGCTGGCTGCACCGTGTCTGTCTCAAGGCATTTGAAAGTCAATGGCAGATCCACATGGCCCCACCAGAGATGTTTTATCACACACCTGCACACCACTGCTCTAGGCCCACTACTCAGCAGGCTCCAACTTACTGGCATCTCTGTTCTACACGATTTTCATGATACCTAGTCAATCAAGGCACTGTCTGGTATACTCATGATCAGCAACAGGACATCCAATGGTTCTCCAGTGCCACCTGGTCATGAGAATTTCTAAAATTTTATGGTATTTATCTAACTATTTTTCACAGATGAAATTGTTGGTACTGTGGGTTTCAATTCATTCAGGATCCATTAAATGTTGAGGAAGCTCATTTTAATGAAGGATCTGGAGATCTCTCACAGGCAAGGCTTCCCAAAGAGTGGCCAAATTGTCACATGAAGCCAGGCCCATTGAGGTCTACAATGTGAGGTCATGTGTGTTTTGACTCTCAACGATGGCTGCCAAGTCTTTCAGAATAAAACCTGAGATATCCTAGCTGAGATTCCCAGTGCTCTCTGGAAAGCCTCCCTGGGCCTAGACCTCAGTTTCCAAGGGCGACTCTCATGTGTGGCCTCCTGAAATCCCAACAACATTCATGGCAATACTTCTCTGAAGTTAGTTCCAAATCTCATCCTCTAAGGGGAATCACATCAGAGTTCAAGCCCAGGTGGACCCAGTCATCTCTTCCAACTACCACACAAATGACCACAATTAAAACCAAAACACTCCCACATGGTTCTCATCTTCTTCCATATAGACACACATCATAACCTGTGGATGAAGTTTTCCATGAGGGGCACAGCCAAACCAGTGCCCAAAATAAGCTCCCTTGCCCCTCATTTGCCTAACGTCAGGGTGGATTGGACATGCTTCCTGTGAACCAGGAGTGATCAAATAGGCCTGCCGTAAATGCTCCACTTCTCCACTTTGAGGCCTTCTTACTGTGGGGATTATATTCTTCTTTTTCTAAATTTTTTTGGAAATTTAATTGGAAAGTTAAAAAAATTGTTTTGCAGAATGTTAAATTTCTAATGGCAAAGCCTTCACCTTGTTTGTGAAGGAAACCTTGATGCCTTGCCAATCTGGTAACATGGAGACACTCAAAATTTTCTTTTACATACTACATGGATGAATGGCTACAGCTCATAGTTTTTTAAAACTGAAAGGCAGATACCAGCAAGTAAGATAACAAATAAAAGACAATTTTATTAAAAAATAAAGTTGTTAAATGACTCAAATATTGGAAATTCAATTCTTTTTATTTTTGGTTGTTCAAAACATTATAAAACTCATGATATATCATCTTTCATACATTTGACTCAATTGGGTTATGAACTCCCATTTTTACCCCAAATACAAATCGCAGAATCACATCAGTTACACACTCACGTTTTTACATAATAGCATACTAGTTATTGTTGTATTCTGCTACCTTTCCTATCCCCTACTATTCCCCCTCCCCTCCCATCTTCCCTCTCTACCTCATCTGCTGTTGTTTAATTCTCTCCCTTGTTTTCCCCTCTTTAGCCTCACAACCTCTTATATGTAATTTTGTGTAACATTGAGTAGTCTCCTACCATTTCCATATGCTTTTCCTTCTCTCTCCCTTTCTCTCCCCCCACTCATCTCTGTTTAGTTTTAATATTTTTCTCATGTTCTTCCTCCCTGTTCTCTTCTTATTTGCTCTCTCTATATAAAAGGAAACATTTGGCATTTGTTTTTTAAGGATTGGATAGATTCGCTTAGCATAATCTATTCTAATGCCATTCATTTCCCTGCAAATTCTATGATTTTGTCATTTTTCAGTGCTGTGTAATACTCAATTGTGTATAGATGCCACATTTTTATTATCCATTCGTCTATTGAAGGGCATCTAGGTTGGTTCCAAAGTCTAGCTATTGTGAATTGTGCCGCTATGATCATCGATGTGGAAGTATCCTTATACTGCTCTCTATTAACATCCTCAGGGAAGAGTCTGAGAAGGGCGATATCTCGGTCAAATGGTGGTTCCATTCCCAGCTTTCCCATGAATCTCCATACTGCTTTCCATATTGTACTCACCAATTTGCAGTCCCACAAGCAGTGTACAAGTGTACCCTTTACCCCACATCCTCACCAACACTTATTGTTGTTCGACGTCATAATGGCTGCCAATCTTACTGGAGTGAGATGGTATCTTAGGGTGGTTTTGATTGCATTTCTCTGACTGCTAGAGATGGTGAGCATTTTTTCATGTACTTGTTGATTGATTGTATGTCCTCCTCTGTGAAGTGTCTGTTAAGATCCTTGGCCCATTTGTTGATTGGGTTATTTGTTATCTCATTGTTTAATTTTTTTGAGTTCTTTTTATTCTAGATATTAGGGCTCTATCTGAAGTGTAAGGGGTAAAAATTTGTTCCCAGGATGTAGGCTCTCTATTTACCTCTCTTATTTTTTCTCTTGCTGAGAAAGATCTCTTTAGATTAAGTAAGTCCCATTTGTTTATTCTTTTTATTAACTCTTGGGCTATGGGTTTCCTATTAAGGAATTTGGAGCCCAACCCCACAGTATGTACATTGTAGCCAACTTTTTCTTCAATCAGACGCAGTGTCTCTGATTTTATATCTGGCTCCTTGATCCATTTTGAGTTAACTTTTGTGCATTGTGAGAGAAAGGGATTCAGTTTCATTTTGTTGCATATGAATTTCCAGTTGTCCCTGCACCATTTGTTGAATATGCTATCCTTCTTCCATTGCATGCTTTTAGGCCCTTTTTCAAATATAAGAAAGTTGTAATTTTGTGGATTTGTCTCTGTGTCCTCTATTCTGTACCATTGGTCCATCTGCCTGTTTTGATACCAGTACCACACTGTTTTTGTTACTATTGCTTTGTAGTACAGTTTGAACTCTGGATTCACACTTCCTGCTTAGAATTGCTTTCGCTATTCTGGGTCTTTTGTTTTTCCATATGAAATTCATGATTACTTTATTTATTTCTACAAGAAATGCCATTGGGTTTTTGATTGGCATCGCATTAAACCTGTAGAGAACTTTGGGTAATATCGCCATTTTGATGATGTTATTTCTGCCTATCCATGTACAGGGCATACTTTTCCATCCTCTAACATCTTCTTCTATCTCTCTCTTTAGGGTTCTGTAGATTTCATTGCATAAATCTTTCACCTCTTTGGTTAGGTTGATTCCCAAGTTTTTTATTTTCTTTGAGTATACTGTAAAAGGAGTGGTTTTCCTCATTTAAATTTCAGAAGTTTTGTTGCTGATATACAGGAATGCCTTAGATTTATGCGTGTTGATTTTATATCCTGCCACTTTGCTGAATTCATTTACTAACTCTAGCAGACCCTTTTGGGTCTGTTAAATATATTATCATGTCATCCAAAAATAGCGATAATTTAAGTTCTTCTTTTCCTATTTTTAAGTCTTTAATTTCTTTTGTCTGTCTAATTGCTCTGGCTAGTATTTCAAGAACTAAATCGAATAGAAGTGGTGATAGATGGCATCCCTGTCTTGTTCCAGATTTTAAAGGGAATGCCTTCAGTTTTTCTCCATTTACAATGATGCTAGCCTGAGGTTTAGCATATATAGCTTTTACAATGTTGAGGTAAGTTCCTGTTATTCCTAGTTTTTATAGAGTTTTAAACATAAAGGGATGCTGTACTTTGTAGAATGCTTTTTCTGCATCTATCGAGATGATCATATGGTTCTTCTCTTTAAGTCTATTGATGTGGTGAATAGTATTTATTGATTTCCGTATATTGAACCAGCCTTGCATCCCTGGGATGAATCCCTCTTGATCATGATGCACAATTTTTTTATGTGCTTTTGTATTTGATTTGCCAGGATTTTATTGAGAATTTTTGCATCCAAGTTTATTAGAGATATTGGTCTGTAGTTTTCTTTCTTTGAAGTGTCTTTGTCTGGTTTTGGGATCAGGGTGATGTTGGCCTCATAGAATGAATTTGGAAGAACTCCTTCTTTTTCTATTTTTTGAAATAGCTTGAAAAGTATTGGTATTAATTCATCTTTGAACGTTTTGTAGAACTCTGCTGTATAACCATCTGGTCCAGGGTTTTTTTTGGTAGGTAGTCTTTTGAAGGTTTCCTCTATTTCTTCCTTTGTTATTGGTCTATTTAAATTTTGTGTGTCTTCCGGACTCAATCTGGGCAGATCATATGACATAAGAAATTTATCGATATCTTCATTATCTTCTGTTTTATTGGAATATAGGGTTTCAAAATACTTTCGAATTATCTTCTGTATTTCTGTAGTGTCTGTTGTGATATTGCCTTTTTTATCCCATATGTTAGTAATTTGAGTTCTCTCTCTGCTTCTCTTCATTAGCATGGCTAAGGGCCTGTCGATTTAATTTATTTTCAAAGAACCAACTTTTATTTGTTCAATTTTTTTGTTTCAATTTTGTTGATTTCTCCTCTAATTTTAATTATTTCTTGTCTTCTACTACATTTGTTGTTTTGCTCTTTTTTTTCTAGGTTTTTGAGATGTAGTGTGAGATCATTTATTTGTTGTTTTTTTCTTTTTTTGAGGAAAGAATTCCAAGAAATGAATTTCCCTCTTAAAACTGCTTTCATTGTTTGCCACAGAATCCGGTATGTTGTGTCTGTATTTTCATTTGTATCTAAGAGATTTTTTTATCTCCTCCTTTATGTCTTCTGTAACCCATTGATTATTCAGTAACATATTGTTCATTTTCCATGTGATGTAGAATTTTTCCTTCCTTCTTCAATCATTAATTTCAAGTTTCATTCCATTATGATCAGATATGGTGCATGGTATTATCTCCATACTTTTATATTTACTAAGAGTTTCCATATGGCATAATATATGGTCTATATTTGAGTAGGACCAATGTGCTGCTGAGAAGAACATGTATCCACTTTATGATGTTTAATATATTCTATATATGTTGGTTAAGTCTAGGTTATTGATTGTGCTATTGAGTTCTATAGTTTCTTAATTCAGATTTTCTCTAGAGGATCTGTCCAATGGCGAGGGTTGTGTGCTGAAGTCACCCGTAATTATTGTGCTATAGCCTATATGACTCTTGAACTTGAGGAGAGTTTGTTTTATGACTTGGCACCACCATTGTTTGGTGCATACAAATTGATAATTGTTATGTCTTGTTGGTGAATGTTGCCTCTTCACAGTATATAGTGTCCTTCTTTATCACTTTTGATTAACTTAGGTTTTAAGTTGATTTTATTCGATATGAGTATGGCCACTCCTTCTTGCTTCCGAGGGCCAACAATGGCTGCGAAGTCTTTCAGAATAAAATCATGTGATTTCCTGGCTGAGATTCCCATTGCTCTGTGGAAAGCCACCTTGGGCCTAGATCTCAGTTTGAAAGGGTGACAATCATGCGTGGCCTCCTAAAAACCAACACAATTCATATCAATACTTCTATGAGGTACGTTCCAGAACTCAGGCTCTAAGGGGAATCACACCAGAGTTCAAGCCCAGGTGGACCAAGTCATGTCTTCCAACCCCCACACAAATGACCACAATTAAAACAAAAAAACTACCACATGGCCCTCATCTTCGTCCATAAAGACCCTCATCAAAAGTTCTGGATGGAAGTTTCCATGAGGGTTGCAACTAAAGACAGTTTTCAGAATAAGCTCCCTTGCCTCTAATTTCCCTAAAGTCAGGGTGGCCTGGACACCCTTCCTGTGAACCAGGAGTGATCAAAAAGGCCTGCCATTAATTCCGCTTTGTTTCTATAATTTGAGGCTTACTGAATGTCAGGTATAGATTTTTTATGTGATTTGGAGTCATGAGAAAATCCAAGCACATCTGGAGAGCATTCAAGAATTCATTTGACAAAGAGGATCCCTAATCTCACTTGAAGGGGGTCAGGAACCTAACAGAGAAAGGCAAGAATCCTCATCCACAATGACTGCTCTTTTTGCCATTTTGGTTTTGAATGCACACATGGGATCTTTCTTTAGATCCATCAGGTGCAGAGAATCGAAGCCACAGCCTCACACAGGGCCAAGAGGCAGATTCAGACAAATCCCTTTCCAAAGCAATTAAGCAAAGAGCCACAGGTGATGCCCATTTATTTCCATTTGAAATTTTTTTCTTCAGGCTTCACAAAGGGGTGGCCTGAGGCAAAGACCTTCCTGACATTCAGGGCAACAGAACCTTGATTGGTATACTGAGCTTGAATTATGTTCTGCACCGAGGTCTCAGATAAATCGATATACAATGGCATAGGACCGTGTACCTCGGATGATTGAATGTAGAAGAGAACATCCAGTCAAAAAGGGATAGTCTGTAGGATTAGGAAGATAGTCAGTATGTTTAGGAAGAAGAGTGAGACTAGGAGTTGGACCAAAAGTTCTTTAGCAATAGGGTTTCAGTTAGAGAGTGAATGTAAATGTCAGCACATCTGAAGAGACAGTCACAATGATGAACTGGGAAAAAATATGTAGGAAAGCAGATATCAATAGAAAGATTAGGAAATCAGGCAAAGTATAAAGTGCGTGATAGGATTAGACATTTTCAACAGGCTTGAGGTTGAATATATAATCTTAGGAAAAAACAAATATGTAGTAATCAATAGGATTGACATTTGAGAGCATTAGGCACCCTGGACATGGATGTTTTTAGTAATCCATGGTCACTTTCCATTTAGGCTTTGGTACAATCATATGTGTGACCTTTGCATTTTGTGTCCAGAATACTACCGTGATAAAATTTATATGTTGATAAGGTGACATGAGTATTTCTTCCACCATTATGGGGAGTAATATTCTGGAAACTTATAAATTAGTACTGGTGATACAAATAGGTGTACCTTGTGTTGATCATTATTGAGATGTTGCATGAATAGACCAGATTGTGAATAAAGTATATAACTGGTTCCAACTTTAAATAATGGATTGAGTTTGCATCTGAAAATGTATTGGAAATCTTATATTGATATATATACAATCATTCCAACCAGTTATATATGTAATGGTAATATTAGGGTTACGGTTTATCGTGAAGAGTGAGTATTGCTTCAAAAATGATTATGGAATCAAAAATAATGTGTTTAGAAAGAAGTCTAGTGAAAAGACCAGTAAAGAAACATGGAGGAATACATGTGTTCTGAAGTAGTAAGTAAATGAGAGTGAACCAAATGCCTATAATTTTGTGAAGTTGTGGGTGAAAAAATATATCCTATGATGTCCATATACTGAAAAAATAGTAATGTACCAGTGTTGAGTAAAAATGAACTTCAAAATACACATCATGTCCCATAGCAATCTACTTGCATTGATGTTAAACTGGGTCAGGTACTGTAGAAATATTAGGATTTGTATGCACCACCTACTGAACTTAGTATTCAGTAGTAGGAAACCAATATGTATTACAGGTGTATAAATATTGCTGAAAATAATCTTGTAAAAAGTGGATTTTGAACCCACATACATGAATATAAATGAATTTAGGGAGTGTATAATAAGACACATATTTTTCATATTTTTTTAAAATCTGGAGAATATATATACATATATATATATATATAATATATATATACATATATATACATATATAATATATATATGTATATATATACACATATATATTTTTTTTCCAGATTTAAAAAAAATACATACACACACACACACACACACATTAATATTTAGCAATATATATGCCAATCGAAATTCATCATGAAATATAATTCATCCACATATCCAAAAATATTCATTTTACTGAACATGGATTTATGTATAGTGTTTTTCACTAGGAAGCTCACCCATAAGTTGAATTTTCAGTCCCATCATTATTTAGGGAGAGTCATCTGTTCTCACAATTTTATATTCCAAAATCAGGGAGCTCACAAGATTGTCCGTGTGATACCAGGTAGGATATTATATATATATGTATACAAAAATACATGTGCTGAATAGGATACAGAGAAAGGGAGATAGGAATTTATATATGTGATAATTTTAAAAAATCATGGAGAAATATTACAATGAAAAGTTGACTAGATTTAAAAAACATACTCTTGATAATGCAGAAGGCAAATAGAAGTATACACCATGCTTCCTATGAAAGGCCTGTATTTCTATTCGGTTAGGTTTCTTTCTCTCCATGATATTAGGATTAGTAGTCAGAGTCTAGTAGGGTATGGGTTAGTGTCAGGGATTCAGTATGTCAAATGGAAAAAAGGAAAATGAATCTAATGTGTATGCAAAAATGTGATACACAAAAATCTTCCCTCTCTCATCCAGAACAATGCCTTGACATAACCATCGCTAAAAGTAAGACACAATTAGAGGAGAGGAGTTAGAAAATCTGAATATATATGTGGAATGGAAAATGCTCAGGAGTTCACAACACTGGAGGTGGTAGAACAGTTTCCAAAAGTAAGGGAAAGGGTAAACAATCCAGAAACATGGAGCTGTGCTGGCCTTGAGACTTCTTGAGAAACTTCCTCTGAGGTTGGGAACAAGAAATATATGTAATTGTTAGGAGATTTAGCTTCGTTTGTAGTGACACCATGAAATCTGGGTCTGCATCTCTATGACCTGGAGCACATGGTCCTTATTTTCTAATGAACATGAGGGAGCAGTTCTGAATTCTCTCTTTGTAGGTAAACTGTGGCCACTGGGAGCTAAGTGTCTTTCCGTGTGGACTGTGAAGCCATTTGGTGATCCTCCACTTTCCAGGGTGTTTCTTACTGCTGCACTGGGAGTTTGGTATTTGCTTCACGAAATACAAGGAGATCAACTGGGACAAAATGCTGGAGGGAGTTCTGTCATGTGTGGTTGGTCAGGGACGCAAAGAGAATGTACGAACCAGGCTTCTATCCTACATAGCTTTCACCTTGACTATAGCAACCTGATTCTGAATATTTCCCTGAAACCTCTCCATATGACAAGATGCCTTTACATATAAAGGTCTCCTGCCTGCACCATGTCAGTCGCAAGTCTTTCGAAGCCAATGGAAGATCCAGGTGGTCCTACCAAAAATATTTATTTACACACCTACAGTCCACTTCTCTAGGCCCACTACTCATTAGGCTCCAAATTACTGGCATCTCTGTTCTACACCATTTTCACGAAAACCAGTCAATCAAGGCACTCTTTGGTACACTCATGATCAGCAACAGGAAATCCAAAGTTTATCCAGTGCCACCTGGTCATGGGAATTTCAAAAATTTTATGGTATGAATCTAGTCATTTTTCAAAAATGAAGTTAGAGGCACTGTGGGTTTCAATTAATTCAGGAACCATTAAATGGTGAGGAAGCTCATTTCAATGAAAGCTCTGGAGAACACTCACAGAAAAGCCTTCCAAAAGACTGGCCAAAAGGTCACATAAATCCAGACACATTGAGGTGTACAATGTGAGGTCCATATGTGTTTGGACTCTCAACTAGGGCTGCCAAGTCTTTAAGAATTAAATCATGTGATATCCTGGCTCAGAATCCCCGAGCTCTGTGGAAAGCCATCCTGGGCCTAGATCTCAATTTCCAAAGGCGATTCTCACGTGTGGCCTAGTAAAATCCCAAGAGAACTCACGACAATACTTCTCTGAGGTCAGATCCAGAACTCATTCTTTAAGGGGAATCACACCAGAGTTCAAGCCCAGGTGATCCGAGTCATCTTTTCCAACTACCACACAAATTACCACAATTAAAACAAGAACACTCCCATATGGCCCTCATCTTCTTTCATATTGACACTCATCATAATTTTGCTGGAGGTTTCCATGAGGGGAGCAGACCAAGACAGTGTTCAAAATAAGCTCCTTTGACTCTCATTTGCCTATAGTAAAGGTGGCCTGGACACCCATCCTGTGAACCAGGAGTGATCAAATAGGCCTGCCATTAATACCGCTCCAATTCTCCAATTTGAGGCCTACTGACTGTTTGGTTTAGATTCTTTATGTGAATTTTAGTCATGAAATAACCAAGCACCTATGGGGTAGTCTCTGCAGGTTTTGAAGAACTCATTTGACCCAAAGGATCCCTATTTTCACTTGATGGAGTTCAGGAACCTTACAGAGGAAGTCGAGAGACTTCATCCCAATGGCTGCTCTTTCTGCCATTTTTCCTTTGGATGCAAACATGGGAACTTTCTTTAGATCCACAGGTGCTGAGAATCTAAGCCTCAGCCACACACAGGGCCAGGGGGCTGATTCAGTCACATCCCTTTTCAAAGCACTTAAGAAAAGAGCCACAGGTATGCCCAATCATTTCCATTTGAAAACTGTTTTCTTCAGGCTTCACAAAGGGGTGGCCCGATGCAAAGAACTTCCTGACATTCAGGGCAACAGAACAATAGGTAAGCAAAAGGCCCAAAGCAGGGTTTCTCCTCTGAGACTGTCCTCGTCACACTGATATCTGAGTTTTCTGAGATGCTCGCCATCACCTACAGCTATCCAGTACATGGCTATGTCACAGAGCTTGGAGGTGGTACATATCTTGGACACAAAACCATGGGCCTATTCTTGAAATTGGCCGGAATTCAGGACAAAAATAGAAACTTAGGAAGGTAGCAGGTGTTGCTCATCGATAAGGCAAGCTACAGTCCATTCATAAACGGGGCAATATGAATGCTGAGAAGCTTTCTACTAGACACGACACATCCATTGATGAATTCTCTTTTCTAATGTCTACAACCACGGAAACAGTGGAATACACAGACATAGAAACACTCGCCCTGTGAAAAGACTTACTAGAAACAGTCCACTTCAAATGAAACAAACCGACTGTCCTACCTATTCTCAGAAAATGAGACAAAACCACAAACCCACAACCACACCCACAAAGGCACCTCCTTCCCCTAAGTAGGTCTTTGACTATCTGGAGTGTCCTCTGACTTGTAGGCCATAATACGTTCCCCCGAAATGGCCTGTCCTGTCTCAGATCTGGTCTCCTTGGCAAACTCTGTGAACTTCTCAGGAGCCAACGGTGAGCCACTAACGACTTTCTCAAGAAAAGCCCCGCTTCCGAGCTTTCCTGGCATTTGGCCTTCTCACGTCTGAAGGTACCAAGAAAGACTGACTGCATTTAGTAAATCCAAACAAGTGAGACCATAGGGACTGGGACTTGGACTGGCTATGGGTGCCTGGCTTCCTGGATCCAAAGTTCAGAGAGTTCCATCACCATGGAAGTGAGGTGAGGTCACTTCCTTCCTGAACTGAATGAGGTCCCTGTCTTGGCAACCACTTTGTCTTAACTGTTACTTCCAAGGGTCCCATGAGATTGAGGCTGCCCCTACTTCCTGTGAAACTTTCACAAGTTAGAATGGTATATCAACCATAGGCACCCAGGAATAGATCTCCACACAGGCCTGTTTTGGTCCATGTTCTCTACATTAAGAAGAGAATCTGATTCAGACACAACCTTTTATCCTGACTGGGTTGTTTGCCATGGAAGATGACTTTTGGTCTCTCAGGTCCTTCATAGCTGCCTACATCTTCTCCAGGGATCATTTCTGCATGGGCCTTTGAGGTTATCAGCAGGTGGAAGTTTCCCTACATTTCTGTATTGTAAAATCAACTCTTTCCCTGCTGTTCAATAAAGTTAGATTGAGGGAATAGTGTATGATTATAGTTAAAAACATGTTTGATTTGGGTTAGAAATCATTGTGCTGGATGAATAATGGTATTGGGAACCTGCTATGTGTATAAGAATATATAGGTGTAATATATGTATGAAAAAAGAAATCTAAGTATGATTTGAAGGCCAGAAGGGCATTGGGCCCTTGATTGGGATACACAGCATTGAATTACGTTCTGCAGAGATGTCTCAGATAAATCGATATACAATGGCATAGGACCTTGTACTTTGCATGAATTAATGTAGAAGGAACATCCAGTCAAAAAAGGATAGTCGGTAGTGAAAGGTTAATAAAATAGGTACTTGCTATTTCCTGTTTTTCTGTATGCTTAAAAAAACACTGTTGAAATCTTGAGAAATGTTTGCTAATCTTGTTCTAGAATGTACTGTTCCCAACTGCCAAACTGCAGAATGTACTGCCTCACTCGGTGTCACACGAACCGCCCACTCACCCTTACACATCAGTAAACTTCCCTCCCTTCCATCTCCAAGGAATGTATGTAAGCTCTGCATAAGCTGTTCTCAGAGCTCTCTGATCTATTTAAGTTAGCTGTGAGCCCCAGCAAGCTGGACGCAAAATAACCCTTTGCTGTTGCATGAGACAGTCTCTTGGTAGTCTCTTCCTCCAACACTCACCTGACCTTTACATATTGAGGTTCCACCGAGTTCCGGCAGTGGCGGATGAGAGACCCCAACGGGCTCCTCTCGGAGCAAGTAAGGCGCCTCTTTCTGGTTTCAGGTGTCATGTTAGGGCTTGGCAAAATTGCTGGCGATGAAGAGCCTGGGGTCTCTCCGACGGTGGCTGAGAGACGTGTCACAGAGACATAGGGCACCTCCCTGGGGGACCCCAAAGAGGACTCGGAGAATCAAGGAACAATTGCTTCATCGACTCAGTGATATTTTCTTTTAGATTCGGTATTGCCATCCTATCGGGTTTTGCCGGCTACGCATTCCTGGTCTCAGTGTTGGATGTCCATTGCCTGTCTTTATGGTCTTGTCTTATCTGTGTCATGTGTCTTTGCTTTTACTGTTTGTGTACCTTTCATTATGGGACAGAGCACTTCAATGCCTCTGTCCCTGACCCTTGATCACTGAACCAAAGTCCGCTTAAGGGCTCAGAATCTTTCTTTTTTTAGTAAAACGCTGGACCTGGCAGACTCTCTGTGCCTCAGAATGGCCCATCTTTGGAGTCGTATGGCCCCAAGAAAGATCTTTCTACTTCCCACTAATTTATAAAGTCAGAGATATTGTCTTTCAGCCAGGGCCACATAGCCATCCTGATCAACAGCCATATATCTTAACTTTTCAGGACCTCTGCAAATCTCCTCCTCCATGGGTGAAGCCTTTCCTTGCCCATGCCTCTGCTCATACTCCTTCCCACATGATCTCTCAAACCCTCACCTCTTCCTCCTCCTCCACCCTCTGTTTTCCCTGAGTCACAAGATTTGACTCTACTGGACTCTTCCTCCTCTCCTTATCCCCTGCCCTCGTCCCCTAACACACAACACACTCTAAGTGATTCCCCTGCTGCTGACTAAGCCTCTCTACCATTGGAGGAAGCTAAGCTGGTAATAGGATCTGATAATGGACCGATGTTCATGGCCCAGGTAAGTCAGGGGTTAGCCAGGAACCTGGGGATTAATTGGAAGTTATATTGTGCTTATAGACCCCAGAGTTCAGGACAAGTAGAAAGAATGAATAGAACCATTGAAGAGACCTTAACGAAATTAAGCTTAGAGACCAGCATAAAAGATTGGACTGTGCTCCTGACTTATGCAATGTTTCATGCAAGAAAAAATCCTTCTGTTTCTTTGAGTAACCTTACCCCCTGAGAAGTTCTCTATGGTGGCCCTCGTCCAGTAAGGGTCCTAAGCCCAACTGTAAGACCTAAGGATCCTTTCCACACCCTCTTGCTTGACAGACTTAAAGCTCTTGAAAGAACTCAGTGATACCTGTGAAAATAGCTGCCCACTGCGTAACAAACTGTGTACCAGGGGATTCCACATCCATATCAAATAAGAGACTTCATGTATGTAAGATGACATCAGGTGTCATCCCTGGAACCCAGCTGTAAAGGACCATACCAGGTGCTACTTATAACACCTACAGTGGTAAAGGTATACAGAATCACTTCTTGGATCCATGCCTCTCATCTCAAGCCTGCTCCTTGTCCAGAATCTTTCTGGAAACTGGAAAAGACTGGTAACAGTTTCAAATTGTGTATTCGCCATGTGGATAAGGTTATATACTCTCCCCTTGGCCACAAGTAGTCCTAACCCTCATCAGCCTTTTAAGCAGCGATGGCTGATCACAAATCCTACTGGAAAAGTGTATGATCGATCTCACATACATCCCCCTTAGGGACCTGGTGGCCATCTCTCCACCCAGACATTTGTCAGCTGGCCATAGGTTTTTTCTATTGGGATATCCCTGATGAAGAAAATCCCACTAAAATACCATTAAATCCCTTGTGTACCATAGATAATGGAAACAAACATTATGGATGTAGGGACACGCGAGCCAAATGCAGGTTGGCTATCCTAGATTACTTGTTTGCCCGGGAAACTATCAAAGCCACAAACAGTAACGGCTGTGTGGGGGAAAAACCGACTTCTTCAGTATGTCATGGAGATGTGAGCATACAGAGGCTGCCTGATGGAACCCAATACTTCATCAAATTAAGTACACAGCATTGGCCATATTACCAAGTAGACAACAGAAAAAGGATGGCCCCCAGAGGGGTCTCTAGATCCTCAAATTTTGCGTGACCTTTTTAACTTCTGCAAGTGCTCAAAAGGGTGAAAGGAGATTCCCCTATGTGGAAGCCCTTTCCCTCCTTAACTCACATCCTGAACTATGCTTCTCCAATAGATTTTTATCCTCAGCCTTCTGCTCCAGACTCTCTGCTGTCACTCCCACCTCAGCAACGTGATTTCTCCCCTCCAATTACTAGATCAGAATCCCAAACCTCCACCAGTTCTCAGACAATTGCCCGCTTGTGAGGTAGCAGGTACTGAGGTACCCCTCCACCCACTCACTCCTCTCTCTTCCTGTCAGTGCCCACACCGGGTCCCACCAGGTCCTCTTTCCAGCTAACCCAAAGCTCAAACGAGCTGAGGAGAGCTCTCAGACCCTTATCCAAGATGTAATATAAATGGCCATTAAAGTTGCTTTGTCATCACTGAAAACAGGTTACTAAAATTTAAAGTCCCTCACAGGATTTTGGGATACTCACTCCCGTTTTCTGCTCTTCTCTACCTGTTCTACTGCTCAAGTTTTTTGCTAGGAAATTCCCAAACTCCTTTCCAATTATTCTTTTACATCTCTCTTTTTCCTCATTCTCAGATCCTCGGAGCTTCTCTCAGCCCCACCTTCCCCGTATTCCCCCTCTGTACCAGGCCCACAGAAAAGTCTTAAATGTCCTTCTCCAGAAGTCTTCACCATGGCTGACTTTAGAACTTTCAGCATAGAGTTTCTATAAAGAGTTCAATGTAGATAAACTTTCTCTTTTTGTATTGCCCTGTTATACTTGGCCACTGGCTAAAAAACTCAGTACTTCTAAGCTAGACAACCCCTAACTAGTTTTTCACAAAATATGTGAACAAGTCCTCTGGCCTTCAGCTGGGGCTTCACAGAAATCGCCACATTTCTAAGATAAAGAAATTACCAACTGGGCTCCGTTGTAACAGCTGGCAGGGGGAAAATAAGAAAGGGAATAAAAAGCTCTCCTCCTCCCAGGTGTCCTTGAAAATTTAACTTGCCCAGAACAGAGGAAAAATCAGAAACATATACTGCTTTTTTGAACTTCTGCAGACTGTAAACTTCTGAGCCCCATCCCTTATATGTTGGGTACACAATTCTGAAACTACCACTTGAGTTTCAGGGGACTAATTGATTACAACAGAAGCAATGCCCTCTGAATCCAGTTGCAACAATATAGGACTGTTTCCCTGTCTTCAGTGCTATCTTAGGTGCCTTGCCTTGTCTGTCCCTACAACAGCATAATTCTATATACTTAAACATTGTTTATGTTTTCATGAAATGGTCAACAGATGTGATTATTTTGAAATGTTGCAGATGTTTCCCAGAAAGCTCTATCATGACGAAGGTTCGTTTGAAGATCAAATAGGGGGGGCATACAACCGGTTCCACTGGGAACTTGTATCCCTCACTTTAGCCATCCTATTAGGAATAGGAGTTACTGCACGGGTGGGCACAGGAACCACTGCCATTGTCCATGGGACACAACAAATGACCCAATTAGAAGAAGCAATAGAGCAAAAGTAAGATATTAGAAACCTCCATCAGAGCTTTGCATGAATCTTTAACCTCTCTCTCTGAAGTTGTTTTAAAGAACAGTTGAGGGTTGGACCTCCTCTTCATTAGAGAAGGGGGCCTTTGTGCTGCATTGAGGGAAGGATGTTGTTTTTATGCTGACCATACTGGAGTTGTAATAAAATCTATGAGTAAATTTAAAAGACACCTTGAAGAGCATCAACAAGAGAGAGAGGCCCAAAAAGGGTGGCTTGAGTCTTGGTTCACACACTCCTCCTGGTTAACTACGTTTTTATCAACCCTGGCCGGTCCAATAATAATCCTCATATTATTGCTAACTATAAAATCCTGTTTGCTCAACCGTGTAATTTCTTTTCTCCAGGCTCAAATTGGACGAGTTAAACTTATGGTAATACCCCACTAGCAGACATAGAATGTGACACCCTCCAATGATCATTTTTATGATTAAAAGTAGCCAGAAGAAGAAGTGGGGAATTAAAGTTTAATAAAATAGGTACTTGTCACTTCTTGTTTTTCTGTATGCTTAACAAAACACTATTGAAATCTTGAGAAATGCTTGCAAATCTTGTTCCCAGAATGTTCTGTCCCCAACTGCCCAACTGCAGAATGTACTCCCTCACCCAGGTGAATGCAAACCACCCTCTCACCCTGACCCATCAATAAAATTCCCTCCCTGCCCTCTCCAGGGAAAGTATATAAGCTCTATTTAAGCTATTCTCAGGGCTATCTGCTCTATTCAAGTGATCTCTGAGCCCCAGCATGCTGGACACCCAAAAAACCTTTTGATGTTGCAAGAGATAGTCTGTTGGTGGTCTCCTCCTCTGAAGCTCGCCCCAAATTTACTTGGATGATTGAATGTAGAAGAGAACATTCAGTCAAAAACGATAGTCTGTAGCATTAGGAAGATAGTCAGTACTTTTATGAAGAAGGGTGAGTATAGGAATTGGAAAAAAATTTCTTTAGCAATAGGGTTTCGATTAGAGAGTGAATGTAAATGTCAGCACAGGTGAAGAGTCAGTCACAATGATGAACTGGGGAAAATATGTAGGAAAGCAGATATCAATAGAGACATTACAAAATCAGGCAAAGTATAAAGTGAGTGATAGGATTAGATATTTTGAACAGGGTTGAGTTTAAATATATAATCTTAGGAAGAAACAAATATGTAGTCACAATTAGGATTGACATTTGAGAGCATTAGGCAAATTTCAGGTGGATGAATATTTCTCAGAATAATCTTGTGAATAGTTGATTATAAATCCACATAATAAACATGAATGAATTTAGGGAGTGTATATAAGACACATATATTTCATATTTTGAAAAATCTGGAGAGTGTATATATATATATATATATATATATATATATATATATATATATATATATACAAAACACACACAGACAAAAAAGTAGCAAAATATATGTCAATCAAAATTCATTATAAAATATATATCATCCACAGATCTAAAAATATTAATTTTACTGAACATGGATTTATGTATAATGCTGTTCAACTAGCAAGCTCAACCATAGGTTGAATATCCAATTCCAACAAGTTTAGTAGGAGTGATCTCTTCTAACAATTTGTATCTGCCAAGTCAGCCACCTCACAAGAATGTACGTGTGGTACCAGGGAGGAATCTATATGTGCATATAAGAATACAGAGAAAGGGAGACAGGAATTCACATATTTGTTAACCTTAAAAATACATGGACAACTATTTCAACAATAAATTGACTAGATTCATAACTCCAACTCTGTATCATGCAAAAGAAAAGTACAACAATACACCAGGCCTACTCTGAACTGCTTGTATTTCGATTCTGTTTGGGTTATTTTTCTCCATCATATTAGAATTAGTAGTCAGAGTCTGGTCGGGTATGGGTTAGAGTCAGGGATTCAGTATTTTGAATGGAAAATAGAAAACTGAATCCAATGTTTATGCAAATATATGCTACAGAAAATTCTTCCCACTCTCCTCCAGAACAATGCCTTGACATTACCTTCGCCCCAAGTAAGACACAATTAGAAGAGAAGAGTTAGAAAATCTGTGAATACCTATCAGGAATGGAAAATGCTCCAGATTTCACATCTTTGGAGGCGGTAGAGGAGTTTCCAAAAGTAAGGGACAGGGTAAACACTCCACAAATATGGAGCTCTGCTGGCCTAAAGACTTTTTGAGAATCTGCCTTTAAGGTTGGGCACTTAAAATATATGTTGTTTTCAGGAGCTTTAGCTTTATTTGTAGTGAGACAATCAAAGCTCGATCTGCATCTATGTGACCTGGAGGACATGGTTAGTTATTTTTCAATAAAAATGAGGCAGCAGTGCTGAATTCTCTCTTTGTAGGTAAACTGTGGCCACTGAGGGCTAAGTGTCTCCCTGTGTGGACTGTGAAACAACTTGGTCATCCTCCAATTATCGTGGTGTTTCTTGCTGCTGCACTGGGAGTTTGGAATTTGCTTCATTAAATACAACGAGTTAAAATGGGAAACAGTGCTGAAGGGAGTTCTGTCAGCTGTGGTGTGCAGGGTCTCCAGGAGAATGCACCAACCAGGGTTCTATCCCACGTAGCTTGCCCCCTTGACAATAGCAACATGATTCTGAACATTGCCCTAAAACCTCTCCATATAAAAATATGCCTTTACGTATATGGGTCTGATGGCTGCACCATGTCAGTCTCAAGCCATTTGGAAGCCAGTGGAAGATCCACATGGCCCCACCACAGATGTTTTATCACTCACTTGCGTAACACTTCTCTAGGCCCACTACTCACTAGGCTTCTACTTACCAGCATCTCTGTTCTACACCATTTTCCTGAAACCCAGTCAATCAAGGCCCTGTCTGGTATATTCATGATCATCAACAGGACATCAAAGGTCCTCCAGTGACATCTGGTCATGGGAATTTTAAAAATTTCATGGTAATTATCTAGCAATTTTTAACGAATGAAGTTGGAGGCACTGTGGTTTGCAATTCATTCAGGAACCATTAAAGGGTTAGAAAGCTAATTTCAGGGAAAGCTCTGGAGCACTCTCACAGGCAAGGCTACCCAAAGAGTGGCCAAAAAGTCACATGAAGCGAGGCCAATTGAGGTCTATAAAGCGAGGTCCATGTGTGTTTTGAATCTCAATAATGCATGCCAAGTCTTTCAGAATAAAATCATGTAATATCCTGGCTGAGATTCGCAGTGTTCTGTGGAAAGCCAACCTGTGCCTAGATCTCAGGTTCCAATGGCAACTTCATGCCTGGCCTCCTAAAATCCCAACACAATTCATGGCAATACTTCTCTCAGGTCAGTTCCAGAACTCAGTCTATAAGGAGAATCACACCAGAGTTCAAGTCCAGGTGGACCCAGACAACTCTTCCAACCGCGACTCAAATGAAAACAATTAAAACCAAAATACTCCCTCATGGCCCTATTCTTCTTCCATATAGACACTAATCATAACCTCTTCCTGGAGTTTTCCATGAGTTGTGCAGCCCAAGAGAATGTCCAAAATAAGCTTCTTGCACCTCTTTTGCCTAACTTCAGGGTGGCCTGGGCACCCTTCCTGTGAATCAGGAGTGATCAAATAGGCCTGCCCTTAATACTGCTCCGCTTATCCAATTTGAGGCTCTCTGACTGTGGGGTCTAGATTCTTTATGTGAATTGGAGTCATGAGAAAAGCCAAGACAGTGTCCAAAATCAGCTCGCTTGCCCCTCATTTGCCTAAAGTCAGGGTGGCCTGGACACCGTTTCTGTGAACGAGGAGTGATCAAATAAGCCTGCCGTTAATACTTCTGTGTTTCTCCAATTTGACGCCTACTGATTTCAGGTATCAATTCTTTATGTGATTTGGAGTTATGCGAAAACCCAAGCACCTCTGCAGGGAATTGAAGAACTCATTTGACCCAAAGAATCCCTATTCTCACTTGATGGAGTTCAGGAAATTAACAGAGGAAGGCAAGAGACTTCATCCATAATGAATGATTTTTTTTTTGCCATTATGGCTTTGGACGCACACATGGGACCATTCTTTAGATCCATCAGGTGCTGAGAATCTAAGTCATAGACACAAACATGGCCAAGAGACTAATTCAGACACATACCTTCCCAAAGCAATTAAGCAAAGAGCCACAGGTGATGACATTCATTTCCATTTGAAAACTGTTTACTTCAGGCTTCACAAAGTGGTGGATTGAGGCAAAGAACTTCCTGACATTCAGTGCAAAACAACAATAAGTAAGCAAAAGGCCCAAAGCAGGGTTTCTCCACTGAGACTTTCCTGGTCACACTGATATCTGCATTTTCTGAGATGCTCGCCATTCTCTTCAGCTATCCAGTACATGGCCATGTCACAGAGTTTGGACGTGGTACATATTTTGGACACAAATCCATGAGCCTATTCTGGATAGTGGCCAGAATTCAGGAAGAAAACAGCAACTTAGAAAGATAGCAGGTGTTGCACATCAAAAAGACAAGCTGCACTCCATTCATATATTGGGCAGGTTGAATTATGGGAAGATTTACACTAGACAGTACACATCCATTAATGCATTCTCTTTTCCAATATCTACAACAACGGACACAGTGGGATACACAGACATAGAAACACTTGCCTTGTCAAATGACTTACTAGAAACTGTCCACTCCAAACCAAACTAACCGCCTTTCCCATCTATTCTCAGAACATGAGACAAAACAATAAACCCATACCCACTCCCACAAAGGCACCTCCTTCCCCCAATTAGGTCTGTGACTATCCAGATTGTCCTCTGACAGGTGGGCCATACTATGTTCCCCTGAAATGGTCCGTCTTCTCTAAGATCTGGTGAAATATAAGTATGAAAACAGAAATCTAGGTATGATTTGAAGCCCAGAAGGGTTTTTCCCTTGATTGGGATACTTAGCTTTGAATTATGCTCTGCAAAGTTGTCTCAGATAATTCGATATACAATGGCATAGGACCTTTTACATTGGATGATTGAATGTAGAAGAGAACATCCAATCAAAAAGGGATAGTCGGTAGGATTAGGAAGATAGTCGGTAGGTTTAGAAAGAAGAGTGATTAAAGGATTTGGACCAAAAGTTCTTTAGCAATAGGGTTTCGATTATAGAGTGAATGTAAATGTCAGCACATATGAAGTGTCAGTCACTAGGATCAACTTGGGAAAATATGTAAAAAAGCAGATATCAATAGAAACATTATGAAATCAGGCAAAGTATAAAGTGAGTGATAGGATTAGACATTTTCAACAGGGTTGAGTTTGAATATATAAATTAGGAAGAAACAAATATGTAGTCACCAATAGGATTGACAATTGACAGCATTAGGCAACCTGGACATGGATGTTTTTAGTAATCCATGTACACTTTACATTTAGGCTTTGGTACAATCATAAATGTGACCTTTACATTTTTTTGTCCAGAATATTACTTTGATTAAATGTATATGTACATCAGGTGACATGAGTATGTCTTCCACCATTTCTGCGAGCAATATATTGAAGATGTAAAATTAGAATCGGGGGTACAAAGAGGTGTACCCTGTGTCTATGAATATAGAGATAAAGCATGAATAGACCCTAATGTGAATAAATAATATAACTTTTTTCAACTTTAAAAAATGAATTGATCTAATATCTGAAAAATTAAAGGAAATCGTATATTGATATACAATCATTCATTCCAACCAGGTATATATGTAATGGAAATATTTGTGTTTTGGTTTATCATGAAGAGTGTGTGAGTTTTGCTTCAAAATGATTATGGAAATTCAAAATAATGTGTTTGGAAAGAAGTCTCATGAAAAGACCAGTCAAGAAACCCTGACAATACATGTGTTCTGAAGCAAGAAGTGGTGAAAGTTGAAACAAATGCATATTAATTTGTGAACTTGTGGATGAAATGTATATCCTATGATGTGCAAAAACTGAAGAAATAATAATGTACCAGTGTCGAATACAAATGAATAAAGAATTACATATCATGTCCCATAGGAATCTACTTGCATTGATGTTAGACTGGGTCAGTTACTGTAGAATAATTAGGATTTGTATGCATCATTCCCTGAAGTTAGTTTTCAGTACTAGGAAACAAATATGTATTTCAGGTGGATGAATATTTCTGAGAATAATCTTGTGAAATGTTGATTAAAAATCTACATACATGAACATGAATGAATTTAGAGAGTGTATATTAGACACATATATTTCATATTTTGAAAAATCTGGAGAGTGTATACACACACACACACACACAAATAAAAAACACTCACAGACATTAAAAAGTAGCAATTTAAATGCTAATCGAAATTCATCAGTAAATATATATCATCCACAGATGCAAAAATGTTTATTTTACTGAACATGAGTTTATGTATAATGTTGTTCTACTAGGACGCTCCCTATAGGTTGAATTTTCAGTTCCAACAGCGTTTAGGAGGAGTGATCTCTTCTCACAATTTGTATCTGCCAAGTCAGCCACCTCACAAAGATGTACATGTGATACCTGGTAGGATTCTATATATGCATATAAATATATAAGTGTGAATAGGCTAAAGAGAAAGGGAAACATGAATTCTCATATTTGTTAACTTTAAAAACACATGGAGATCTTTTTCTATTAAACATTGACCAGATTTATAACTCCTACCTTGTATAATTCAAAATGCAAGTCCAACTATACAACATGCCTCCAATGAACTGCTTGTATTTCTATAGGTTTGTGTTATTTTTCTCTATCATATTAGGATGACTTGTCTGAGTCTAGTAGGTATGGGTTAGTGTCAGGGATTCAGTATTTCAAAAGGAAAATTGGAAATTGAATCCAATTTGTATGCAAATATATGCTGCACAAATATCCTCCCCTCTCATCCAGAACAATGCCTTGAAATTACCTTCACCCCAAGTAAGACACAGTTAGAGGAGAATAGATAGAAAATCAGTGAATACATATCTGGAATGGAAAATGCTCAGGAGTTCACAACCTTGGAGGTTGTAGAGGAGTTTCCAAAAGTAAGGGACAGGGTAAACACTCCACAAACATGGAGCTCTGCTGGCCTAAAAACTTTTAGAGCAACTGCCTCTGAGTTTGGGAACGTGAAAATTATGTTGTTGTTAGGAGAATTGGCTTCCTTTGTAGTGAGACCATCAAAGCTGGGTCTGCCTCTATGTGACGTGGAGGACATGGTATCTTATTTTCCAATGAACATGAGGTAGCAGTGTTGATTTTCTTCTTTTTAGGTAAACTGTGGCCTCTGGGGACTAAGTGTCTCCCCGTTGGACTGTGAAGCCATTTGGTCCTCCTCCACTTTTTGTGGGGTTTTTGCTGCTGAACTGGGAGTTTGGTATTTGCTTCATGAAATTCAAGGAGTTCAACTGAGACACAGTGCTGGAGGGAGTTCTGCCATGTGCGGTGGTTAAGAGTCTGCAGAAGAACGCACCAACCACGCTTCTATCCCTCAAAGCTTGCCACATTGCATCCTTGTCCATAGCAACCTGATTCTGAACATTGCCCTGAATCCTCTTCATATAACAAGATGCCTTTAATTACAAGGGTCTGCTGGCTGCTTCATGTAATCCACAAGCCATTTGGAAGCCAATGGAAGATCCACATTGCTCCAACAGAGATGTTTTATCACACTCCTGCCCACCAAAGCTCTAGGCCCACTTCTCAGCAGGCTGCAACTTTATGGCACCTCTGTTCTACACCATTTTCATGAAACCCAGTCAAGCAAGGCACTGTCTGGTACATCCATGATCAGCAACAGGACATCCAAAGGTTCTCCAGTGCCACCTGTTCATGGGAATTTCAAAAATTTCATGGTATTTATTTAGACATTTTTCAAGGATGAAGTTGGAGGCACTGTGGGTTTCAATTCATTCAGGAACCAGTAAATGGTGAGCAAGATTATTTCAATGAAAGCTCTGGAGAACCCTCACAGGCAAGGCTTCCCAAAGAATGGCCAAAAGGTCACATTAAGCCAGGCCCATTGAGGTCTACAATATGAGGTCCATGTGTGTTTTCACTCTCAACTATGGCTGCCAAGTCTTTCGAATGAAATCATGTGATATCTTGGCTGAAATTCCCAGAGCTCTGTGGAAAGCCACTCTGGGGCTAGATCTCAGTTTCCAAGGGTGACTCTCATACATGGCCTCTTAAATCACAACACAATACATGGCAATACTTCTCTGAGATCAGTTCCTGAACTCAGTCTATAAGGGGAATCACACCAGAGTTCAAGCCCAGGTAGACCTTGTTATGTCTTCCAACTGTCACACAAATATCCACAATTAAATCCAAAACACTTCCACATGGCACTCATCTTCTTCCATTTACACAATCATCATAACCTCTGGCTGGAGGTTTCCATGAGGGGTGCAGCTCAAGACAGTGTCCAATATAACCTCCCTTGTCCCTCTTTTGCCTAAAATCAGGGTGGCCAGGACATCCTTCCAGTGAACCAAGAGTGATCAAATAGGCCTGCCATTAATATGGCACTGCTTCTCCAATTTGAGGCCTACTTACTGTGTGTTTTAGATTCTTTATGTGAATTGGAGTCTCGAGAAAAACCAAGCACTTATGGGCTAGCCTCTGCAGGGTTTTGAGGAACACATTTGAACCAAATGATCACTGTTCTCACATGATGGAGAACAGGACACTTACAGAGGAAGGCGAGAGACTTCATCCACACTGACTGCTCTTTTGTCCATTTTCGTTTTGGATGCACACATGGGATCCTTCTTTAGATCCATCAGGTGCTGAGAATCTAAGCCACAGTCTCACACAGGGCCAAAAGACTGATTCAGACACATCCCTTTCCAAAGCAATTAAGCAAAGAGCCACAGGTGATGCCCTTTCATTTCCATTTGAAAACTGTTTCTTTAGGCTCTACAATGGTGTGGCCTGAGGCAAAGGCCTTCCTGACATTCAGGGCAACAGAACAATTGATGAGCAAAAGGCCCAAAGCAGGGTTTCTTCACTTAGAATTTCCTGGTCAAACTGATATCTGAGTTTTCTGAGATGCTCCCATTTCTTTCAGCTATCCAGTACATGGCCATGTCACAGAGCTTGGAGGTGGTACATATTTTGGACACAAAACCATGAGCCTATTCTGGAGAGTGGCCAGAATTCAGGAAGAAAACCGGAACTTAGGAAGATTGTTGGAGTTGTCCACCCATAAGTCAAGCCGCAGTCCATTCATAAATTGGGCAAAATTCAGGAAGAAAACAGGAACTTAGGAAGATTGTTGGAGTTGTCCACCCATAAGTCAAGCCGCAGTCCATTCATAAATTGGGCAAGTTGAGTCTAGACAGGACACATCCAATGATTCATTCTCTTTTCTAATATCTAAAACCACGGACACAGTGGGATACACAGACAAAGAAACACTGGCCTTGTCAAACGACTTACCAGAAACAGTTCACTCCAAACCAAACAAACCGCCTTTCCTACCTATTCTCAGAACATGAGACAAAATCTCAAACCCACACCCACACACACAAAGGAAGCTCCTTCCCCCAAGTAGGTCTGTGACTATTGGGAGTGTCCTCTGACTGGTGGGCCAAACTATGTTCTGATGAAATCGCCTGTCCTTTGTCACATATGGTCTCCTTGGCCAAATCTGTGAAGTTGTCACTAGCCAGCGGTGAGCCACTACCTGCTTTCTCAGGAAAGGCCCCTCTTTAGAGCTTTCCTGACATTTGTTCATCCTCACCTCAGTAGGTACCAAGAAAGACTGACTCTGTCCTTGGTAAATCCAAAAAATACGACCACTGGGACTGGGACTGAGACTGGCTCTGGGTGCCTGGCTTCCCGGATTCCAAGTTCAGAGAGTTCCATCACCAAGGAAGTGAGGTGAGATTACTTCCTTCAGGAATTCTTTGAGGTCATTGCCTTGGCAACCACTTTGTCCTAACTGTTGCTTACAATACTCCTATGAGATGGAGGCTGCCCTTTCTTCCTGTGACACTTTTACAAGTTAGAATGGTATATCAACCATAGGGACCCCGGAATAGCTCTCCACACATGCCTGGTTTGGTCTATCTTCTCTACATTAACAAGAGAGAGGCTTATTCAGACACAACCCTTCATCCTGGGAAGGTTGTTTGCGATGGAAGATGACATTTGCTCTCTCAGGTCCTTCATAGCTGCCTACATCTTCTCCAGGGATCAAGTCTGCATGGACATTTGAGGTTCTCAGCAGGAGGAAGATACCCTACATTCCTGTATTGTAAGACGAACTCTGTCCCTGCTCTTCTGCAAAGTTAGATTAAGGTAAGAGTGTATGGTTAGGGTTAATAACATGTTCAATTTGGGTTACGAATCATTGCGAAGGATGATTAATAGTATTGGGAACCTGCGATATTTATAAGATTATAGAGGTGAAATATAAGTATGGAAACAGAAATCTAGGTAAGATTTGAAGCCCAGAAGGGCATTAGGCCCTTGATTGGGATACTTAGCTTATAATTACGTTCTGCACAGATGTCTCAGATAAATCGATAATCAATGGCATAGGACCTTACACCTTGGATGATTGATTTTAGAAGAGAACATCCACTCAAATTGAGATAGTCGGTGGGATTAGGAAGGTAGTCAGTATCTTTAGGAAATAGAGTGAGTATAGGATTTGGGGCAAAAGTTCTGTAGCAATAGGGTTTTTGTTATAGAGTGAATGTAAATTTCAGCACATGTGAAGAGTCAGTCACATGATGAACTGGGGAAAATATGTAAAAAGGAAAATATCAATACAGACATTATGAAATGAGGCAATTATACAGTGAGTGATAGGATTAGACATTTTCAATAGGGTTGAGATTGAATACATAATCTTAGGAAGAAACAAATATGTCATCACCAATAGGAATGACATTTGAAAGCATTAGGCAACCTGGACATTTATCGTTTTAGTAATCCATGTTCACTTTCCATTTAGGATTTGGTACAATCATAAGTGTGATCTTTGCATTTTGTGCCCAGAAAAATATTGTGATCAAATATGTATGTAGATCATATGACATGAGTATTTCTTCCACCATTACTGGGAGCAATATTTGAAGACATATAAATTAGTATTGGGGGTACAAAGTGGTGTACCCTGTGTCTTTGAATATAGAGATAATGCATGAATAGACCATACTGTGAATAAATATTATAACTGGTTCCACTTTAAATAATGGATTGAATTGATATCTGAAAATATATAGGAAATCATATATTGACATACAATCATTCACTCCAACCAGTTATATATCTAATGGTAATCTTAGGGTTATTGTTTATCATGAAGTGTGTGTGAGTTTTGTTTCAAAAGTGATTATGGAAATCGAAAATAATATGTTTGGAAAAAAGTCTCATAAAAAGACCAATCAAGAAATATGGAGGAATTCATGTGTTCTGAAGCAGGAAGTGATTGAAAGTGAAACAAGTGCCTATAAATTTTCTAAATTGTGAATGAAATATATATCCTGTTATGTGCATAAACTGATGAAATAGTAATGTACCAGTGTTGAATAAAAGTGAACGTCAAAATACACATCATGTCCAATAGGAATCTACTTGCATTGATGTTAAACTGGGTCAGTTACTGTAGAAATATTAGAATTGCATGCATTATTCACCAAAGAGAGTTTTTTTTTTATTTTTATTTATGGTTGTTCAAAACATTACATAGTTCTTGATATATCATATTTTACACTTTGATTCAAGTGGGTTATGAACTCCCATTTTTACCCTGTATACAGATTGCAGAATCACATCAGTTACACATCCATTGATTCACATATTGCCATACTAGTGTCTGTTGTATTCTGCTGCCTTTCGTATCCTCTACTATTCCCCCTGGCCTCCCCGCCCCTCCCCACTTCTCTCTCTACTCCCTCTACTGTAATAAATTTCTCCCCCTTGTATTATTTTTCCCTTTCCCCTCAATTCCACTTGTATGTAATTTTGTATAACCCAGAGGGTCTCCTTCCAATTCCATGAAATTTCCCTTCTCCCTCCCTTCCTCCTCTCATCCCTGTTTAATGTTAATCATCTTGTCATGCTCTTCATCCCTATCTGTTCTTAGTTACTCTCCTTATATCAAAGATGACATTTGGCATTTGTTTTATAGGAATTGTGTAGCTTCACTTAGCATAATCTAGTCTAATGCAATCCATTTCCCTGCAAATTCTATGATTTTTTATTTTTCAATGCAAAGTAATAATCCATTGTGTATAAATGCCACATTTCTTTTATCCATTTTTCTATTGAAGGGCATCTAAGTTGGTTCCACAGTCTTGCTGTTGTGAATTGTGCTGCTATGAACATCGATGTAGCAGTGTCCCTGTAGCATGCTCTTTTTAGGTCTTTAGTGAATAGACCAAGAAGGGCAATAGCTGGGTCAAATGGTGGTTCCATTCCAAGCTTTCCAAGAAATCTCCATACTGCTTTCCAAATAGGCTGCACCAATTTGCAGTCCCACCAGCAATGTACAAGTGTACCTCTTTTCCCACATCCTTGCCAGCACTTCTTGTTGTTTGACTTCATAATGGCTGCTAATCTTACTGGAGTGAGATGGTATCTTAGGGTGGTTTTGATTTGCATTTCTCTGACTGCTGGAGATGGTGAGCATTTTTTCATGTACTTGTTGATTGATTGTATGTCCTCATCTGAGAAGTGTCTGTTGAGGTCCTTGGCCCATTTGTTGATTGGGTTATTTGTTATCTTATTGTCTAATTTTTTGAGTTCTTTGTATACTCTGGATATTAGGACTCTATCTGAAGTCTGAGTAGTAAAGATTTCTTTCCAGTATGTAGGCTCCCTATTTACCTCTTATTGTTTCTTTTGCTGAGAAAAAACTTTTTTAGTTGAGTAAGTCCCATTTGTTGATTCTAGTTATTAACTCTTGTACTATAGGTGTCCTATTGAGGAATTTGGAGCCCAACCCCACAGTATGTACATCATAACCAAATTTTTCTTCTATCAGACAGTGTGTCTCTGATTTGATATCAAGGTCCTTGATTCATTTTGAGTTAACTTTTGTGCATGGTGAGAAAAAGGGATTCAGTTTCATTTTGTTATATATGGATTTTCAGTTTTACCAACACCATTTGTTGAAGATGCTATCCTTCCTCCATTGCATGCTTTTAGCTCCTTTATCAAATATAAGATAGTTGTAGTTTTGTTGATTGGTTTCTGTGTCCTCTATTCTGTACCATTGGTCCACCTGCCTGTTTTGGTACCAGTACCATGCTATTTTTGTTACTATTGCTCTGTAGTATAGTTTGAAGTCTGGTATCGCTATACCGCCTGATTCACACTTCCTGCTTAGCATTGTTTTGCAATTCTGGGTCTTTTATTTTTTCATATGAATTTCATGATTGCTTTCTCTATTTCTACAAGAAATGCCTTTGGGATTTTGATTGGCATTGGATTAAACCTATAGAGAACTTTTGGTAATATCGCCATTTTGATGATGTTAGTTCTGCCTATCCATGAACAGGGTATATTTTTACATCTTCTAAGATCTTCTATTTCTCTCTTTAGGGTTCTGTAGTTTTCATTGTATAAGACTTTCACCTCTTTTGTTAGGTTGATTCCCATTTTTTTTTTTTAGGATATTGTGAATGGAGTGGTTGTCCTCATTTCCATTTCAGAGGATTTGTCACTGATATACAGGAATGCCTTTGATTTATGCGTGTTGATTTTATATCCTGCCACTTTGCTGAATTCATTTATTAGCTCTATTAGTTTCTTTGTAGAACCTTTTGGGTCTGCTAGGTATAGAATCATGTCATCTGCAATAGTGATAATTTAAGTTATTCGTTTCCTATTTATATGCCTTTAATTTCTTTCATCTGTCTAATTGCTCTGGCCAGTCTTTTGATAACTATATTGAACAAAAGTGGTGAGAGCAGGCATCCCTGTCTTGTTCCAGATTTTAGAGGGAATGTCTTCAATTTTTCTCCATTCAAAATGACGCTAGCCTGCGGTTTAGCATAGATTGTTTTTACAATATTGAGGAATGTTCCTGTTATTCCTAGTTTTTCGAGAGTTTTGAACATAAAGGGATGCTGTACTTTGTCGAATGCTTTTTCTGCATCTATCTAGATGATAATATGGTTTTTATTTTTAAGTCTATTGATGTGGTGAATAACACTTATTGATTTTCGTATATTGAACCCTCCTTGCATCCCAGGGATGAACCCTACTTGATCATGGTGCACATTTTTTTGATATGTTTTTTTATCTGATTTGCCAGAATTTAATTTAAGATTTTTGCATTTAGGTTCATTAGAGATATCGGTCTTTAGTCTTCTTTCTTTGAAGTGTCTATCTGGTGTAGGAATCAGGGTGATATTGGCCTCGTAGAATGAATTTGGAAGATCTCCCTCTTTTTCAATTTTCTGAAATAGCCTGAGTAATTTGTCTGCAACACAAAGGTGAATGGCATCCTGAAATTACCTGTTCTATAGCTGAATGAGCTTCGATCAGTCAAAAACAGCGATGGTGACATCAGCTCTCCAAGATAGTGGCCGCTGGCTTCCTCTGTGGTCTGACCGGTGTGGAGAACCGAATTGGACCGCATCCTTACCCATCTCAAACAAAGAATTCAGCACTTAGCACAGTGATTGCATACCTGGCAGGAGCCCACAGAATCCACACCGCTGTATATTTGCATTGCTATCTCTTCGTTTCCCAGTGCGCGCCGCAGACTCTAGCCACAGACCGATTTCCTGAATAAGCAGCATGACGCTCCATGCGGACAAATCACTCGTGTTTGAGCTCGCGTAGCTGATCCTCATGAGATGGAAATATGTCCACTAGGTTTTGGAGCACCCCAATTTTGCTGGAAATTTCTAACAAGATATATTTTAGCCGTTATAACTCGTCATTCTCCCGCACAGTGACGCGGTACATGGGGGTGATGCACTCCCTTCACCACCATCATATGATCCCCCGAAGTTAGTTTTCAGTACTAAGAAACAAATATGTATTTCAGGTGGATGAATATTTCTGAGAATATTCTTGTGAAAACATGATTATAAATGCACATACATGAATATGAATGAATTTAGGGAGTGTATAATAAGAAAAATATACTTCATATTTTGAAAAATCTGGAGAGTGAATATATATATATATATATATATATATATATATATATATATACACTCACAGACATTAAAAAGTAGCATTATGTATGCCAATCGAAATTCACATGAAATAATATATCATCCACAGATCCAAAAATATTCATTTTAATGAACATGGATTTATGTTGTTCAACTAAGAAGCTCACTCATATGTTGTATTTTCAGTTCCAACAGCGTTTAGTAGGAGTGATCTCTTCTCACAATTTGCAGCTGCCAAGCCAGCCACCTCACAAAATGTACGAGTGATACCAGGTAGAATTCTAAATGTGCATATGAAAATACATGTGATGAATAGGCTACAGAGAAAGGGAGACAGTTATTCACATATTTGTTAACTTTTAAAACACATGGAGAACTATTTCAATTAAAATTCGCTAGATTTATAACACCTACCATTTATCATACGAAAGGCAAGTCCAACTATACACCATGCCTCCTGTGAACCTCTTGTATTTCTATTCTGTTTGGGTTATTTTTCTCCACCATATTAGAATTAGAAGTCAAAGTCTAGTAGGGTATGTGTTAGTGTCAGGGATTCAGTATTTTGAATGGAAAATTGGAAAATGTATCCAATGTGTATGCAAATATGTGCTACACAAAAAATTCCCACTCTCATTCAGCACAATGCCTTGACATTACCTTCGCCCCACATAAGACACAATTAGAGGAGAAGAGTTAGAAAATCTGTGAATACATATGTGGAATGAAAAATGCTCAGGAGTTCACAAATTTGCAGGTGGTAGAGGAGTTTCCAAAAGTAAGGGACAGGGTAAAAACTCCACAAACATGAAGTTCTGCCAGCCTAACATCTGGAGAAACTGCCTCTGAGGTTGGGCAATGAAATATATGCTGTTGTCAGGAGCATTAGTTTCATTTGTTGTGAGACCATCATAGCTGAGTCTTCATCTATGTGATCTGGATGACATGGATTCTTATTTTCCAATGAACATGAGGCAGCAGTGCTGAATTTTCTATTTGTAGGTAACCTGTGGCCACTGGGGTCTAAATGTCTCCCCTTGTGGACTGTAATTCCATTTGGTCATCCTCCACTATTCGTGGTATTTCTTGCTGCTGAACTGGGAGTTTGGTATTTGCTTCATGAAATACAAGGAGTTCAACTGGGACACAGTGCTGAAGTGAGTTCTGTCAAGTGTGGTGGGTCAGGTTCGTCAGGAGAATGCACCAACCAGGCTTCTATCCCACATAGCTTGCCCCATTTTCCATAGCAACCTGATTCTGAACATTGCCCTAAAACCTCTCCATATAACAATATGCTTATACATATAAGGGTCTACTGGCTGCAAAATGTCAGTCACAATCCATTTGGAAGCCAATGGCAGATTCACATGCCCCCACCACAGATGTTTTATTACACACCTGCCATCCACTACTCTAGTACAACTACTCAGCAGGATCCAACTTACTGGCATCTCTGTTAAACACCATTTTCATAAAACCCAGTCAATCAAGGCACTGTCTTGTATACTCATGATCAGCAACAGGACATTCAAATGTTCTCCAGAGCTACCCGGTGATGGGAATTTCAAAAATTTCATGGTATTGATCTAGCCAATTTTCAAGGATGAAGTTGGAGGCACTGTGGATTTCAATTCACTCAGAAACCATTAAATGGTGAGGAAGCTCATTTCAATGAAAACTCTGGAGAATTCTTACAGGCAAGGCTTCCAAAAGTGCCCAAAAGTCAGATTAAGCCAGGCCCATTGAGGTCTACAATGTATGTTCCATGTGTGTTTTGACTCTCAAATATGGCTGCCAAGTCTTTAAGAATAATATCATGTGATATCCTGGCTGAGATTCCCTGAGCTCTGTGGAAAGTCACCTTGGGCCTAGATGTCACTTTCCAAGGACAACTCTCATGCATGGCCATCTAAAATTCCAACACAATTCCTGGCAATAATTCTCTGAGATCAGTAAAAGAACTCAGTCTCTAAGGGGAATCACACCAGAGTGCAAGCCTAGGTGGACCCAGTGATCTCTTCCAACCGCCAGACATATGTCCACAATTAAAACCAAACACTCTCACATGGCCCTCATCTTCTTCCATATAGACACTCATCATATCCTCTGGCTGGAGGTTTCCATAAGGGACGCAGCCCACGACAGTGTCTAAAATAAGCTCCCTGCCCCTCATTTGCCTAAAGTCAGGGTGGCCTGGACTCTCTTCCTGTGAACCAGTAGTGATCAAATAGGCCTGCCTTTAATATTGCTTGGCTTCTCCAACTTGAGGCCTTCTAGCTTTGGGGTTTAGATTCTTTAAGTGAATTGGAGTCATAAAAATCAAGCACCTATGGCCTAGCCTCTGCAGGGCTTTGAAGAACTCATTTGACCCAAAGGATCCCTATTCTCACTTGATGAATATCAGGAACCTACCAGAGAAAGGCAAGAGAGTTCATCAACAATATCTGATCTTTTTGCCATTTTGGTTTTGGATGCACGCATAGGATCTATCTTTAGATCCATCAGGTGCTGAGAATCTAAGCCACAGCCTCACACAGGGCCAACAGGCTGATTCAGACATATCCCAATCCTAAGCAATTAAGCAAAGAGCCACAGGTGATGCCCTTTCATTTCCATTTGAAAACTCTTTTCTTCAGGCTTCACAAAGTGGTGGCTTGAGGCAAAAAACTTCCTGACATTCAACAGAACAATAGGTAAGCAGAAGGACCAAAGCAGGGTTTCTCCACTGAGACTTTCCTGGTCAACAGATATCTGAGATTTCTGAGATGCTAGCCATTTCCTTCAGCTTCCAGTTCATAACAATGTCACAGATCTTGGAGGCGGTACAAATCTTGGACACAAAACCATGATACTATTCTGGAGAGTCGCCAGAATTGAGAGAGAAAACAGGAAATTAGGAAGCTTGTAGGTGTTGCCCATCCATAAGGCAAGCCAGAGTCCACTCATGAATTGGGCAGGATGAATTCTGGGAAGCTTTCTACTAGACAGAACACATCCATTGATGCATTGTCTTTTCTAATGTCTACAACAATGGACTCAGTGGGATACACACACACATAGGAACACTCGCCTTGTCAAAGGACTTAATACAAATATTCCACTCCATACCAAACAAACCGCCTTTCCTACCTATCCTCATAACATGAGACAAAACCACAAACTCACACCCACACCCACAAAGGCACCTCCTTCCCCCTAGTAGGTCTGTGACTCCCCGGAGTATCCTCTGACTAGTGAGCCATACTATGTTCCTCCAAAATGACCTCTCCTGTCTCAGATCATGTCTGCTTGGCCAACTCTGTGAAGTTCTCAAGAGCCAGCGGTGAGGCACTACCTGCCTTCTCAGGAAAAGCCCCTCTTCAGAGGTTTCCTGGCATTTGGCCTTCCTCACATCTGTAGGTACCAAGAAAGACTGACTCTGTCCTTGGTAAATCCAAACATGTCAGACCACTGGGACTAGGACAGAGACTGTCTCTGGGTTCCTGGATTCCTGGATTTCAAGTTCAGAGAGTTCCATCACCAAGGAAGTGAGGTGAGATCACTTCCTTCAGGATCTGAATTATGTCACTGCCTTGGCAACCACTTTGTCCTAACAGTTGCTTCCAAAATACTATGAGGTGGAGGCTGCTCTGATTTTCATGGGACACTTTCTCTAGTTAGAATGTTATATCAACCGTAAGCACCCGGGAACAGCTTCCACACAGGACTGGTTTGGTCCATGTTCTATACATTAAGAAGAGAGAGATTGATTCAGACACAACCCTTCATCCTGACCAGGATGATTGCCATGGAAGATGACTTTTGCTTTCTGAGGTAATTCATAGCTGCCTTCATCTTCACCAGGGATCACTTCTGCATGAACATTTGAGTTTCTCAGCAGGTGAACATCCCCTAGATTCCTGTAGTTTAATACACACACTGTTTCTGCTCTCCTGCAAAGTTAGTGTATGGTTAGGGTTAATAATATGTTCGATTTAGGTTAGGAATCATTCTGCAGGATGAATAATGAGATTGGGAACCTGCGATATTTATAAGAATATATAGGTGAAATATATGTATGAAAACGGGAATCTAAGAAGGATTTGAAGCCCAGAAGGGCATTGAGCCCTTGATTTGGATACTTAGTGTTGAATTATGTTCTGTACAATTGTCTCAGTTAAATCGAAATACAGTGGCATAGGACCTTGTACCTTGGATGATTGAATGTAGAAGAGAACATCCAGTCAAAAAGGAATAGTCAGTAGGATTAGGAAGATAGTCAGTAGGTTTAGGAAGAAGAGTGAGTATATGATTTGGAATAAAAAGCTTCTTTAGCAATAGGGTTTCATTGGGAGAGTGAATGTAAATGTCAGCACATGTGAAGAGTTAGTCACAATGATGAACTGGGGAAAATGTGTAGGAAAGCAGGTGTCAATAGAGACATTACGAAATCAGGCAAAGTATAAAGTGAGTGATAGGATTAGACATTTTCAACAGGGTTGAGTTTGAATACATAATCTTAGGAAAAAACAAATATGTCGTCACGAATGGGAATGACATTTGAGAGCATTAGGCAACCTGGACTTGGATGTTATTAGTTATCCACGTTCACTTTCCTTTTAGGCTTTTGTACAATCATAAGTGTTACATTTTTATGTTTTTTTTTTTGTTCAGAATATTACTGTGATAAAATGTATATGTAGATCAGGTGACATGAGTATTTCTTTCACCATTTTTGGGGGCAATATTTTGAAGACGTATACATTAGTATTAGGGGTACAAAGAGGTGTACCCTGTGTCTATTAATATAGAGATAATGCATGAATAGACCATACTATGAATAAATAACGAAACTGATTCCACTTTAAATAATGGATTGAATTGATATGTGAAAATATATAAGAAATCTTATATTGATATACAATCATTCATTCCAACCAGTTATATTTCTAATGGTAATATTAGGATTATGGTTTATGAAGAATGGTGTTTGAGTTTTGCTTTATACGTGATGATGTTAAACAAAAATAATGTGTTTGGAAAGAAGTCTCATGAAAAGACCAGTCAAGAAACATGGAGGGATACATGTGTTCTGAATCAGGAAGTGATTGATCGTGAAACAAATGCCTATAAATTTTCTAATTTGTGACAGAAATATATATCCCATGATTTGCATAAACTGAAGACATAGTAACGTACAAGTGTTGAATAAAAATGAAAGTCAAAATACACATCATGTCCCCTAGAAATCAACTTGCATTGATTTTAAACTGGCTAAGTAACTGTAGAAATATTAGGGTTTGTATGCACCATTCACTGAATTTAGTTTTCAGTACTAGGAAACAATATGTATTTCAGGTGGATGATTATTTCTGAAAATAATCATGTGGAAAGTTGATTATAAATCCACAGATATGAATATGAATGAATTTAGGGAGTGCATAATAAGACACATATATTTCATATTTTGAAAAATCTAAAGAGTATATATATATATATATATACATATATATATATATATATATATATATATATATATATATATATATATACATATACATATATATATACACACACACGCAAAAGCACAGATATTAAAAAGTAGCAATACAGGAGATCCATTATGAAGGCAGGCATGGAGAAATCAAGTCTCTGATCTCTTCAGCTGCGCGGGCATAGGGAGTCGTAAACTGTCTAAATGCTGTTTGCTCAGAATCACTAGGCAATATTGACCTGTTGTGAATCTGGGGTGAACAGTCTGGGCCCCTCAGAACACACACAAAGCCCGGATTGGCTGCATTCAAGCTTAGATTCGTCTGGTTTTTGTGACTCAGCACTAACATTCCTGCTGAAATAACTGGTCGGGCTTTCTGAATTGAGAGTTAAAAGCCAACTGAGCCTTCATAGGCAGTGGCCACAGGATTGAAATGGGGCTTGGGAGAGATAGTCAGGACCCACCTGTTGCATTGGTCACCCAGCAAAGGGAACGAACGGTCACCATTTGAATGGGATACCACCATGGCAGAGAACTGACGTCACAGGCGGAGGAGATAACTTCATTGAAACCAGCGCGACAAGTGTGTAATCCCATTGCCATATCTCTCAACAACGCAGGGAAACCTCAAGGGCCCTTCCCACCTCTGCCGTAATGGCCCCTCCCAGCTCTCCAAGGAGCGCGATACCCAGACCTAGGGAATCAAGATTGGCTCGGGACTCGCGGCGTGGAATTCCCTGCTACCGCTCCCACCAGTGCTGACAATTGAGGTCTCTTACACCACCTACCGGGGCCATGGCTCCTGAAGGGCAAGCAAATTCGCTGGAGGTTCTCAGCCCCAAGCTCTACGAACTTATTGTCTGAGGAAGGCAAACAAGGAGAGTGTGCCCAGGCGTTCATGGAAACAGGGCTACCAGGAGCAGAGGCCTGGTTTGTAACCAGTATTGTGGTGAGCATCACAGGTGAGTGGGGCCTGGCTTGAGGAAGCACAAGAGAAAGCCCTAGGCACTCAGAATTGGAGACCCGCCCAGTCTGGGAGGAAGAGCTGCTGCACAGTGATTGGTTCTCACTTTTTGAGAGGAGAAGCTTGGCCCAGTGCGCACAGCTCCACCTACTGGAAGAGAAGTTATTTGAACTCTAGGACTGCATGTATTATTATTATTTTTTTATTTGTTTTTTTTTTTCATTTTCATTTTTGTTATTGTTGTTCTTTAACTTTTTTAAATGTTTTTATTTTTTAATTTTTTTATTTTATTATTATTATTATTATTTTAAATTTTAATTTTCAATTTTTTAATCATCATCATTACTTAAAACTTTCTTTCTTTATTTTCTATTTTTTTCTTTTGTCTTTTCATTTCTTTTCATTTTTCTTATTCCCCCTTCCTTGAATTCTACCTGCCTACTCTCATTCTCTTTAGTGACTTCTCCCTTCCCTTCTAATATCTTTCCTCCCAAGCATCAAATGAATTTATAAGAGTAAGCAGTAACTCAGTAGTCAAACAGAAGAAGAAGTAACATGAGCAGCATATAAAAACAAAGAAGAAAAGGATTACGAACAATGAAGGACAGCCTAAATATTCAAGAGCACCTAGAGTCATCAGAAAAATGGTCATATAAAGAACTCAAGTAATACCTTAGACAGATGGAATGGAACCTTAAAGAGGATACGAGACAGCAAAAACAAACAGTGATAAAACGCATTGAAAATGAATTACATAAACAGATAAAATGAGAAATTAAGCATCTTTATCAGGAGATAGAGATTATTAGAAAAATCAAACAATAATTCTAGAAATCAAGGAAATGATAAACCAAATTAAAAACTCAATTGAGAGTATCACTAACAGAGTAGAGCAAGTAGAAGACAGAATGTCAGATAATGAAGACAAAATATATCATCTTGAAAAAAGTCTAGCCAACAAAGAAATGCTGTAAAAAATTATGAGAAAACATTCAAGAGATATGGGATAACATAAAAAAAACAAACTAATGAGTCATATGGATAGAGGAAGGTACAGAGATTAAAACCAAGGGAATGAGAAACCTGGTGAATGAAATAATTACAGAAAACTTTCCAGAAATAAAAATGGAAACGGATAAACAAATTGTAGATGCTTACAGGACACCGAGCACACAAAATCACAGTAGACCAATGCCAAGACACATTGTTATAAAGATATCCAATATACAGAACAAAGAGAAAATATTAAAAGCTACCAGAGAAAGGAGGCAGATTACAATCATTACAATCAGGGGTAAACCAAAAAGTTTAACAATGGATTTTTCATCATAGACGCTGGAAGTGAGAAGATCCTGGAACAAAGTACTTCAAACACTGAAAGACAATGGATGCCAACCAAGAATTATGTATCCAGCAAAATTAAGCTTAAGATAAGACAATGAGATAAAAATATTTCATGATAAACAAAAGCTAAAAGAATTTCAGCCAGATAACCAGCATTGCAAAGCATCTTGAGCAAAACACTACACGAGGAAGAAATGAAAATCAACAACGAAAACCATCAGTGAGAAGTGCCTCAGTAATGACAGCGGGAAGGGGAAAAGCAAATCATG